>NW_006408534.1:9327929-9330458 GCF_000296735.1 Chrysochloris asiatica | reverse complement strand
TGACTCGACAGCTGTTTACTTAACAACAACAACATAATATGGAACACTTCTATTTCTGGCAACAGGCAGAATAGAAATTCTGGAGTAAAAAAAAAAAAAAAAAGTGCTCCTATTACAAAATGAAGGGAGTGCTATGTCCCTGTAGGCTAAGTACTGGACTGCTAACCACAAAGTTGGCCGTTGCATAGTTGACTCCCTTAAAAAGTAAGAAATCCCCAGTGATGGGGTGCAGATGCCACAGCTGTCAAAAAACATTATCTGACTTTAGTTATGCTCAGGAAAGAAGCCAAGATCTCTGGATTCATGCGAGGTAGGCAGTTGGAACTGAGATGGCCATAGGATAGAAACTTACAAAGCTGGGAAAATAAGTATCTTTATAAATGCACCAAGTTAGCAAGAAAGTACGAAATTAATAAAGTACAAAAGTATAATACAAATAGTACTACTGGGGGGAAATTTGAGTTTCAAGTCAGTTTTTACCTTAAAAATATCTCCCAAGCCCAACCCAGGTGATCCTGAGTAACCAGTTTGAGAACTGTATGCACAATAGGCAACCAGCGATAAAGCCTGGTTATAGAAACACGTCAAAGTTGGCCCCTGTGTATTAATCCCCAGGTTGTTTATTTCTTCATAGCTTGCTGGGGCTGTTAGTCCAACAGTTGACCAGCATGCAATTAAAAATTTTAAATATCCAGTTGCTTTAAAAATAACCCCAAAGGGGAGTAGTTAATTTTACATTCCAGGAACAGAGGACCCTAGGAACATCAAGGGAGATGAGCATGAGCAGAATGTGGGACCCTATCCAGTGAAGCAGCAATACCAGAGATGGAGGCAGAGATGTTGACATGGAGATAGAGCAGCCGAGGACTCTAGACTCATAGAAAGAGAAACGCTGTATACTGGTGGCCAGGAGGCACGCTTGCAGAATGTGCCCTGATTATATATTCCTGAGTGTTTTTGTGCACATAAAAAAAACAAAAAACAGGGAATAGAAGCAAATAATGTTGAATGATTCATGGAGAGGATTGTAATCATTGCATTGAAACAAAATACGAGTGTAAAACCGATAGTCTCCCATGCAAACTATCACTCAATTCACAATAAAAACTTAAAAAAATAAGTCCCAAAGCAAGCAGATTTTTGGCCCTTTAGAACCTACCTTCTTTGTATATCTCCTGAAACTATGCCCCACACCTGCAATCCATAGAGAAGGTAAACCTTGTAGTTACAAAGACCTCAAGCTGCTGCTGCCCTGAAGAGTTCTCTGACCCAGGGATGCCTCATTTAGCTACTGAGGGGCATCACCAAAATACATCATCTCCTTCTCTGCCTCCTGCTTCCTCTGACAGTTCCCTTGTCCTCTTCCCCTCTGGTGCCTGTCCATCCCACTGGCCTTTGGAAGATCTCCTGCAGCGAGAAATGCCTCTGTGTGCAATATCTGTCAACTCACTGGCCTCTATAAATAGCTTATTTTGCAACAGTGCCATCTCATGGTCATATCTTTTTTCTTGAGCACCCCTGAAAACCCTTGAACTCACACTTGAGCCCACCCTAAGTGTGTGTGTGTGAAACCAATAAGAGATCCTATATATAATAAAAGCAGTTATGCCAAACAGCTATACCTTCAACACGAGAATGAACAAAAAATTTTCAACTAAGAAGGGTAGCAAAGACTCTTGCTTACCTTGACCCTGTGCTGGCTAGTTATTGTTAAGTGTCGTGAAGTCAGTTGCTACTCATAGCAAACCTGCGTAGGATTTCCAAGGAGTGGCAGGTGGGTTTGAATCACTGACAAAGGCAAGGATAGCAGTACGGTATTTATGCTACACCACGCGAGATTGGGAAGGAAAAAAACCTTTCCCTGAGAATTTGTAATAAGTCAACTCTAAAGTGGGGTTGAGACCTAATGTTATACTACCTATGAGGAGTCCAGGGGTAGTGCTGTGGGCTAATGCATCAGACTGCAAAGTTGTTTGAACTGCAAGATCAGTGATTCAAGCTCACCAGCTATTCCTTAGAAAACTTATATCGGGTTGCTATGGGTTGGAATCGACTAGATGACACTTAACAGCAACATGTGGTTTGAACTGGTGTGGCACTGTAGGGAATTGGACTGCTAACTGCAAGGTCAATGGTTCAAACCCATCAGTGGCTCTGAGAGAGAAAGATGAGGCGGCCTGCACCCGTAAAGATTTAGAGTCTCAGAAACCCTAAGGAACAGTACTACTTTGTACTAGAAGATCATTATGATCATATATTTTGACGTAGTTCCTGGTTAGGAATCCTGGTGTGGCGCTGGAGGGTAAGCACTGGACTGCAAGGTCAGTTTGAACCACAAAGCAGGAATACATGGTTCAAACCCACCAGCTTGCTCCTCAGAAACCAGATACAGGGTCGCTATGAGTCGGAACCAACTTGACGGCACTTAACAAACAACAGTAATCTCCAGTTCATAGTGTCTCAAGTTGACTGACAGAGGAAATCATATATCCTTTGAAGGAAAACAACTTTAATCCAGGCTTCGAAGAA
>NW_006408534.1:9323590-9327640 GCF_000296735.1 Chrysochloris asiatica | reverse complement strand
GTGGATTTGAACTACTGACCTTTCAGCTAGAAGTCCAGTGCTTATCCTACAGTGTCACATCTGAATTCAGTTACACTAGCTCCAGGAAAAGGCTTTTTCCATGTAGGTTCTGGAGGAAGTTCTTGTCTCAGTTTCTCTAGCCTCCGCATTCCTTGGTCTCCACAAGGCATCTATCTATTTGTGACTGCTTGTCTCTAGTTACTTTACTCTTTTTATAACTCAGAAATAATTACGTTTCGGACATATTCTATACCTCCTTAAGGAGCTCTGGTAGCGTAGTGGTTACAAATTGGGGTGGTAATCTTAAGGTCAGCAGTTTGAAACTACCAGCTGTTCTGCGGGAGAAAGATGAGGCTTTCTGCTCACGTAAAGATATACAACCTCAGAAACCCTGTATAGGGTCGCTATGGGTCAGAAACAACTCCACGGCACACCATCAAGCACCATATACCTCCTTAACATAACAAAGAAAACCCTATCACCAAACAGGATTACATCCTCAAATACAGAGGTTAGCATGCAAACACACACACACTTAAATATTTTGGGAGTGGGGTGGGAAGTTCAATCTGTAACAAAGTATAATATTTAATATTTTCAAAGAAATGATAGAGAACAAACAAGATGGTGTATCGGGTGAAAGTACAGTGAAGAGATCTGCCAACAACAACACAGAATACCCGACCAAGCAGGCTCAGGGCATGGTCCCAGAACTCTGAACCACATATAAAGGAATATTTAGAAGGTTTGAAGACTCACAGCTAGGGGAATTTGTAGTAGAAGCAAAAAAATCCATTGCTTTCTAATTCCAGATGCTCAGCTGCTCCAGGAGACGCCATCGTTGGTGAAACCAAGCTGGCACAGAATCCTGGCAGAACCTCAGAGATAAAGGTGTGGACATTTTTTCTTTTGGTAGCTGTTCATTGGTCTCTTGCTGTCTGCGCACCTCCATTCTGGTGACTGTAGGGGTGCCTGAGCTAGTGGGCACCCCAGCTCCACCCTCGGAGGGTTCTACTACGTATGCTCACAGATCTCCTCGAAATTTAAAGAGACAGTTTCCACTTAAAACCAAATGACCACAGCTGGCCCTGAACTGTTTACAACTAGAAACAAGGCCTGAAAGGGGATTGTGGAGTGGGACAAGCAGACAAAAAAGGAAGACAAAAATTAAATTCTAAGTTATGTCAAAATGACCAACAGTGGCATCTTGAAATTTCTCAAGAAGAGTGAAAAGGAAAGCCCATTTCCTGATCACATCTACCTGGAGGCAATCAGAAAGCATAAAAAATACCAAAATACACACCCATCTAACTATTAAGGCCACAGATAACCCCTGAATATGCCTAAAAAACAGAACCAGATGACCACATCTACACATGTCCAGAAACGAGATAAAGTGACTGAGGCAAATGAGCTGGAAGCAGACCTACACTCCATACTAGAAGATGAACAGGTTTTGGAAATGCCAGAGAAGGAATTCAGAAAAATGATGACAAAATGTATGAAAACTCTATACAATGGAGTTGAGAAAAATAAGGAAGAAGTCAGCAAAGTGCTACAAGAATAATCAAATAAGATAGATACAGCATATGAAACAATTCAAAACCTACAGAAAAGAGGTCGAAATGATCAATAACAAAATAACAAATAGAGAACACTCTGAAAGGTCAGAGGAGTAGAATAGATGAAATGGAAGGCAGAACCAGTGAACTGGAAGACCAATCTCTCAATACCACTAAGATAGAAGAACAAACACAAAAAAGGATAAAAAATTCTGAGGAAGGTCTAAAATTCATGTTGGACAAAAGGAATAACTTAAGAATTATCGCCATTCCAGACAGACCAAGAATCACATAACTCCACAGAGTAAATAGTTGAACTACTGGAAGAAAATTTCTCTAACATCCTAAAGTGAAAAGATAAACATTCAAGAAGTTCAACGAACTCCAGGAAGGGTAGACCCCAAAAGAAAATCAACAAGACATATCATAGACAAGCTCTCCAAAATCAAATATAAGGAAACACTTCTGAAAGCAGCCAAGGAAAACAGAAGTGTCACATACAAAGGCAAGCAAGTCAGATTAAGCTCGGATTTCTCAGCAGAAACCATGCTAGTAAGAAGGCAATGGAGAGACATATATAAAACCTTGAAAGAAAAGAACTGTCAAGCAAGAATCCTTTATCCAGCAAAGCTATCAATTAAATATGATGGTGTAATCAAAACATTCCAGGATAAACATAAGCTAAGGGATTTTGCCAAAGCCAACCCTGCACTACAAAACATCCTAAAGGGAGTTCTGCGGACTGAGAACCAACAAGAACAGACAACAACCAGAGATTGACATATGTGGCAGCACCTTCCTGAATTAAGTCAACAGAAAGAAGAGTTGTTAACAGAACAAAACTATAAGAACAAACTCAGAGACTCTGGGAGGTCAGTCTATGATCAGAAAAAGTACAATGTAAAAGAAGGTAAACACATAGGAACAGAGATCCAGATAGTGAGAAGGTCAGGTCGATTACAGAATAAAATAGACTGCACTAAATGGAGAGAAAAGTTAATGGATTATAAGGTAACCTCAAAGAAAATTAACACTTCACAAGATACCAAGAAAATGAAAATCCAAGAAGAACATTAAAACTATGAGTAAAACTCACAAGAAAGAACACAAAAAGCATGAACTCAACAAAGGAAGACAAACAGAAGAATAGCAACACCACAAAAAAACAAACATAATGGCAGCAATTAATTAATACCTATCGATAATTACACAGAATATAAATGGATTAAATGTACCTGTTAAGAGAGGGCGGGTGGCAGACTGGATAAGAAAACAAGATCCTTCAATATGCTGTCTGCAAGAGACACATCTCACACACAGAGGCAAAAACCGATTAAATGTCAAAAGATGGAAAAAAATATACCAAGCTAATTGCAATAAAAAGCAAACAGGAGTGGCAATACTAATCTCTGATAAAATAAACTTTAAGGCAAAAGACAGCATAAAAGATAAAGATGGACATTATCTCATGATTAAAGGGACAATTGAACAAGATGAAATAACCATAATAAATATTTATGCTCCCAATCAAAGAGCTCCAAAATATATAAAACAAACTCTAATAGATTTGAAGAAACGAATAGATGAATCTACAATAATAGTGGGTGATTTTAATAAACCGCTTCCAAAAATGGATAGAACCAGAAAAAAAATTGACAAAGACACAGAAGAACTAAAAAGCACAATCAGCCAACTGAACCTCATAGATGTGTACAGAGCATTCAACCCAACAACTGCACAATACACATTCTTTTCCAGTGCACAAGGAACATTCTCTAGAATAGACAATGTTTCAGGCCACAAAACAAATCTCCATAAATTAACAAATATCAAAATACTACAAAGCATCTTCTCAGAACACAATGCTATCAAATTAGAAATTAACAATAGGAAGACCAAGGAAATAAAAATCAAATACATGGAAACTGAATAACACCCTGATGAAAAACGACTGGGTAGTAGAAGAAATTAAACGTGAATTCACAAAGTTCCTAGAAAAAAATGAGAACGAAAACACAGCATACCAAAATATTTGGGAAATGGCGTAAGTGGTGTTGAGAGGACAATTTATTGCAATAAACGCACACATCCAAAAAGAAGAAAGAACCAAAATTAACACATTAACCCAGCATGTACAACAATTAGAAACAGACCAACAGAGGGAACCTACAGCCACTAAAAGAAAAGAAATAATAAAGATTGTTGTTGTTGTTAAGTGCCATCGAGTCGGTTCCGACCCATAGCGACCCTGTACAGGGTTTCCGAGGCTGTAAATCTTTAGAAGAGCAGAAAGCCTCATCTTTTTCCTGCGGAGCAGCTGGTAGTTTTGAACTGCTGACCTTGTGGCTCATAGCCAGATTCATAACCACTGCGCTACCAGAGATTAGAGCAGAAATAAATGAGATGTTGTTGTTGTTGTTAAGTGCTGTCGAGTCGGTTCCGACCCATAGCGACCCTGTACAGGGTTTCCGAGGGTGTAAATCTTTAC
>NW_006408534.1:9308729-9310466 GCF_000296735.1 Chrysochloris asiatica | reverse complement strand
CTTATACAAAGAAAACTACAAAACACTACTACAAGAAACCAAAAGAGACTTACAAAAATGGAAGAATGTACCATGCTCCTGGATAGGAAGACAACATTGTGAAAATGTCAATACTGCCCAAAGCAATTTACACATATAATGCAATCTCAATGTAGATTCCAACGACATACTTCAAAATTTACTACACAGCTACAGTGGTCAAAACAGATTGGTACTGATACAATAAAAGACACATAGGTCAACAGAACAGAATCGAGAATCCAGAAATTAACCCATCTACATACAGCCAACTAATTTATGACAAAACATCTAAATAAATCACATGGGAAAGTGATAGTCTCTTCAACATATGGTGCTGGCAGAACTGGAAAATGATATGCAAAAGATTGAAACAAGACCTTCACCTCACACCTTATACAAAAATCAGCTCAACATGGATTAAAGACCTAAATGTGAATCCCAGAATTATGAAGGCCATCAATGAAAAAAATCAGGAAAAATGTGAGGGTACTAGTTCTGGGAATACACAGACTATAAAACATTTTGAAAACCACACAAACAAAAGTAGACAAAATAGATGAGTGGGACATACTAAAAATTAAAGACTTAGGTGCATCAAAAGACTTCACCAGTAGAGTAAAAAGAGAACCCACAAAATGGTAAAAAATCATTTTCAATGACACATCCCACAAGGGACTCATTTCTAAAATATATAGGAAACTACAACACCTCTACAAGAAAAAGACAAATAACCCAATTAAAAAGTGGGCACAGGACATGAACAGATACTTCACCAAGGAAGAGGTTAGGGCAGCCAACAAACATATGAAGAAATGTTCATGATCACTAGCCATTAGAGAGATGCAAATCAAATCAACAATGAGATATCATCTCACACCAGCAATAATAGCAAAGATAAAAACTGTAGAGGGCAATAAATGCTGGTGGGGATGTGGAAAGACTGGGACACTCCTGCATTGCTGGTGGGACTGCAATATTGTCCAACCTCTCTGAAAAGCAATATGGCGCTTCCTCAGAAGGTTGAAAATAGAAATACCTTATGATCCAGAAATTCCTATACTTGGTATTTACCCACAAGGAAAACAAGCCACAACGCGAGAAGATATATGAACACCAATGTTCACAGCAGCACTGTTTACAATAGCAAAAAGATGGAGACAGCCAAAGTGCCTATCAACTGAAGAATGGATAAACAAACTGTGGTACATACAAACAATGGAATATTATGCTACCTTCAAAAACAAGGAAGCTGCTAGCCGCCACTTAACATGGATGAATCTTGAGGACACTATGTTGAGTGAAATTAGTCAGTCACAAAAGGAGAAATACTGCATAGGACCACTACTGTAAAAGACTAAGGAAAAGAACGCATACTAAAGGGGGTGGATTCTTTGCTGGCTGCTGGGATGTGAGGGTGGGGTGAGGGGAGGGAGGGAAAGGTGGAGCATAGGGCAGGAAATAGACACAGGATAGTTTGGGTGCTGGGGAGGGTTGCAATATATAACAAGGGATAGGGAAATGGAAAAACAAAGCAGATGGGAGAACAATTAGGCAGGTGTGAATAGGCTAAGTGGGACACAGGTAAATAATGATGTATGCACAACCTTGGAATAAGAGGGCTTTACAGAGATTGAGATATGGTTGAAATGGGGAAAAGGGGGGAATAATGTTAAGATGCTTGGCTGTCTTTTGAATCTTGGTTTTCCTTGCATTATA
>NW_006408534.1:9306504-9308182 GCF_000296735.1 Chrysochloris asiatica | reverse complement strand
AAGAACACCCACTCTTGCAGATAATTCCCACTTGACCTGGCTTCAATGACTGGATGATCAGAGGTCAACCAGAAGAAGATAGAAGAAGAAAAAAAAAAGTAATCTGATATAATTTGATGAACTTGACCTATACCTATGGATGCAGTAGCTCAAAAGAAGAAAAAAATCCTTACAGCAAGGATCATTCCCACATCCTCCACACACAGAGTAGACAAGGATGGGCAACTTGGATATTGGCTACCCAATAAGGGGGTGGGGGGTGGGCGGGGAGAGGAACTAAAGGCAAGAAGTGACTGGCTAACAAACTTTCAAGAGAGAACCTAGATCCAGAGGGCGTGGGGGAAGGTAGAATCTCCACTGAGTAGTATCCAATATGTCTGGGTGGGGCTGATAAAATGAAATGCAGATAGGTCTGTAGTGATACAATAGTGAATAACTGTTATCAGGACTGATTGTGAGGGTTGGAAATGTAAAAGTGGACTTTTATAGCAAGGAGGGGAGTGATTAACATTTCAATCTAGGAGCGGAGGTCCCTGGGATCATCAAGGGAGAAGAGCAGAGAACGGGACCCTACCCGGAGAAGCAGTGATGCCAGAGACTGAGGCAGAGATGATGACGTCGAGAAATGGAGCAGCTGGAGACTTTAGATCCAGAGAGGGAGAGGAGCTGTGTGCTGACAACTGGGGTGCAGGCTTGTAATGTATACCCCTTGGTTGGTTAATGAGGCATGGAGGGGATTGTAACCATGGAAATGAAATGATATATGATAGAATGAATGTAAAACTAATGTTCTCCATGTAAACTATCATATAATTCCAATAAAACATTAAAAAAAAAAGCTACTAGATCTCATTGGAAGATTCAGCAAAGTGGCACGCTGTACGATCAGCATACAAAAATCAGTTGGATTCCTCTATACCAAAAATGACAACGTTGGAAAAAAAAAATGATAACGTTGAAAAGGACATTAGGAAAGCAATACCACTTACAATACCCACCCAAAGGATTAAATAGCCAGGAATAAATGTAACCAGAGAAACAAAGGACTTATACAAAGAAAACTACAAAACACTACCACAAGAAACCAAAAGAGACTTACAGAAATGGGAGACTGTACCATGCTCCTGGATAGGAAGACTTAACATTGTGAAAATGTCAATACTGCCCAAAGCAATTCACACATAAAATGCAATCCCTATCCAGATTCCAACAACATTCTTCAAAGAGATGGAAAAAACAATTACACTTTATATGGAAAGGAAAAAGACCCAGAATAAGCAAAGCCCTGCTTAAGAATAAGGTTGGAGGCTTCTCACTTCCCAACTTCAAAATTTACTACATGGCTACAGTGGTCAAAAACAGATTGGTACTGGTACAATGAAAGATACATAGATCAATGGATCAGAATTGAGAATCTAGAAATTAACCCATCTACATACAGCTACTGAATGTTTTAAAATTAAGAAAGGTGTGTGACAAGGTTGTATTCTTTCACCATACTTATGCAAACCGTATACTGACCAAATAATCTGAGAAACTGGGTTCTATGAAGAAAAACGTGGCATCAGGATTGGAGGAAGGCTCATTAACAACCTGCGATATGCAGATGATACAACCTTGCTTGCTGAAAGTGAAGAGGACTTAAACATTTACTGATGAAGATCAAAGAGCACAGCCT
>NW_006408534.1:9281231-9305338 GCF_000296735.1 Chrysochloris asiatica | reverse complement strand
TACACATCAGGCAAGGGACACATTTCTAAAATACATAGGAAACTACAACACCTCTACAAGAAAAAGACAAATAACCCAATTAAAATGGGCACAGGACATGAACAGACACTTCACCAAGGAAGAGATCCAGGCAGCCAACAAACATATGAAGAAATGTTCATGATCACTAGCCATTAGAGAGTTGCAAATCAGAACAACAATGAGATATCATCTCACACCAGCAATAACAGCAAAGATAAAAAATGTTGAGGACAATAAATGCTGGTGAGGATATGTTGAGGACAATAAATGCTGGTGAGGATATGGGACACTCCTGCATTGCTGGTGGGACTGCAAAATGGTCCAACCTCTCTGAAAAGCAATATGGCGCTTCCTCAGAAGGTTGAAAATAGAAATACCTTATGATCCAGCAATTCCTCTACTTGGTATTTACTCACAAGAAGTATGAGCCACAACACGAGAAGATACTAATGTTCATAGCAGCACTATTTACAATAGCGAAAGATGGAGGCAGCCATAGTGCCCATCAACTGAAGAATGGATAAACAAACTGTGTTACATACACACAATGGAATACTATGCTACCTTGAAGAACAAGTAAGCTGCAAGACACCACTTAATATGGATGAACCTTGAGGACATTATGTTGCGTCAAATTAGTCAAAAAAGAAGAAATACTGCATAGGACCACTACTGTAAAAGATTAAGGAAAAGAACACATACTAAAGGGGGTGGATTCTTTACTGGTTGCTGGGATGTGGGGGGACGGGGTCAGGGGAGGGAGGGGAAGGTGGAGCACAGGGCAGCGAATAGACACAGGGTAGTTTGGGTGCTGGGGAGGGGGGCAATATACAAGAAGGGCGAGGGGAATGGAAGAACAAAGCAGATAGGAGAACAATTAGGCACATTTGAATGGGCTAAGTGGGATACAGGTAAATAATGATGTATGCAGAACCTTGGAACAACAGGGCTCTGGGATACAGAGATTGAAACATGGTGGAATGGGGAAAAGGGGGGAATAATGTTAAGATGCTTGGCTGTCTTTGAGGGGGAGAAAAGGGAATAGCCAGAAACATCACCATAGAAAGATTTTAAGTCCGTCTTCTGCCTATAACTGATTGGAACACCTAAAATGGGGCTACAATGTGACCAGTGAAGGAGGCTTCCTGTGGAGCCTCTGCATTACATAAGACTATAGGTGGAAGCCTGAACCACACATCTAGATCTTCAGTGATGGGAAATTTCCACTTGAAAGGATGAGCAGACCAGCCTGGAGAGGCTAGAAAAACAGACAATACTTCTTGAAAGAAAGACCTACAGGAAAAATACTAAACAACATAGGCAGACCCACTGTTATTGCAAGAACAAGCAAGTTGCTTGCCCAGGAGACATTGAGGCAAGTGGTTGGGTCCCCTCAGGGTAAACTGCCTTCCAAGACTGACTCAATGGGAATACACGCTCTGATTGGTGACCACGCTCGTCACCGGTAAGGGGAATTGAGGGAAAAACAGCAATGAAGCTGCAAGCTAAGCCCTACAATGTTCAATAGATTTCTGTGAACCTTGGTGGAGACCTGGTTGGCCAGCAGTGTGGCAAGACGTGGGAACCCTTGGGAGTCAATCATATAGCCACAGAGGACTAGAGTGGAGAGTGAAGCATCTAGCTGATAAGAAGAGAGGGCATATGCACAAGAACACCCACTCTTGCAGATACTACCGACTTGACCTGGCTTCAATGACTGGATGATCAGAGGTCAACCAGAAGAAGAAAAAAGAGGGAAAAAAAAGAGTAATATGATACAATTTGATGAATTTGACCTACACCTATGGATGCAGTAGCTCAAAAGAGGGAACAAATCCTTACAGCAAGGATCATTCCCACCCCCTCCATACACAGAGTAGACAGGGATGGGCAACTTGGACATTGGCTACCCAAAATGGGTGGGTGGGTGGGGGAGGGCTACAAAGGCAAGGATTGACTGGCTTACAAACTTTCAAGAGGGAACCTAGATTCAGAATGCGTGAAGGAAGGTAGAATCTCCACCGAGTAGTATACAATCTGTCTAGGCGGGGCTGATGAAATGAAATGCGGATGTCTCTCTTATGACACAATAGTGAATACTTGTTATCAGGACTGATTGTTGGGGTTGGAAATGTAGGGGTAGATGTTTTGTAGCAAGGAGGGGAGTGATTAACATTTCAGTCTAGGAGCAGAGATCTCTAGGATCATCAAGGGAGAAGAGCAGAGAGCGGGACTCTACCCAGAGTAGCAGTGATGCCTGAAATGGAGCCAGAGATGATGACGTGGAGCAATGGAGCAGTTAGGGACTTCAGATGCAGAAAGGGAAAGGGGCTGTGTGCTGATGACCGGGGTGTAGGCTTGTAGTGTATACCCTTTTGTTGGTTGATGATGCATGAGGGGATTGTAACCATAGCAATGAAACGATATACGATAGGATGAATGTAAAATTAACGTTTTCCCATGTAAACTATCACAGAATTCACAAGAAAACATTAAAACACAAAACAAAACAAAAAACCACATCATCTTAATTTTTGTTAAGTGCCATCGAGTCGGTTCCAACCCATAGCAACCCTGTATAGGGTTTCGGAGGCTGTAAATCTTTATGGGAGCAGAAAGCCTCATCTTTCTCCCATGAAGCAGCTGGTAGTTTTGTACTGCTGACCTTGTGGTTTGCAGCCCGATTCATAACCACTACACTACCAGAGCTCCTTCATCATCTTAATAAGCCCCCACAAATTTCCTGTGTCAATAAATCTATACAGATTATCCTTTAGGAACCCAAAAAACCAGTTGACACAGTTTTCTGAAATGACCTCTCTACCTTGAATTGATCTTTAAGGTCTTGATTTTCCTTAAAATAGTTATTTATTTAAAACTGCTGTTGTGGAACAAGCATTCCCATTAACTTGTTGCAAAGCTTCAGTGATCTGGAAGATGTCCACTAGTTGTTGCTGTTCAGAGCTGTCATGTCAGTTCCAACTCATATTGACCCCTCTGCACAGCAGAATGAAACACTGTCCGGTCCTGCACCATCCTCACAATCACTGTTATGCTCAAGGCCATTACTGCTGCCACTGTGGAAAGCCATCTTGTTTGTGGTCTTCCTTTTTTTTTTTTTGCATACCCCCCATTTTACTAAGCACGATGTCGTTCTCTAGTGACTGGTTTCTACTGATACTATGTCTGAAGTATGAGAGATGAAATCTCACCATCCTGGCTTATAAGGAGCATTCTGGCTGTACTTCTTCCAAAACAGATTTATTTGATCTTCTGGCAGTCCATGGTACTTTTAATATTCTCCTCCAACACCATAACTAAAATGCATCAATTCTTCTATAGTGTTCCTTATTCATTATTCAACTTTGACATGCAGGTAAGCTTATTAAAAATACCATGGCTTGGGTCAGGGTCACCTTAGTTCTCAAATTTACATCTTTGCTCTAGAACGCTTTAAAGAGATCTTATGAATCAGATTTGCCTATTACAATATGTCACTTGATTTCTTGACTGCTGCTTCCATGAGTGTTGATGATGGATCCAAGCAAAATGAAGTCTTTCACAACTTTGATCTTTTCTCCATTTATAATGATGTTATTTACTGGTCTAGTGGTGAGGGGTTTTGTTTTCTTTACATTGAGATGTCATCCATACTGAAGGCTATGCTCCTTGATCTTCATCAGTAAGTATTTTAAGTCCTCTTCACGTTTAGCAAGCAAGGTTACATCATCTGCATATCACAAGTTGTTAAGGAGTTTTCCTCCAATCCTGGTGCCAACTTCTTCATATAATCTAGCTTTTCAGATCATTTACTCAGCATATAGACTGAGTAAGTATGGTGAAAAAATACAACACTGGTGCACACCTATTGTGATTTAAACCATTCAAAGTCTCCTGGTTCTGTTTGAACAACGGGTTCTTGGTCAATGTACAGGTTCCTCATGAGCACAATCAAGTGTTCTGGTACACCCATTCTTTGCAATGTTATCTATAGCTTGTCATGATCAACACAGTTGCAAGCCTTTGCATAGTCAATAAAGCACAGGTAAACATATTTCTGGTATTCTCCGCTTTTCAGCCAAGATCCATCTGATGTTAACAGTGATATCCTATATCCCTCATTTCACAGCCTCATGTGAATCTGGCTTGAACCTCTGGCAGTTCCCTGCCAATGCACTGTTGCAGCTCTGTTTAAATTACCTTTAGCAAAATTTTACTTGCATGTGGTATTAGTGATATTGTCTGATGATTTCTGCATTCCATTGGGTCGCCTCCCTTTGGAATGTGCACAAATATGGATCTCTTCCAATTAATTGGCCAGGTAGCTGTCTTCCATATTTGTAGTATAGATGAGCGACTTCCTCCAATGCTGCATCAGTTTGTTGAAAGATATCACTTTGTATTCCATCACTTCCTGAAGCTTTGTTCTTTGCCAAGAGATAATTTTGACAACAAAGATGGTAATATGGTCAACACAGGTGCATTTCTTTTTGGTACAGTGACTCTATGTATTCCTTCCATCTTCTTTTAATGTGTTCTGCATCATTCAAGATTTTGACCAAAGAATCCTTCAATATTCAAAGTTGAGGTTTGAATTTCTTCTTCAGTTCCTTCAGGTTGAAAAAAGCTGAGCATGTTCTTCTCTTTTGACTTTCTAACTTAAGGTCTTTGCATATTTTATTACAATATTTAACTTTGTCTTCTTGAGCTTCCCTTTGAAATGTTCTAATCTGCTCTTTTATGTCCTCATTTTTATCATTTGCTTTAGCATCTCTATACTGGAGACCAAGTTTCAGAGTCTCTTTTGACATCCATTTTAGTCTTTTCCTTCTTTGTTGTCAAAATTATCTCTTGCTCTCTTCCTGTATGATATTCTTGATGTCATCCCACACCTCTTCTGGTCTTTGGTCATTAGTGTCTAATACATTAAATCTGTTCTTGAGATGATCTCTAAATTCAGGTGGGATATGTTTAAGGTCATATTTTGGTTCTCATGGATTTGTTTTACATTTCTTCAGCGTCAGCCTGAACTTACATATGAGCAACTGACAAGTCTATTCCACAGTCTGCCCCTGGCCTTGTTTTGTCTGATGATATGGAATGTTTCCACTGTCTTTTCCCATTGATGTAGTCAATTTTATTTCTGTGTATTCCATCTGGTGAAGCTAGTGTAGATAGCTGTCTTTTATATTGTTTAAAAATGGTATTTGCCATGACTAAGTCAGTAGTTTTGCAAATTCTATCATGGGATCTATAGCATTGTTCCTATCACCAAGGCCATAGTTTTCAACTCTGATAATATGCTACCTCTTGAAATGCCATGATCAACATAGTTGCATTTCTTTTTGGTACAGTGACTCTATGTATTCCTTCCATCTTCTTTTGATGCGTTCTGCATCATTCAAGATTTTGACCAATAATATCCTTCCTCTTTGTTTCCAACCTGCAATCATAAGCAATTATGAATACATCTTGATTGCATGTTTGATCAGTTGGTAGAATTCTTCAATTTCATCATTACAGGCTTTAGTGGTTGGTAAATAAATTTGAATAATAGTGGTAGTAACTGCTCTTCCTTGAAGGCATATGGATATTATTCTATCACAGACAGCAGTATGTTTCAAGACAGATCTTGAAATGTTCCTTCTGATGATGAATGCTATGCCATTTCTCTTGAATTTGTCATTCCTGGCATAGTAAGCCATATGATTGCCAGGTTCAAAATGACCACTATGAGTCCATTTCAGCTCACTAATGCCTAAGATGTAGATCTTTATGTATTCCATTTCATTTTTTACAACTTTCAATTTTCCTAGATTCATACTTCACACATTCCATATTCTATTTATTAATAGATATGTATAGCTGTTTCTCCTCATTTTGAGCTGTGTCCCAAAAGCTCTACTCCATTCACAGTCAACTCTACTTTGAGGAGGCAGCTTTTCTCTAGTTGTATAACGAGTGCTTTTCTCTAGTTGTATAACCTGAGAGGTGCATCTTCTTGCACTATATCTGATAACATTCTGGTGTTATTTATGATGCTTCAGTATTAATATTCTGGTGCTATATCTGACAGTGTTCCACTGCTATGCATTAGGTTTTAAGTGGCTAAGCACGCAGAATTTAGTGGCTGAGCATTCAGTCTGCCTCTCCTTCTTCCTAGTCTGTCTTAGTCTGGAAGTTTAGCTGAAACCTGTCCACCATGGGTGACTCTGCTGGTACTTTAAATACTGATGACGTATCTTCCAGCATCACAGCAACATGCAAGTCATCACAGTACGACAAACTGACAGACCAGTGGTAGATGTTCACTTGAGTCATTTTTTAAAAATTAGATCTTAAAATACATGGTTTTTTTTTTGTTTGTTTGTTTTGTTTTTTGAAGGCACCTTAATGAAACTACAAGAAGTATATGACTGAGAGAACTTGTCTACAACCATCCACTGATTGCAGAGACATGGTCAAATATATGTTCTTAGAATAAACCTGTGCCTGTATAAACTGGAAACCTAATAACCTATTGCCACAAAGTTAATTTCAACTCATAGCAGTCCTAGAGAACAGAGTACAGCAGGGCTCCCTAGGGTTTTTGAGACTGAACATCTTTATGGTAACAGACAGTTTCTTCTTTCTACTATGGAGCTGCTGGTGGGTTTGAAGTGCCCACTTGAAGTTAGCAGCCCCGAACTTGATCCACTCTGTCTCCAGGGCTCCATGGAACCCCAGTATCATTTCTCTGTGTTTGGAAGCTTTCCTACACTCCAAGAAAAAATCAAACAAGCAAGAAGCTGGCAGCAAAGCCTAAAGAATTTCAGCTCTATACTCCTATTTTCTGCCTGTGTAGATAAGACAGATTATAGTATTCTTTGAGAGAACTAGTATATAGACTGCAAAAAGATGTGGAACCTCGGCAACCTAAGACAGAGCCATTGCCATGTTGCAATGAGTTTCGATGACGGGTAAGACTGAGGAATTCGCACTGACCACCTAAGACAGGCAGCGTCCCTTAAACAAATAATAAGGAGGAATCTGATGCAGACCGTGCAGACCTGGTTAGGAGTTCAAGTCCCTGTGGGCCCAAGCGTTGCTGACCGTCCAAACCATAGGCTCTGAGGATCAGACTTTAGCCACCTAGCAGTCATAGCAAAATGTTCCTTATCTGATTATTCAGTTATGCTGGTTAGTAATTCCATACATGAGCCCTGGATACCCACAGATAAATGTAAAAACCTTCCCTAAAAGCTGAGACTGTAAATTCCAAAAAGGTAAAGTTTCCCCAAAAAAAAAAGCTAAAGAGGATATAGAGAAACTCTGTTAACTGATGGTATGTGGAGGGGATTATAATCAATGTAATGAAACAAGGTATATGAATGTTAGAATGTGAAACCGATGATGTGCCCTGAAAACTTTCACTCAATCCACAATAAAAACCTGAAAAAAAAAAAAAAAAAAAGATGTTTGTTTTCTTGGGTTAGAGTTCAAGGGAGAAAGAAATGTTGGTCGTCGAACTTTCATATATATTTGACCTTTGAACAATGCAGTAACAACAGGACAAAAATCTGGGGATAACTGGGCCCCTGCAGTTCACATCTGTTTTTCAAAAGTTAACTGTAATTTCAGGTAAGTAGGGTTGTCAAATTTAGCAAATAAAGATACAAGGCATTCAGTCAAATTTGAATTTCAGATAAACAGTGAATAATTGTGTAGTATAAATATGTACCAAATATTACACAGAACAAGAAGTCACTTGGTGTTTATCTAAAATTCAACTTTAACTGGCCAGTTTGTAGTTTCTTTAGCAATCTGACAGAGAAGGTAAGTCTATATTTTGTATGCCAGATAGTTCTTCAGTTACTGATCATGCTGTTCTAACCAGGAGCAACAAGCCTAAAGATTTACACCACTCCACACAAAATCAAATACAAATGGAGAGTTAAAAAAATTGCTCTCCGTTTCTCTCACAATTAAACTTGCTCTGCTTGAAATGATAAAATAGCCAGTGATTGTTGATTACTTTTAATATTTGAATCAATGAGTATAACAATCTGTCGAGAGGGTTTTTAAGTTATGAATACTGCTAAATGCTAACTTAATACCAGCTTTCTAAAGCTTCATTTTATTTTTGTTTATTCATTATCTTGAAGACAGAAGATTGTCTCCAGGTATGGCAGGGTAAGTCCAGAGGACAAACAGGGGCTCTAAGTACCATGTTTGGTAAAGGTGGAGGGTCAGAGAAAAAGAGGAAGACCCCTAACGAGATGGATTAGCCAAGTGGCAGCATCGATGGACTCAAGCATGGCAACAGTAGTGAGGTTGACCCAGGATCGGGCAGTGTTTCATTCTGCTTTGCATAAGGTCACTATGAGTTAGTACTGACTCGATGGCAACTAACAACAACAAGTACCTGCACCATATTCAGATACCCTGCCAGCTAATTGTTGCAGTTCTCTGAGCTTCGGTTCCTCTACCTGGATCAAATGCATTCTCAATATCTCCACTTGCACCTTAACAGCAGCTCAAGTGCAGAGGTCCAAACAGAACTTGCTCTGCACTCAAACCATCTCTTTTTTAAAAAAATTTATTTTTCCCTTTCCCAGTGACACCACTGTTAATCCATTTCTTCAAGCCAAAAACCTAGGAGTTGTCCCTTGACTCCACCAGCAATTATTCAGCGAGTCCTGTGAACTCTACTTTCAAGACATACATTGAATCTGACCTTTCAAGACATACATTCAATCTGACCACTTTTCAGTACTTCCACTAAAGTCAAATCTTACCCCACTCTCACCTAGCACTTGGGAGCATTTTCCTATCTGCTTTCCTATTTTCACCTGCCCTACTCTCATCTACTTTCAGTTGCAGTTACAGTCATCTTTTAAAATATTTTTTTAAACTTTCTATTCTGAGTGAAGGTTTAGAGAGAATATAATAAGTTTTATATCCAACAAATCATACACTTTGTTTCATCTCAATGATCACAATTGCCTCCATGTAACAACAGTTATCCCACTTCCTTTCTGTGGTACTTATTTCCATTCTACCCTCCTTCTCTACCACTCTGAACCTTGTCCCCAGGTCAATGTTGACATTTTGATATTGAACGGTTGACCATTTCATGGTAAGCATACCTTACTAGTGTTGTGTCCCCTCCCCCATATAGCTGAAAATTGGGCCACAAGGTTGAGTTCTGTTTCAGACCTGAATGATGGCCAAGGGCCATAGTCTTGGGTTCTTCCAGTCTCTTTCTGACCAATAAGCCTGGTCTTTTTTATAGTTCTAAGTTTTGTTCCATATTGTCTCCCTAGAGTGATCCTTTGGAGTTATGCCACATTTCAGCTTGCAGCCCTCCACTAGCAATCCACTGTGCTTAGAATAAAATCCACATTCTTTAAGCCAGGATGTAAGGCCCTCCCTGCTCTGACCCTGAGTACCCCATCCATCTCATCAACCAGTCACATGCTCCAGTCACAGTCACGTGTGCTCCAGTCACACTCAGCTCTAAGCACAAGGAAACTTAACACTAGTCCTAGTCTTCCACCCTTGAGTTTTCTCTCTGCCTGGAAGGACTTTCTCTCAAATCTTTCCATGATGTGTCTTTCTGTCACTCAGGAATTGAAATGTTATTCCTTCAAGGTGCTTTCCTGACAATTTTGTCTAGAACAGCTCCCTTCACAGACCCCTCCAGTTCACACTATTTTATTATCTTACCATTTGTTCGTATCTGAAATTACAAGATTTATTTCTATACTTCAATTACGAAACAATTTAAACTTTAAAAATAAAATATCAGATATGTATGTATATCGTTAACATTTTGCTTTTTTGCATAAATTCTACATCTTTTTGAATAAAATACACAGTAAAATATACCCTCCACCCCTTTGTCCTCCTCTTTCTTCTATTGAAATTATAAGGCATGTATTATCCCAACTATGCTTCTGTATTTTTATTGCGTGAAAGCATAACCAATAATCTGATCTATATTATAGGTGATTGTCATATTGCAAAGTTATTCATACAAGGTATCCTATCCAATCTTATATAGTCTTTTATTTACTTTTTTCACCAAACATTGTTTTTAGATTTATCTGTACTGATGCACACATAACTAATACATAAGTCTAGTGTGTTCTTTTATCCTGCTGAATTATTTTACATGTTAGGAATAATCAGTTTATTTTCCATCCCCTGCTTTGGTGTGGCACTGTGGGTTAAATGTGCTGGACTGCAAAGTCATTTGAACCACAAGGTTGGTGGTCAGCCGCTCCTTGGAAACCCAATACAGGGTCGCTATGGGCCAGAACCAACTTGATGGCACTTTACAGCAACACTCTAGGGATGGAGTCCTGGTGTGGCACTGTAGGATAAGCACTAGACTACAAGGTCATTTGAATTGCAAGGTTGGCAGCTCAAACTCACCAGCTGTTCCTCAGAAACCATATATAGGCTCACTATAAATCAGAACAGACTTGACAGCACTTAACAACATCTCTAGGGATGGTGTTCTGGTGTGGTGCTGTAGGATAATACACTGGACTGCAAGGTCGATTTGAACTGCAAAATCAGCAGTTCAAACCCACCAGCTACTCCTTGGAAACCCTACAGAGTCACTGTGATTCAGAACCTACTTAATGGCACATAACAACAACAACTCTAGGAAGTAAGGTTGGTTCTGCTTCTTCCCAATCTCAAACAATGATGTAAATGAGCATCCTTGTCCAAGTTTACTTGTATCAAACTCGGTCTAATGCAGTTTGAGACAGACTTGTGGGCTATAGGCTATGCATGTGTTCCGAACAGCAGGATGTTAGATACAAATTGGGTTCTCTGGATGCTACTTGGAGGGCTTGTTAAAACACAGATCTCTGGGTCCTCCCCTAGAATTTCTGTTTCATTGGGTTTGAAGTGCTGGCTGGGAGTTTTCCCCAGGTGGTGCTAATGGTACTGAGCCACAGATCACAGTTTTTATCAGCTGACTCTGACTCCTGGTGATGTCATGTATTGTCAGAGTAGAACTGTGCTCTATTGGGTTGTCAGTGGTGGATCTTTCGGAATTGGATTGCTAAGCCTTTCTTTCACGGTGCCTCTGGGTGGACACAAACCTCCAACCTTTCAGTTAGCAGCCAAGTGCTTAACCATTTGTGCCACCCAGGCCAAATCTCAGTGGTTTAAAACAACAAAGATCTTTTGTTTACATGATCCAAGATGACTCAGAATAGGGGCTCTGGTGGTGACTCCACTTCTTATGACTTTATCCCACTGGAGGCTGTAGACTGTCAGGGATTGAATTGTGTCTCCCAAAAATATGTGCTATAAATGCCTAACCTATACCTGTGTTTATAATCCCACTTGCAAATGGATTTTCTTTGTTATGTTGATGAAGCAGGATTAGTATAGGGTGGGTCTTAAATAAATCTCTTTTGAGACATAAAAGAGCAGATTAAGCACAAGCAAGCAGAGATGGGGAAGGTAGATACCATTCCACATGAGGATCACTGAGGAACCAGCAACAGAGGTTGAAATGAGACAAGGATCTTCCTTCAGAGCCAACACAGAGAGCCATTTGTAAGACAAGCACAGCTAACAACAAGGTCAGCGATTCAGACCCACCAGCCGCTCCTTGGAAGCCGTATACAGAGTCACTATGAGTTGGAACAGACTCGATGGCACTTAACAACAGAGTCAGCTCACTGAATTCTAGCCTCCTAAACTATGAGAGAAGGAGCTCTGGTAGTGTACTGGTTACAAATTAGACTGCAAACCTCAGGGTCAGCAGTTCGAAACTACCAGCTGTTCCACGGGAGAAAGATGCGGCTTTCTGCTCCTGTAAAGATTTACAGCCTCAGAAACCCTGTGCAGGGTCTCTATGAGTCGGAACTGACTCCATGGCACAAAACAACAAGAACAACAAACTGTGAGAGAATACATTTCTGTTTGTTAAAGCCAACCACTTATGGTATTTCTGTTATAGCAGTGCTCAGTAAGGAAGATAAAGCACTAGACTGTTGATGACTTTTGCCCACTGCAGTCTTATTTCCAGTGGTGCTGTTGAGAAATCTGATGTCATTTGGGTCCTCTATAGAATTGGCACTGTAGGATAAGCACTGGACTGATATCCGCAAGCTTGACAGTTCAAACCCACCAACCACTTTTTGAAACCTTATACAGGATTGTTATGAGTCATAACCAACTCAATGGCATAAAAGAATAATAGAATTGAAAAGGTTAGACTTTATCTCATATACTTTGAACATGATGGGATCGGTGCCTGGAGAAGGCATCATATGTTTGATAAACTAGAGGGTCACAGAAAAAGAGGAAGGAACTCAACAAGATGGATTGACACCGGGACCACAACAGTGGGCTCTGGAAGCATGAGAAGAATTGTCAGATGAGCACAGGATCTGGCAGTATTTTGTTTTGTTGTACGGAGGGTCACTATGAGTTGGAACTTAACAATAATATCTTTTATATGTAACTGCAAGGTTGACAGTTCAAACCCACCAACCACTCTTTGAAACCCTGTACAGGGTTGCTATGAGTAATAGACTAGCTTTTACTATTAATCTATTTTATTTTTTTTCTTTAGAAATTTGCAGAATCTTTGTTGTCAGCATTGATCTGAAACTTCATGATGATATACTTTTTATGGATCTTTTCATCAATGGTGCTTGGCACCTGGTAGATGCTTTCATACTGGAAATTTATGTTTTTTCATTCTGGGAAGTCTTCCTGAATTATTTCTTAGATATTTTTATTCCCTTCATTTCCTCTGTTCATTATTTTGGGGACTATTTGTTAGCAAATTGACTCTATTGATTGAATCCTCTTAATTTTCTTAATGTTTTATTTCTATATCACATCGCTTTATCATAGTTGCCTTTATTTTCTAGAAGCTTCACTTTGTCTTCCAACCTTTCTATTGACTTTTATATTTGTATTGTCATATTTTAAAAATAACTGTCATTTTTAAGACTGTTTTAAACATAAACAAGCTTTAAAGATAGTACAGGAAGGTTTTGCAGAGCCCACGCCTAAAACCCAACCCAACCCATGCCATGGAGTTGACTTTGACTCATAGCGACCCTATAGGACAGAGTGAGCTGCTTCTTGAGCTTTCTGAGACTGGAAATCTTTACAGGAGGAGAGAGCCTCATCTTTATCCCAAAGAGTGTTTGAACCACCCACCTTGTGGTTAGCAACCCAGCACTTAACTCATGGTATCACCAGGACACCTTATCCCACTTCCAGTTTCCTCCCAATTATTAACATCTTACCTTAGTATGGTACATTTGTTATGATTAACAAACTGATATTGATTTATTATCATTGATTCCTTACTAAATGCCCACATTGTATTCAAATTTTTTAGTTTTACCAAATCTCCTTTTTCAGTCCCAGGATCCTATCCAGGATGTTGCTGTTGTTGTTAAGTGCCGTCGAGTCGGTTCCGACACATAGCGACCCTGTACAGGGTTTCCAAGGGTGTAAATCTTTATGGGAGTAGAAAGCCTCATCTTTCTCCCGCGGAGCGGCTGGTAGTTTCGAACCGCTGACCGTAAGGTTCGCAGCCCAATTCGTAACCACTACGCTACCAGAGCTCCTTATACACCCCCACATTACAATGAATTGTCATGTCCCCTTAGGCTCCTCTGCACTGTGACAGTTTTTCAGAATTTGGCCATTATGAGGAGTACTGATTAGGTGTTTTGTAGAATGCCCATTCAGTTGGGTTTTGTGTGATTCTTTTCTCATAATTAGACAGATTTTGGGAAGAAGAAGACCACAGAGGTGAAATGCCATCTCACCACATCGTATCAATAATCTATTCTACCAACAGGACTTCACTGTTGACGACCTTGTTCACCTAGCTGAGGTTGTGTTGGTCAGGTTTCTCCATTATGAAATGACCTTCCCATCCCTTCCAGACTCTACTCTTTGGAAGAAATACTCAACACACAGTCCACATTTAAAGAGTAAGGACTGCGCTCCACCTCTTCTAAGACTATTGTATTTATATTTCTAGAGTCTCTATATTTTTTTACTCTAAACCAAACTGTTTTTAATAACTTTTTGTCCTTAGTTTACGATTACAAAAACTTCTTTCTGAGGATGTTATATATTTTTTTACTTTTCTTACGCTTTATACATTTTTCTTACTCCAAGCTCCTTTATATATATATGCTTTTTGTCTTCAGATGAGAATCTTTTCCTCCTATGTTTGGTGATTTTTGGCTGGGCTTTTTAGAAGACTTGAGATATTGAAAAGCTGATTGGAAGTTCAGTGTAGGTGAGGCCATCTGGTTTGTGACTGCTGGCATAAATTACCATAAACTTGGTGGCTGAAAATAAAAATGTTTTCTTGCAGTTCTGAAGACCAGAAGTCTGAAGTCAGAATCACTGGGTTCAAATGAAGGAGTTGAGAGGGTCCCATTCCCTCTGGAGGCTCTAGATGAGAATTTGTTCTTGCCTCTTTTAGCTTCCGTTGGTGACTGCTGGCATTCCTTGACCTGTGGCTGCATACTCCAAAGTCTGCCTCCATGGTCACACATTCCTCCTCTTCATCACTGTGTGTGAAGCCTCCCTCTATCACTCTCTCTTAAGGACATGGTGATGCCATTTAGTGCCCACCCAGATAATTCAGGTAATTCTCCCTTTGTTAAGACCTTTAATTCAATCACATCCAAAACTCTTATCCCTCATAAAATAATTGTTACAGGTCAAGGGATTAAGATATAACATTGGTGCTTAATCCAGGGATTAAGATATGATAACCCTGGACATCCCCAATTGTCATTATCTGTAGTTTTATTCTTAACTGGATAGTTTCTCCAAAGAGGAAATCTTCTGATCTCCTGCCTGGCTTCCAGTGGTCTTGGAGTTAAGGGGAGGAAGGAGCACATAAACCCTTAAGTAAATAGGCTTTTGCAAAATACCTTGCTTTGTTGTTGTTGTTAGATGCCGAGTCAACACCAACTCACAGTGACCCTATGCACAACAGACCATAATAGTGCCTGGTCCTGGGCCAACCAAACAATCGTTTTTAGGTCTGAGCCCATCACTGCCACCATTGTGCCAATCCATCATGTTGGGGGTCTTCTTCTTTTTCTCTGACCCTCCACTTTACCATACATGATCTCCTTCTCCAGGGACTGGTCCCTCCTGACACTATGTCCAAAGTATGAGAGACACAGTCTGGCCATCCTGACCTCCAAGGAGCACTCTGACTGCAATTGCAACACAGATTGGTTTGCTCTGTGTTGTCCATGGTACTTTCAATATTCTCCAGCACCATAACTCAATTGTACCAATTCTTCTATGGTCTTCCTTTTTCACTGCCCACCCTTAATAATGCCTGATGTCTAATGTCCCCAAGACCAGAAAGACCCTAGTGTTGTGCTGATGATAGGGGCAGGATAGTCAGCAAGCTTAAGGGGGTGAGAAAATAAGCCAGAGAAGATCCAGTTACTCCTTACATATAACAGAATTTAAATAGATTTTCCTGTTTGCTATACCCATATTTTCAGAGATACCTAGTACTTCCAATTCAGCTTCTGGACCTGAATATTGATTTAGGTATGAAAACTTTAATATTATTACTAAAATACCACTTCATAAATTTTCCACTTTTCAAAAATTATATCATGGGGGCTTCCAGTTCTGCTATAGCCAGCAAAGTCAGGTAGGAGAAAGATCTGGTGAGAAAGGAGGGGGACCTCATGAAGGAAACGTTCATATGCCAGACACACAGCTTTCGAACAATCTTAAGATCTAGGATTTCAGTCTTGCATTTTTTGAGAAGTTGCGCTAAGGAAAAAAAAACGTGTATTTTGGGACACTTGCCCGCAGGACTGTGGGTCACTCCTGCGACTGCAGAGTTTAGGGGACGGTTAAGGCCAACCCGTTCTGAAAGCAGTGTTTCCAGCAGGAGGAAAAAAAGGGGTCCATGGACAAAAAAAGCCTTAAGAAATGACATAGCTCCCCCACAAAATCTCCCTGCCCTGGCTTGAGATTTCAATAAAAATCAGGCAGAGGCAGTTCACCCAGGCACAGAGAGAGGGAGAAAGGCAGAGCCTTTGATGTCATCCACCATCCACCTTCCCTGCATCTAAACCCCCTGCCCCCACTCCTAGGAAGCAGCGGGGATCTTCCAGCGGCTGTTCTGGTGGGACAGGGTACAGAAAAAGTTAACCAAAGAAGCATCCCTGCTCCAAAGTGGTGATTTCTGTCCATGCATTTATATTACTTCTGCTTTTAGTCCTTTTGATCACACATCCTTCCTGGAGGTGGGAACTTATCTTCCCTACATTGCATAAGAAGAAACAGCAATTGTGGCTGTATAGCCAAGCTATAAGCATACAACATAATACTCCACCACGAAGACAAGACCCAACAACATCTCTATGCATTACATATGAAAAAGGAAGCCCATTTCCTGATCATATTAATAATAATGATGAAACAATACCCATGACCAATAAGAAACAATCAACTTTATCAAAACATGTCCAAAAACAGAAGAGAGCAGCTGACAAGTAAGCTGGAGACAGACAAAAGCTTTATAGAGAAGAAGGAGTGGGTTTTGGATATGCCTGAGAGGGAATTCAGAAGAATGATATGGAAACAAATTCAAATAATCGAGGGAAATAAGGAAGTAGTAAGGAAAGTACTACAGGAACAATCAAATAGGATTGACATAGCATTGGAAACAATTCAAAACCTGCAAAAAGATGTCCAGGTGATCAATAATAAGAAATCAGAAATAGAAAATAGGCTGAAAGGGGAAAGATGCAGACTAGAAGAGATGAAAGCCAGAACTAGCAAACTGGAAGACAAATCTCTCAATACTGCTAAGGTAGAAGAGCAAGCAGCTAAAAGAGTAAAACAATCTGAAGAGAGTCTAAGATTCATGCTGGATAACATGAAGAGGAATAATGTATGAATTACTGGCATTCCAGAAAAAGAAGAAGCAGAGAAGTCCACAGAAAAGATAGATGAAGAGCTTCTGGAAGAAAATTTCCCTAACCTCTTGAAAGATGAGAAGATAAACATTCAAGAAGCCCAACGTACTCAAGGAAGGATAGACCCCAAAGAAAGTCTCCAAGACATATAATAATCAAGCTCTCCAAAATCAAAGACAAGGAAAGAATATTAAAAGCATCCAAGGAGAAGAGAAATATAACTTATAAAGGCAAGCAAATAAGATTAATCTCTGACTATTCAGAACAAACCATGCAGGAGAGAAGGCAATGGGGAGACATATACAAAGCTCGGCAGGAAAAAACTTGTCAACCAAGAATCGTCTACCCAGCAAAACTATCAATCAAATATGATGGTGCGATCAAAACATTCCAGGATAAACAGAATTTGAGAGATTTTAATCAAAACCAACCCAGCACTTCAAAACATCCTAAAGGGAGTTCTGTGGACAGAGAACCAACAAGAACAGACAACAAACAGAGATTGACAGGTATGGGAACACCACCTGAACACACCCAACAGATAGTGGAGGCCAGAACAGAACGAGACTACAATGACAAACTCAAAAGAATGGGGAAATCAACTGAAGGCCAAAAACATATCAATGTCAAAGAAGGGCCAAACGCAGCAACAGAAGCCCAGGTGGTGGGGATGCCAGGTAAATCACAGGTTACAATGGAGTATCCTAAATGCAGAGAAAAGTTAGTGGGGTAACTATCCCCAAAGAAAGTTAACACTCCACAACATATCATAAAAACGAATTCCTAAGCAGAACAAGTGAACAAAGTAACTAGGAGGAAACCGACCAGAAACAAATCAAAGGACATAAAGCCAACACAAGAAAGAAAACAGAACCAAAGAACAAACAGCACTGCCAAAAAAGTAACAGAATGACAGCAATCAATTCATACTTATCGATAACTACATTGAATGTCAATGGATTGAATGCACCAGTGAAGAGACAAAGAGTGGCAGAATGGATAAGAAAATAAGATCCATCAATATGCTGCTTGCAAGAGACACACCTTACACACAAAGACAAAAACAGACTAAAAGTTAAAGGATGGAAAAAAATTTATGAAGCCAACTGTAACGATAAACAAGCAGGAATCACAATACTAATCTCTGACAAGGTAGATTTTAAGATAAGAACCAGCATTAAGAGACAAAGAAGGACACTATCTCATGATCAAAGGGTCAATTGAGCAAGATGACATAACTATAATAAACATATATACTCCCAATGAAAGAGCACCAAGATACATGAAGCAAACCTTAATGCAACTTTAGAAAGAAATAGATAAATCCACAATTATAATGGGAGATTTCAACACACCACTCTCAAAAAGGGATAGAACAAACAGAAAGAAACTCAACAATGCAACAGAGTAACTTAACAATCAACCAACTTGACCTCATAGATGTATACAGAGCATTCTATCCAACAACAGCACAATACACGTTCTTTTTCAGTGTGCATGGAACATTTTCCAGAATTGACCATGTGTTAGGTCACAAAGCAAGCCTCCATAAATTCACAAACATTAAAATTGTACAGAGTATCTTCTCAGACCACAATGCTATAAAACTAGAAATCAACAATAAGGCCAAATCAATAAAGTCGAATATATGGAAACTTAACAACACCCTGCTGAAAAGTGACTGGGTAAAAGAAGAAATTAACCGTGAATTCACAAAGTTCCTAGAAACAAACAAGAATGAAAACACAACATATCAAAATCTTTGGGACACGGCGAAAGCAGTCCTGAGAGGACAATTTATTGTGATAAATGCACATATCCAAAAAGTGGAAAGAGCCCAAATCAACACATTAACACAGCATCTTCAACAATTAGAAGCAGACCAGCAGAGGGAACCTACAGTCACCAAAAGAAGGAAAATAAGATAAGAGCAGAAATAAATGAGGTGGAAAACTGAAAAACTATAGAAAGAGTCAACAAGATAAGAAGCTGGTTCTTTGAAAGGATTAAAAAAATTGACAAATGATTGGCAAAACTAACTAAAGAAAAGACGGAGAAGACACAAATAAAATCGCATTAGAAACCACACAGGGGAAGTCACAACAGAACCAAATGGAATCATAAAAATAATAACAGAATACTACGAAGAGCTGTACTCCAACAAATTTCAAAGTTTGGATGAGATGGATACATTTCTAGAAAAACACGACCTACCTAAACTTACTTGGACTGAAGTAGAAAAATTGAACAAACCCATAACAAGAGAAGAAATTGACCAGGTCATCAAAAACCTCCCCACCAACAAAAGCCCAGGCCCAGATGGCTTCACGGCTGAGTTCTACCAAACATTCAGAGAACTGTCACCAATTCTACTCAAATTATTCCAGAATATAGAAGAGGATGGAAATCTCCCTAATACTTTCTATGAAGCAAGCATAACCCTCATACCAAAACCAGGGAAGGATATTCCTAAGAAAGAAAATTATAGACCAATATCCCATGAACATAGATACAAAAATTCTCAACAAAATCCTAGCCAACAAAATCCAACAGCACATCAAAAAAATAATACATCATGACCAAGTCAGTTTCATAAAAGGGATGCAAGGATGGCTCAACATCAGGAAAACAATCGGCGTAATCCATCATATAAATAAGAAAAAGGACAAGAACCACATGATCATATCGATTAATGCAGAGAAGGCATTTGACAAAATCCAACATCCATTCCTGATAAAAACACTTAACAAAGTAACCAAGAGACTACATCACACTTAATGGAGAGAAACTGAAAGCCTTCCCCCTGCAAACAGGAACCAGACAAAGGTGCCCTTTATCACCGCTTCTATTCAATATTGTGCTGGAAGTTTTAGACAGCGCTATACAGCATGACGAAGAAATTAAAGGCATCCAAATTGGCAAAGAGGAAGCAAAACTCTCCTTATTTGCAGACGATATAATCCTATACATAGAAAACCCCAAAGACTCAGTAAGAAAACCCCAAAGACTCAGTAAAAAAACAAATCTATTAGACCTCATTGAAAGATTCAGCAAAGTGGCAGGGTGTAAGATTAACATACAAAAATCAATTGAATTTCTCTATAGCAACAGCAATAGCGATGAAAAGGACATTAGGAAAGCAACACTATTTACAATACCACGCAAAGGATGAAATACTTAGGAATAAACATAACCAGAGAAACAAAGGACTTATACAAAGAAAACAACAAAGCACTATTACAAGAAACCAAAAGAGACCTAGAGAAGTGGAAGAACATACCATGTTCCTGGATAGGAAGACCCAACATCATGAAAATGTCAATATTACCCAGAACAATTTTTACACATACAATGCAATCCCAATCCAGATTCCAACAACATTCTTCAAGGAGATGGAAAAGACAATTAGTAATTGTATATGGAAAAGAAATAGACTCAGTATAAGCAAAGCACTGCTTAAAAGGAAGAACAGGTTGGAGGTCTCTCACTCCCCAATTTCAAACTTTACTACATGGCTACGGTGGTCAAAACAGCCTGGTACAGGTACAATGAAAGACACATTGATCAATGGAATAGAATTGAGAATCCAGATATTAACCCAACCACTTACAGCCAAATGATTTTTGACAAAGTGCCTAGGTACATTGCATGGGGAAGAGACAGTCTCTTTAACAAATGGTGCTGGAAGAACTGGAAAGCGATATGTAAAACACTGAAACAAGACCTTTGCCTCACACCCTATATAAAAATGAACTCAACATGGATTAAAGATCTCAATGTGAATCCTAAAATTATGAAGATCATCAATGAAAAAATAGGAACAAACATGAGGGTGCTAATTCAGGGAATATACAGACTGCCACACATTTTGAAAAATACACAAACAAAAATAGACAAAATAGACGAGTGGGACATACTAAAAATTAAAAACTTATGTGCATCAAAAGAATTCACCAAGAGTAAAAAGGTAACCCACAGACTGGGAAAAAATCTTTTGCAACGACATATCGGATAAGGGACTCATCTTTAAAATATATAGGAAATTACATCTACAAAAACAAGACAAATAACCCAATCAAAAAACGGGCAGCCAACAAACATATGAAGAAATGTTCATGATCACTAGCCATTAGAGAGATGCAAATCAAAAGAACAATGTGATATCATGTCACACCAACAATAACAGCAAAGATCAAAAAAGTTGAGGGCAATAAATGCTGGCAGGAATGTGGAGAGACTGGGACACTCCTGCATTGCTGGTGGGACTGCAAAATGGTCCAACTCTCTGGAAAGCAATATGGCGCTTCCGCAGAAGGTTAAAAATAGAAATACCATTTGATTCACCAATTCCTCTACTTGGTGTTTACCCCAAGGAAAACGAGCCACAACACGGGAAGATATATGCACACCAATGTGCATAGCAGCACTATTTACAATAGCCAAAAGATGGAGGCAGCCAAAGTGCCCATCAACTGAAGAATGGATAAACAAGCTGTGGTACATACACACAATGGAGTATTATGCTACCTTGAAAAATAACAAGGAAGCTGCATACCACTTACTAACATGGATGAACCTTAAGGACATTATGTTGAGTGAAATTAGTCAGTCACAAAGGGAAATTTACTGCATAGGACCATTACTCTAAAAGACTAAGAAAAAGAACCCATACTAATCCACTAAAGTGGATACCTAGCTGGTTGCTGGGACATAGTGGTAGGGTTAGGGGTGGGAGGAGAAGGTGGAACACAGGGCAGGGAATAGATACATGATAATTTGGGTATTGGGTAGGGGGGCAATATACAAGTAGGGAGCGGGGAATGGAAGAACAATTAGACATGTATGAATGGGCTAAATGGGACAGAAGTAAAAAATGATGTAGGCACAGCTTTAGAACAACAGGGCTCTGGGATACAGAGACTGTGACATGGTTGGAATGGGGAAAAGCGGGGAATAATGTTAAGACGCTTGGCTGTCTTTTTAACCTTGGTTATCCATGCATTATATTATAAAACAGACAATGGAGGGGAAGAGAAAGGAATAGCCAGAAATATCACCATAGAAAGCTTGTAAGTCCGTCTTCTGCCTATAAGTGATTGGAAAACCTAAAATGGGACTACAATGTGTCCAGTGAAGGAGGTTTCCTGAGGAGCCTCTGCATTACATTAAGACTATAGGTGGAAGCCTGAACCACATCCAGACCTTCAGAGACGGGAAAATTTCCACTTGAAATTACAAGCCGACCAGCCTAGAGCAGCTAGAAAACCAGAAGATACTTCTTGAAAGAAAGACCTACAGGAAAAATACAAAACAATAAGGGCAGTCCGCTTATTACCACAAGAAGCAGCAAGTTGCTTGCCCAGGAGAGATCAAGGCAAGTGGTTGGGTCCTCTCAGTGGAAATCCTCTTCCAAGACTAAGACACAATGGAAATACACACTCTAATTGGTGACCAAAGAACATCAATGAAGCGGCGAGCTAAGCCCTACATCATTCAGCAGACTACTGTGAACCCACGTGGAGACCTAGTCAGCCACCAGCGAGGCAAGACCTGGGGACTCATGGGCTCAGAGTCAATGACACAGCCACAGAGGACTAGAGTGGAGAGTGAAGCAGCCAGATGATAAGAGGGCGGACAGACGCAAGAACACCCACACTTGCAGATGATACCCACTTGACTTGGCTTCAATGACTGGCTGAACAGAGCTCAACCCGAAGAAGAAAGAAGAGGAAAAAAGCGTCATCTGATACAATTTGATAAACTTGACCTACACCTATAAATGCAGTAGCTCAAAAGAGGAAATAAATGCTTGTTGCAAGAATTATTCCCACTCCCTCCACACAAAGAGTAGACAGGAATGGGCAACTTGGACATTGGCTACCCAAAATGCAGGGAGGGATACATAAGAAGTGACTGGCTTACAAGCTTTCAAGAGGAACCTAGATCCAAAGGTCATGGCGGAAGGTAGAGTCTCCAGTGAATAATATCCAGCCTGTCCAGGAAGGACTGATGAAATGAAATGCAGATGGGTTGGAAATGTAAAGGTGGACATTTTATAGCAAGGAGGGGAGTGATTAACTTTTCAGTCTAGGAACGGAGGGCCCTGGCACCATTAATGGAGAAGAGCAGAGAGCTGGACCCTTACCCAGAGAAGCAGTGAGGCCTGAGATGGAGGAAGAGATGATGACGTGAAGAGATGGAGTGGCTGGGGACATGAGATCCAGAGAGGGAAAGGGGCTGCGTGCTGAGGACCGTGTGGGAGGCGGGGGAGGCTTGCAGGATATACCCTTTGGTTGGGTGATGATGCATGGATGGGATGGTTAACTACGGCAATGAAATGATGTATGATAGAATGAATGTAAAATTAATGTTCTCCCATGTAAACTATCACATAATTCACAATAAAACATTTATTTAAAAAAAAAAAAAATCACAACAACTACAGAATGATGTACATGGCAGCATTAACCTGAACTCAGATGACAAATGGAAGAGTCAAGAACAGAATAAAATTATAAGAACAGAGGATCTGGGAGGTCAGTCTATGATCAAAACAATTACAATTTGAAAAAGGTAAACACAGAGAAAACAGAGATCCAGGTGGTAGGAAGGTCAGGTAGATCACTGGATAAAATAGACTGTCTTAAATGGAGAGAAGAACTAATGGAATATAAGGTAACCACAATGGAGTTGGGGTGTGGGGTTTAATTTGGGTGTTGGGGAGGGCAATACAAGAAGGGGGGGAGGAGGCGGAAGAACAAGATAGATAGGGAACACTGAGACAGGTTTGCATGGCCTAGTGGGACAGAGGTAAATTGTGATGCATATTCAACCTTGGAACAACTGAGCTCTGGGGTCAGGGATCCAGGAATAGTTTGAAGAGGGTCAATAATACTACAATCCTTGACTGCCTTATGAATATTAGTTTCCCTTGCCTACTATTGTAAAATAGACACTTGAGTGGGATAGAAAGGAATATTGGGAAACATGATTAGTGAAATCTTGTAAGCCCGCCTTCAGCTGATATCTGATTGGAATACCTAAAAGGGGTTCTACAACTTGCCCAGTAAAATAGACCTCATGCAAACCTTTACAGAATATAGGACCTTAGGTGGAATCCTGAGT
>NW_006408534.1:9232486-9280362 GCF_000296735.1 Chrysochloris asiatica | reverse complement strand
TTAAAAAAAAAAAAAAAGTCAGGTAAAAAAACATTATATCATGATCATAGCTTTTTTTTTTTTTTTTTAATCCACGTGGGCTTTTATACAATTAAAAGGATTCCCTTGACTGTTGTAGCACAGGTTTGATTTGCCACTGAAACTTTCAAGTCCAGAGTATGTTTTGAGATATTTGTTACTGGTTTCTCATTTTATTTAATTATTACAAAAATCTAGTCTATATAATACTGATTTTATATTATTGTTATTATTATCTTATGTTTGCATTTGTGGCCTGTGGAACCCAGAACTTAGATTAATCTGGATGAGGTAGCTCCTGGGCAGTCCACTGTTCTGGTCGTAGACTTGAGGACTGGGTCCTCTCAACTGAGCATGCAGTCCTGAAAATGGGGTGGCACTGTCAGGTTGATTTATTGCTGGTCTATTGTCTCTCTCCGCTCTCTAATGTAAGCTTCACCATGGTGGACTATCTCGTTCACTGATGGATTCATAGTGGCATCGCAATCCAGACCACCCTCCTGAAACATAACGGCTGCCCACTGTTTGCTGAATGAAGCAATGCATGTGTGGGCTGTTAGAAAGCAGTCATCTGGAATGGTCAGGCAGGTGGTCTGTCCATATGCTATACTTGTAATTCGGTGAGGTCCAGGCATCTCCTTCTCAGGTTCCCTATAAACCAACTATGCCAGGCTGTGTGACCGTGTCCATGTGGGTAAGCAGGAATCCCCTGTCTCCCTCCTACTGCCTTTCCTGTTTCTCTCTCTGCTATCAGCTTCATGAATTTCATTTTCTTGAATGATCAACAGGCAGATTCTCCACATTAGAGGAAGATCTCCAGACCATTGTCTATCAAGATAAACCCTATCTGCACATTCTGATGACAGAGACAAACCAGCTGAGGTCTTTATTATAAAGAGTGGTTCTCATCATGTGGTCCCCAGACCGGAGCAGCAGCATCACTTGGGAACTTGTTAGAAAGGCAATTTACTTTCTTTTAGAACTTCTTGGATTCTCATCTCAACCCTAGACTTTCTGGATCTGAAAGTTTGGGATGGGGTGGGGGTGGGGGGTACAGCAATGTTTTTAAGCCTCCTGGTGATTGGTGATTCTGATGCACACCCAAGTATCAGAACCACTGCTGTGGGCTGTATTAATTCTACTCCTGTTATTCTTCCCTTCTCACACAAGACCTTTCCATCAAGAGTGTGGAATTATGTGTCCCAAGAGTACCACTTTCAGGCAGATGGTAGATGGTGATACCTGGGGAAGGGATGCAGCAAAACTCACCATGTATCTGTTTTAGAAGTAAATATTCCTTCCATGAAGGCCTCTGGGGGCATCCATTTAACTGGCAGCATTGCACACCCTCCCTTTCTGTAGTAGCTGGCTCTGTGAGAAAAAGAGGACAACAGAGTTGGCTCAGGAAATGGTACTTACTGAGTGGAAGTCTGCCAGGAAATTCAGGAACATGGCAACAATGGGTCTACCCAAACAAAAGATGAAATTAACATATTTGTATTTGAGTCCTGATATGGTGCTGTCGAATAAGCCCTGGACTTTTAACTACAGAGTTGGTGGTTCAAACCCACCAGCCACTTCTCAGAAACCCTATACTGTTTCATTATGAGTTGGAATCAACTTGAAGGCACTTAACAACACAACATTGGCAATTTAGGAGGTGAGCAGGATAGCACAGATTATTAGTTAAGAACTTTGGTTTGGTTTAACTGGAGACAAAATAAACTCTTAGAGGCATGAACAAAAAGATCTATGCGATGACTAAAATGCCCACTAGCAGACATTTTCCTGTTGGGTTTTGTTTATTATAACTCACAATGAATAGCACTCCTCCAACCTTGTAAGCTTGTTAGTGATTATCTGTAGTAACAGAAGATCCAAAACAGGAGACAAGTTGTGCCTTGTTCATTTGTGAATCCTCCCTGGCACTCTAAGTATTTAGCTCAATATAGGTATTTGACAAATAATCAGCTACATTAACAACATCATTGGTAAAAACTAACTCATATGCCTGGTTAGCCAACTTACCAGGTGTTATGGAAGGCAGCTTCCAGCCAGCTGCCTAAATGTATTGATTTAATATATATCACTAAGTATTTAGTAAGCTTAGAGCACTCTCCTAAGTGCTGAGTTCATAAATAAGTCATAGTCTTACCCTTTGAACAGAGCAAGATGATACTGTATGGATTAAAATCAGGAAAGATATGTGTTTGGGTTGTATCCTTTCACCATACTTATTCAATCTGTATGCTGAGCAAATAATCTTAGAAGCTGGATTATATGAAGAAGAGCATGGCATCAGGTTTGGAGAAAGTCTTATCAACAACTTGTGATGTGCAGATAGGACAACCTTGCTTACTGAAAGTGAACAGGAGTTGAAGAAATTATTGATGAAAACTGAAGACTACAGTCTTCAGTATGATTACACCTCAACAAGAAGAAAGCAAGAATCCTCACAACTGGACCAGTAAGTAACACCTTGATAAATGGAAAAAAGATTGAAGTTGTCAAAAACTTCATTTTGTTTGAATCTATAATCAATAGTCAAGGAACTCTGGTAGCGCAGTGGTTATGAATCGGGCTGCGAACCTTAAGGTCATCAGTTTGAGACTACTAGCCGCTCCACGGCAGAAAGATGAGGCTTTCTGCTCCCGTAAAGATTTTACAGCCTCGGAAACCCTGTATAGGGCCGCTATGGGTCAGAACCAACTAGACGGCACTTAACAACAATCAATGGTCATGGATGCAGCAGTCAAGGAAGCAAACAACATATTCAATTGGGCAAATATGCTGCAAAAGATTTCTTTAAAGCATTAAAAAGCAAAGCTAGCCTTTTTACGAAGATGGCGCCGAAGGCAAAGAAGGAAGCCCCTGCCCCTCCCAAAGCTGAAGCCAAAGCAAAGGCATTGAAGGCCAAGAAGGCAGTCCTGAAAGATGTCCACAGCCACACATGCACACACACAAAAGTCCACACATCACCCACCTTCTGGCGGCCCAAGACTCTGAGGCTCTGGAGGCAGCCCAAATATCCTGGGACGAGCTCCCCCAGGAGAAACACGCTTGACTGCTATGCCGTCAACAAGTTCCCTTTAATGACTGAGTCAGCCGTGAAGACAATTGAAGATAACAACACACGTGTGTTCACTGTGGCAATCAAGGCCAACAAGCACTAAATCAAACAGGCTGTGGAGAAGCTCTATGACATTGACGTAGCCAAGGTCAAAACCTTAATCAGGCCTGATGGAGAAAAGAAGGCATATGTTCCACTGGCTCCTGACTATGATGTTTGGGATGTTCCCAACAAAATTGGGATCATCTAAACGGAGTCCAGTCGGCTAATTCTAAATATAAATTTTTTCAATACATTAAAAAAAAAAAAAGCAAAGCTATCACTTTGAGGACTAAGGTGTGCCTGACCTTAGTTTTGCTAGGAAATGCCAGGAAACACCTGGCATTAAATTATAATTGAATTAAGGTGTTGGAGAAGAATATTGAATATACCATACACTGTCAGAAGACAAACAAATCTGTTTTAGGACGGTGACACTTGTCTCATGTACTTTGGACATGTAATCAGGAGAGACATCATGCTTAGTAAGGTCAGTGAAAAAGAAAAAGCCCTTCAATGAGATGAATTGGCACAGTGGCTGCAGCAATTGGCTCATATATAGCAATGACGGTGAAGATAGCTCAGTGTTTCACTCTGTTACACGTGGGGTTGCTGTGAGTTGGAACTGACTCAATGGCACCTAACAACTCTCCCTCCTAAGGATATGGTTTAGTAGAAGAAACATACACAAACAGCTACAGTACAGAATAACACACATTATACAGCTATGGTCAGAGTTCTGCAGCACAAATGAATAACTGATTCATTCTACCTGGGGTGGGGTGAGGGTTAGGGCTAGGAAAAGTCTCATAGAGGAGGCTTGGTGGAGCAGAATGATGGAGAACCTCTCCAGAAGACGCAGAAGACTTCATGGAGTATATGGAGAACAGAGAGAACTGCAGGAAATTTAAGGGTGGTTGAAGCCAAGAGTTGGGGAGTTGTCAGAGATGAGGCTAGAAAGAAAGAGCCAGATTGCAAAGGGCTCACTAAGACTTGCTGCAACATTTGGATTTTAAACTCTAGGCAGTCCCAGGACTACTCTGAGAGAGAAGGGAAGGAACACTGAGGCTTTCTGGGTAGTAAAAGAAGGCAAAGGAGAGTATGGATACCAATGTCTACCAGTGACTGATGGTAGTTTTAAACATTGTTACTCACAATCCTCCATGTGTTCTTACCTGAAGGTCAGGATTCTCACCCTGCAGAGATTTCCCCTTCAGGCTCCTGCTGGGGTGTTTGGATTGATTTCTTCTATTTTTCAAAGAACTAAAGCTCTGTTTAGCCATTTCTCCTCATTCTACCCCTTGGGGTTGTTGTTAGTTGCTGTTGAGATCTCCCCCAGACTCATGAACACTCCATGCATAATGGAAGAAAATGCTGCGTATGACTAGACCATTGCGATTCATAGGGTTTCCACTGGCTGATTTTTGGAATTAGATTATCAGACCTTTGTCCTAGTCCATCTTAGTCTGGAAACTCCACTGAAACTGTTCAGCATCATAACAATACCCAAGCCTTCAAGACAGACAAGTTGTTGTTGTTGTTGTTGTTATTAAGTGACATTGAGTTGGTTCCGACCCACAGAGATCCTGTATAGGGTTTCCGAGGAACAGCTGGTGAGCTTGAACCTCTGATCTTGTGTTCAAATTGATTTTGTAGTCCAGCACATTAACCACAGCACCACACCAGGACTCTGGTAGTTGGGGTAGGGAAGATATAATTGGTGACCATGCATTTGAGTGACTAGCTCCCCTCAAATAGTAAATCAAACCAAATGCTGTAAATAATTAGAAAAAGAAGAGACTAGGATTGGGAAGAGAAGAAAAATAAACTGGCATCGAAAGTATCTTATCTTTTTTAAAAACTCAGCGTTGGGAATATGACAGTAAAAAGGAAGGAAGCTAAGCTAAGTATCTATGGACTTTCAAACGACTCTCCTGGTGTCGGTAAAGAAAAATAATGAACTAGTCCACATATCTTGTCAAGTCTGGGGTGATTTTGCCTGGGGTGATGAAGGTTATGACTGTTTAGTATTCCTGAGTATTGAGGAAAGGGGTTGAGAAGGCTAAACAAAGTTTACACAACAGGTTTTTCTTTTGTTTTTGTTTTTCCATATCAAGTATTCAAGTTATTCTGTGTCTCAGAATATGGTATGTAAGTATGAAAGAGTTAGAATCAAAAAGACAACCTAATTAAGAACGTGTTGTCAATAATTATAAGTAGTATGGGGCTAGCATTAGGCCTTCAGGTGTGGGCACTAATTAAAATTTTCCACAGCTTGAAAAAGAATGTAATGATTTCTTAGGAGGAAAACTGACAAAGTACCAGGACATGATTGCTAAGGTACAAGCAGCCATCTGTCCCTCTCCGGAGGAGAGAAGGCTGAAAAGACTTGCTTTGATGGTTGATGGCAAGTTTGCTTACCTGTAGATATCTCTGGCCATTCCAAAGTCTCCAATCTTGGCCACTCTCCCAGGACCTGGACAGGTCAAGAGGCAGTTCCTGGCAGCAATGTCACTGGGAAAAAAGAAATGAGAAAACAAATTTCCTTATTTTATCACTGGGAAAATAGGCAAACATATAATATGTCTGAATGGGATTATCACCTTCAAATGAAGTCCAAATAGCTGCCTCCTCTGCCCTTCATTTCCTTTTTATGTTATGCTTCAATATGAAGGAAACATTTATACAAATTCTAGTTCTCAAGAATAACAGGGAAATGGAAAAGATTGTTATTAAGTGCTGTTGAGTTGGTTCTGACTCACACGTAGCGAGCCTGTATAGGGTTTCCCAGGATTACAGAAAGAATTACAGAAGGTGAAAAATATTACAGAAGCTTATAAAAATAATGAAAAAACAATAATAGGAAGTTGAATTTATTGGCCATTTACTATGTTGTGAGCACTGTTCTGGAGTACTGGTGTAGCACAGTAGGATAATTCCCTGAACCACAAGGTCAATTTGAACCAAAAGGTAGGCAGTTCAGACTCACCAGCTTCTCCTCTGAAGCTTCATACAGGGTCCCTATGAGTTGGCACCAAATCGCCAGCACACAACAATAACAAGCGTTTTTCTAAGTGTTTCATATCTATCTTCACAACAACTCTGTGAGATATGTTTTGTTGTTACGTGCAGTCAAGTCAGTTCTAACTCATAGTGACCCTGTATAGGGTTTTTGAGGAGCAGCTAGTGGGTTTGAACTGCCGACCTTGTGGTTTGCAGTTCAGTGCTTCTCCTACAGTGCCATGCGAGGAGTCCTATGAGATACAGGCACTATTACTTTCCTCATCTTATTAATATAAAATTAATGGTAAACCCTGATACTCCATTGCATTGATTGTAATTCATAGCAACCTTATGGGCCAGAGATTGTAAATCTTTACAAAAGCAGATTACGACCTCTTTCTCCCAAGGAGTGGGTGGTAGTTTTCAACAGCTGACCTTCTGGTTCACAGTCAAGTACTTAACCACTTTGCCACCAGGGATCCTATAAAAAGCAGACAATTGAGACACATAAAAAATGCCATCTGGCCTTGGCTATTGTCTTGCACGGACAACTAGTTGGTATCTGCCAGCTGCTTTAAAGAAGTGATTTTGAACAACATGCCATCTATGGCATCAAATGCAAGTAAGTCAAAACAAAGCACTGGATAAAGTCATAATATATGACTTTAGGAAAGCTGGTTCCAAAATGTCAAAAGAAAGATGACCATGATCCCTTGGCCTGAAGATCTGACCACTGCACAGTTTGCTCTCAGATGAGTCCAGGCTTACAAAAAGGGCATCTAATCAAAGGCAAATTCCAAAAATGGTCCAACCATGCAACAGCTGGACAATAATAAAGGACAGGGCTGAGATTTATGGGAAATGCTGAGTACAACCAAAGGACAGGAGCAAAAGTGCAGGACTGACCTGCAGAAGATGTAGCTTCGGACAAGGACCTAAAGAACTGTCCCAGCTCCTTTGAGTTAAACTGAATGACACTCAGGTTGGAAAGTCTTAGAATCACGAGGAAGAACTGAAGACCAACAGGGTGAAATGGCATGATGATAAGCTATTGTGAGAGTTTATTGTCTCATTTTAGGAAGGCTTTAGGGAACATGTTGTTGTTGTTATGTGCCATCGAGTCGGTTCCGACCCATAGCGACCCTGTATAGGGGTTCCGAGGGTGTAAATCTTTACGGGAGTAGAAAGCCTCATCTTTCTCCCGTGGAGCAGCTGGTACATAGGCAAGTGTATTTCTTGATTCTTAGTTTCTCCAATTTTAATAGGGAGAGCAAACATAGCTTGTTACCTATGCACATTTTTTTTTTTTTTTTAAATTTCTAGACACAAATTAAGAAAACTTAACTGACTTTCTAGTCAATTGTGACTCATGGAAACCCCACATGTGTCCAAGTAGAATTGTGTTCCATAGGGTTTTCAATGGCTGATTTTTTGGAAACAGATCATTAGGACTTTTTTCTGAGGTAACTTTGGGTGGTGGCCTCAAACCTCACACATGTTAATTAACCACTTCCACCATCCAGGGACTCCTATTCCATGCTGTTGAGTTGATTCTGACTCATATAGGATTCTGATTCTTCTTGTTGTTAAGTGCTGTTGAGTTAGTTCTGACTCACAGCAACCCGGTACAGGGCTTAGTAGCGGCTCGTAGGTTTGAACTACCGACCTTGTGGTTAGCAGTCCAGTGCTTATCCTACAGAGCTATACCAGTAGTCCAGGACTCTGATAGCATCTATTATAATCTACTTTGTACTTTACCTAGTTTAATTATTATGAACATGGCTTATAGTCTTTGATTACATGGGTTCATAAATGATATGTTTGGTAAAGTGGAGGCTCAGCCACAAAGAAGAAGACCCCCAATGAGATGGATTGACACAGTGGCAGCAGCAATAGGCTCAAGTTTAACAACAATTGTGAGGGGGACACAGGATGGAGAAGTGTTTAGTTCTGTTGTTCATAGGGTCGCTATGAGTGGGACCCCACTCCATGGCACCTAACAACAGCAACAGTGATGATCATGGCATCCAAGTTGAGATATATAGCAAAAGAATGAAGTATGGAAGTAAAAAAAAACTACTAATTTTGCTTAATTTCAGAGTATTCTAGGGAAAAACTCTTTGGCCAACAACCATTTATTGTGCCCTCAATATAAGGGGTACAAAAGAGCTCTGGTAGCATAGTGATTACAAGTCAGGCTGCTAATCTCAAGGTCGGCAGTTTGAAACTACCAGTGTTCTGTGGGAAAAAGATGAGGCTTTCTACTACCATAAAGATTTACAGGCTTGGAAACCCTATGCTGAGTCGCTATGAGTCAGAACCAACTCCATGGCATACCACCACTACCACCAAAGAAAAACAAAGCCTTCCAATTACCCTTAACTGTTGTTGTTATGTGCCGTGGAGTCAGTTCCGACTCAGGCTATAAATCTTTATGGGAGCAGAAAGCTTAATCTTTTGCCTGAAGAACCGCTTTTAGTTTCGAACTGCTGACCTTGTGGTTCACAGCCCGATTTGTAACCACTACACTACCAGAGCTCCCTTAACTAAGTACTGTGAAATAAGACCATTGTTAACTTCCCCTCAGGAGCCCAATTATCTAGACTGGGGTAACCTTAAAGGATATAGGAGTTGAATCGTCCAACTTCCCCTGAGGAGCCCAATTATCTAGACTGGGGAAACCTTAAAGGATATAGGACTTGAATCATCCACTCCAAGATTCAGACAGGAATTTAGATAGATCAAGAGTAGCTCACTGAAGTTTCCAACACATGGGACAAAATAAAATTCTGATAGATGAAGTTATTGCCTTATTGATAAGCAAGTCTGAATCATTCAAACCACCCCAGAAAGGGATCTATTGCAGACATACTTCATTTTAGTGTGCTTCATTTTATGGTGCTTTGTAGATATTGCATTTTTGTTTTTTACAAATTGAAGATTTGTGGCAACCTGCATCAAGAAAGTCTATTGGCACCATTTTTTTTTCCCCAGTAGCATGGGCTTATTTCATGCCTCTGTTTCACATTTTGGTAACTCTCATTGCGATAGTTAAGGTTTTGTGTCATTTTGACTTGGCCAGGATTTTCAATGATTTGTCAGTTACGATGTAATGACCCCCCATGATGAGCTCTAATATGATGTAATCAATTCTATGGTGCTATGAACAAACAGCCTATCAACTGGAAGGAAATTTCCTTAGGGGTGTGGCCTACTTCCAATATATGGGACACTTGGGCAAAGCTTTCTGGCTTTCTGCTGAGTCTGGTCTCTGCATCTGAATCATCACCTAACCTCTGATTCTTTGGACTTGAGCTAGTGGCCTACTCTATTGCCGCAGATCCTGGGAGTTGTCAGCAGCCTGCCTTCTTATCTGCCTGATCTGCCTGTCCTGCCTTCCTGATGCCGGCAGCCTGACATGCAGATATTGGTTTATTTGACTCATAGACTTGGGACTTGCCCACCTCTACAACTGTGTGAGCCATTTCCTTTCTATCAAGTTCTCTTAGATATATATACATAAACTTTACTGGTTTTGCTAGAACACAACCTAAGATACAATATATCAAACTTTTCCATAACAACATTTCACACTTAATAGATTATATTATAGTCTATACAAAAGTTTCATATACGAGGGAGAGTCAAAAATTATCCGCACTCAGGTCATATTAAAACTCTCATCCACGTCCATAGCTGATGACAGTATTGAGTGTCCACGTGAAATGACTCTATTGAATAGAAAAGTGGCAGTGGATTATGTGGCAAATCATTTGAAAATCAGCCATGGCTCTGTCTATGAAATAATCCATGACAGACTTGGGTTTCCAAAAGTTTCTGCTAGATGGGTATGGAAACAACTTACGGAAGAGCATAAACCGAAGCGTTTGGGCATATGCCAACAAAATCTGGACCAATACTGAAAGGAAGGTAAAAGTTTCTTTTAAAAATTGCTACTGGTGAAGAGCCATGGATTCATCACTATGAGCCTGAGAGAAAATGGCAGAGTCTGGAATGGAAACATCCTTAATCGCCAACCAAGAAAAAGTTCAAAAGTCAACCATCAGCTGGGAAATTGATGCTTACCATTTTCTGGGATTCTCAAGGAAAAAGGTTCAATAATCAACAGTGCTTGCTACAGTGAGATGCTCACTGAAGAGCTGAAGCCTAAACTCCAGATAAAGCACAATAGAATACTATCCGAGGGCTTGTAACCTTGCATGACAATGCATGTCCACACACCTGTGCTCACACTGTGGATACCCTACCGAAACCTCGTCTTGAGATGTTAAAGCATCCTCTCTATAGTTTGATCTTGCTCCATTGGATTTTCACCTGTTTAGTTCCATTCGAGTGTAAAGATTCACCTCTGATGAAGAAGTGAAGACAGTGGTGCATTCGTGGCTCACAGATCAGCCTAAAACATTTTAAAATAAGGGAATGCAAAAGCTTGTTGACAGATGGACAAAGTGTATTTGGAGAAAAAAAAAGGAGATTATTTCAAGAAATGATGTATCTGTCTTTTCTAAAAGTTGATTAAAATAAATTCTATATCCAGAGCATGGATAATTTTTGACTCACCATTGCACCTTGGGAAACCAAATATTTCATGTGACTCACTTTACCGCAACAGTTGCTTTATTGCAGTGGTGTGGAACCCAGCCTGCAATATCTCTGAAGTATCTCTGTACTCTAATCTCGAGTGGAGTTGTGTGAGGACACAGAAGGTGGAGGGGACAGTACGGCTATTTTGACTCACCGGTGGATGAAGTGGTTTTCCTCTAAGTACTGACAGCCACAGGCAATGTCCCGGGCCACATGCAGCAGGTCCAGCATGGCCAGGGAGGAAGGCTGATTCTGCGGGAGACAGAAGCCATCTACTGATGAGAAAGAAGTTCCTAGGGGAGAGAAGATCTTAAACACTAGCTTTGCTCACAAGGAGGCCAAACATGAACACCTTGCTCACTAGGGATTCTCAGTCCTGGCTGCACATTGGAAATCACCTAAATCTACTGCAAAGAGCCCTGGTGGTGCAGTGGGTTAAACATTGGTAAGCAGTTTGAACTTACCAAGGCAGCCTGGAGGAGAAAGATGAGGCTGTCTGCCTCTGTCAAGATTTACAGCCTCACAGACCCTACAGAGCAGTTCTTCTGTCCCATATGGTCTCCAGGTATCAGAATCAACTTGACAGCGGTGGATGAGTGGTAACCTTGTTGCAATGGAATTATTCAGACTCATGGCTGCCATGTGTTATAGAGTACAACCGTCCCATGAGGTTGTCTTGCCTGTAATCTTAATGGAAGCAGGCCATCAGAACTTTTCTCTGTGGAGCTGCTAGGTGGACTTGAACTGACAACCTTTGCAAACAGACAGCTCACTGCAAACCACCTATAGCCCCCATCCCCACCAGGCTCCTTAGAAATCACTTGGGCGGCTTTAAAAGTACAAATGCCCAGACCCCAGCCCAGATCAACAAATCATCTTAAAGCCTCTCAGTGGATTCTAACGTTCAGTCAGGACAGAGAAACCCCGCACAGCACAAATACAGGCGAGAACAGATAATCTTTTCCCCCTTTTATTGTTGCCTTTTTTACTTTTTTTTTGTAATCACAATCTTTATGAATATTTGAGCCCTAAATTTACAAAACAAGTTTGTTAGGAAACCTGGTATGGTACTGTAGGATGAGCACCAGATTGCTAACTATAAGGTCCGTGGTTTAAATTCACCATCCGCTCCTCAGAAACCCTATAAAGTGTCTCTACGAGTGAGTCAGAATGGACTCAACTGCATTTAACAGTAACAAGGAAACCAAGAGAGTTGATGCTATTTTTAAAACTCCTTAATTTCAATTTATTTTTTATTGTGGCAAACATATACTAGCATGTGGAACATAACATTTGCCATCCCAGCATTCTTTATATGTGCAGTTCAGGGACCTTAAATGGTTTTTGTACAATCATCACCACGAGCTGTCTCCACATTTTTCCATCACCCAATTTAAATGTTTTAAAGGACTTTGTAAAAATTAACTTTCTTCAAGAAGATCTAGAACTAAAGTGGACTGAAAAAGAAAAGCTTTTGGGGAAGGGTCTGGACCAAAAGGTCAGTTTGTACTATAAGGTCAGTGGTTCAAACTCACCAGCGTCTCCTTGAAAACCTTGTACAGGGTTGCTATAAGTTGGAATTGACTCGACATCACTTAACAACAACAACAAGGCAAATTAGGGGACTGTGGTGCCTCTGTAGCACTGGACTGCAAACCACAATGTTGGGGGTTCAGCCAGTTTGTGGAAGAAAGATGAGGCTTTCTGATCCTGCAGAAGCCAACTCAATGGCACTTAGCAATGGCAATAAGGCAAGTGAAGAGCGATCTCTAGCTTTTCTGTGAAAGGAGATGACACCTCGCCTTTGGGATGCACCCTATCTCGGTGTTCTTGGACACCCTTGTTAACTGCTATGGAGTCTTTCTGAAGGCTGCATCGCAGCTCTCCTCATTTCTAAATCACCAAAGCAGCCACAGAATGTAATGAGTTGATGTCACAGTGTCTTTGTTGTTCCATGTTTATTTTATTTCACTGTGTCCTGAGTAAATTTGGAGGTTCCCGAGGCAGGAACTGAATACTACACTCCTGTAATATCCAGCAGCATGTCTGGCCCACTGAATATTGACTGGTTGGTTGATTACATCTGTGAACTAGGATTTACCTGGAGGGCAATGGTTCAAATCCCTACATAAGAAAACAGGCAAATCAAACCTTTTAGAGTCCCTTTGGGTTGTCCAAACAAGTTGGAGACTCTTGATGAATGGGGCAAACTTCTTTCGGAGAATTCATGCTTGTATATGGCTCTCATATTTTTATTTTCCTTTGAAGAAACTCAGTTTCCTTTTATCCTTATCCTCATTGCATCCCTAAGTGGGGAAGGTAAGCACTGGGCTGTGTAGTTCTGAGGTGCCTGTTGTGAATGCTTAGCAATTATTGGGTAGCTGGCTGTGTATGTTGTTGATAAGAGCCTTCTGAACTAATATTTACCTGGAGGAGATGGTTCAAATCCCTATGTAAGAAAACAGACAAATAAACCCTCTTCAAATAAACCCACTTAAAGTCCAAGTCTGGATGCAGACTCTTAACTGGCTGGGCTTTTCTGGGAAGGTTGCAGATCAGGACCTTCCCTGGGGCTCCTTTGAGCACTGGGTCTGGGGAGAGGGAGAGGGGAGTCATGCTTCTCTGGGTCAAGTTGTAATACTGAGGTGGAGCTTGCAGGGGGAGGGCAATTTTGGGACCTGCGGAACATACAGCTGCGTCACCATTCAATAGAACAATTCCACATACATTGTCTGATACAGCATCCTGTAGGGTAGCTAAGGAAGAAATCGTTATGTCCTTGTTACAGATGAGAAGACTGGGAGTTCACCCCAGGTCACACAGCTAATACTGAAACTGCCCCGAGCTGAGTTTCCAGGATCTGGGTTGTTGGAGGCAGGGTTCTAGGCATTAAAATTGAGATTCTTAGGAGACAGCGCCAGAGAAGTGACAGAGTATCAGCCAGGACCGTACACAGCAATCAAGTAAACACAGAACTCAATCCACACGTACAGGGAGCAGCATGTGTTCATGGTCAGTTGAACTTGCTTGAGTTTCAATCTCTGCTCATTCCTTAATGGCTGTGTGGCCTCAGGCAAGCTACTCAGTCTCTTTCCAAGCCACAGTGTCTTCAACTGTGAAATTGGCATGATAGGACTGCCATTCCTTGGACTGCTATAAGGATCCACATGAAGAAGTTAGTGTAGTGCCCCAGTGTCAATGCGTTAACAAAGGGATCTGCAATGATCATTGACGTTATTATACCAGGAGACTGGAAAAATTCTAGGACATCATTCCTTGTGTTTGGCTTTTCCAAAGACTTTGCTAGGGCTGCAAGTAGTGAACTCTGGGCCGTGGGGTGGACCCCATGTTGCAGTGGGAGATGAATGCATTTCAAAAGGAAAGAATTCATATGCTGATGATGCACAGAGGGGATTGTAATCATTGCAATGCAATGAAATATGATAGGATGAGTGTAAAACTGATGGTCTCCTGCATAAACTTTCATTCAGTTCACACTAAAAACTTTGAACAAAGTACACAAATCAAAATTGTAAAGATAAATAAAACTTCAAAAAATAACAACACCTATGTTACCCAGATTTAGAAACATGTAACTACCAGCATCTCAGAAGTCCCCTTTATGCCCTCTTCTTTATACATCTCAAAAAAAGAGAAAATAATTCATTTGCTAGAGCACTAGACGTATCTTTTCTCTCTGAGAAAATCCTACTCAGAAACCTTGGTCCTCACTGTGGTAGAGGCTTGAGGAAGAGCTCTTTACTGGAGTCTCTTTGTGTCTTTGCCCTCATCACTCAGGGCATGAGGACCATTCATGTCTCAAATGCTCCAGGAGCCTGAGATGCTGCAGGGACAAAATCTTCTCAGGCTTATCTGGTTCCCTGCCTTTGGCTGCTCTGATCAAGTTAACTGTTCCAGCAATCAGTCTGCATGGGGAAGCAGTCGGCAACCTGAGAGTGTGTGTGTGTATGTGTGCAGACAAAAAGGGAAAGGGATGTTGTGGCAACACCTGTATGTGAACTAGCAGTGCAGACTGTGTCTGTCCCGTAATAAAGAATGAGTGGGGAATCGGCTTTTTCCTCTGATCTGGCACTGCAGTGTGACACATCTTTTAGCAACCAGATATTCTTTTTTTATTGTGTTGAAAATAGACATAACCGTCTCAACCATCTCTATACATTTAATGACGTTGATTACATTCTTCATGTTGTAGAACCATTACCCCTTTTCCAAAGCACCCCATCACCATTAACATAAACTCAGTATCCCCTAAGCAAAAAAGAGTCCCTTCCCCTGCGTTTGTCTCTCAACCCAAGTAACTATTAATAATCTTTGGTTTCTATAGATTGGCTTATTTTGTAAAAGTGAGATTACATTAAGTTAAGCGCTGTCAAGTCGGTTCTGATTCACGGTGACCCTGTGTAGGGTTTCCAAGGAGCAGCTATTGGGTTTGAAGTGCTGATCCTACAGTGCCACACAGTGTTTGCATTTTTGTGATGGATTTATTTTAGTCAGCATAGTGTTTCCAAGGTTCACCCCTGAGGCATGCATGAGGTCTTCATTTCTCTGGATGGCTGAGCAGAATTCAATTGTATGAATTTACCACATTTTGTTTATCCACTTACCTGGTGATAGACACTTGGGTTGTCCTACCTTTTGACTCTTGTGAGAATGAACGCTGTAATGGACACTGGCATACAGACCACCAGGTAGTCATAACACAGTCCCGGTTATAGACATGTGCTGTTGGTACTCAGAAGGGGTTTTGTCTGGTATTTCCCAAAGTGAGTTTGTGAGATTAAATTCAAAGATCAAATAGGCATGGGGATTCCAGGGTTAAGCAGGTTTCCTTATGACAGGACCTATCCATACAATGAAGTCCTGCTGTGGCACTGTGGGTTAATGCACTGGGCTGCAAAGATGGTTTGAACCACAAAGTTGGTGGTTCAAGCTCACCAGCAGCTCCTCAGAAACCATGTACAGGATCACTATGGGTCGGAACCGACTTGACAGCACTTAAAGATAATAATAAAATCCATACAATAAGTATTGGACTGTGAACCACAAGGTCAGCGGTCCCAGCCCACCAGTAGCTCTGTGGGAGAGAGATGAGGTTTTCTGCTCCCGAGATGATTGAAAATCTTGGAAACCCTAAATAGGGTATCTATGAGTTGGCGCTGACTTGACAACATATAACAATAACAATATCAGAGTCTTCACTCTATGCTAATATGTGTTGATGACTTGATGGCACTTAATAACAACAATACATACTGAGAAGCAATAATATACATAGCACATAGTGGATCCAAGTTTCACGAAAGGATTCATGTGGGCAGTGCTCAGGCTGTGTAGCATCTTAGAGCACGGTGCTCCACTCAGGGAAACAGTTTAGACCAATACCCTACTTTCATACTTACCAATACCAATACTTTGATAGGTGAGAAAGCTGACATCCAGTGAGGTAATGCTTAATTTTTGTCAGAGCACATAAAGCCATAGCTGTTAGTTGCCACTAAGTGTGGCAACTTCGACTTATGGTGACCCCCTGTGTTCAGAATAGATCTGGGCTCCAGTAGATGTTCAAAGCTGTGACCTTTCAGAAGTAGATCACCAGATCTGTCTTCCAATGCATCTCTGGGTTCAAATTGCCAACCTTTCAGCTAGTACTTGATCACTTTAGCCAGCTGTATCACCCAGGGACTCTATACCTGCCTTGAGGCTGCTGAAGACCCTGGTAATCAGAGGAACGGGTAGCTGAACTCTGTATTTATAATTCAGAATCACTGCTGAGATGTTCTGGTCTACCTCTTAGACATCACATATGCAGATATGAAGGTCAGAGAGGGACGTTGACTACTGTCAGTTATGTGGTTGTCTAATGGCCAGACTTGGGATTCCTGGGTTCACCTTAAGTCGATTCACTTGCCCAAGCTCTATGCTCTTAATCACAACACTTATGCGACATATGTCCCTAAATATTTTAAACATTTTCATTTTGTAGTAAATCTGTCAGGTCGGGATGGCCAGCTGGTACTCTCTCTATTTGACAGGTGAGGAAAGTGGGGTTCCCTATGAGTGGACGTAGAGTGTCCTGGCCCAGGTCAGTTGACTGAGTGACACAGCCGGCATGAAGCTTAAACTTTGTGCTGGTCTCTAGTTTGGTTTTCCAAGATTGTTGTTTGTGGTTGTTAAGTGCTGTCAAGTTGGTTCCAACTCACAGTGACCCTGCATTGGGTTTCTGAGTAGCAACTGGTGGTTTGAATTAGCAGCCAAAAAGAAATGAAGTCAGCTTTCAGAATCCATTGCACAAGGTTTGCATGATTTTTCAGGGCCACTGTCCACCCTGTCCATTCCCTCATGTCCACATCCAAGGTTGACTCCCTTGGTCTCACTGAGTATGTTCCTTTTCAGGCTGCCCACTCTTACTCCTTCCAGCCTCCCTCCTACTTCCTTTTGCACAACCACTCACCGGGCGAGGGCGGGTTTCTCGCAGGAAGGACTTGAGGTCTCCACCTGCCATGAGCTCCAGCAGGATAAACCGGGGCAAAGCTTGCAGGCTCACCCCAATACAGCGCACGATGTTCTGGTGATTGAATTTGCTGCGGGGGGTGAAACCAAATTTAACTGAGCTCAGAATCTGGGAAAATCTTAACAAATTAAAAAGAAAATGCAGGATGCAAGGTTATGTTTTTGGTACATGGATGCTGTAAGTACGTGTAATGTGGGGAAGGGACTCTAGTTGGGGAAAGAAGCGCTGAGGTTTGTTAGGACATGCAGATTCCTGGTATGGCTCTGTGAGTTAATGCTCTGGACTGCAAGGTCCGTTTGAACTGCAAGATTGGTGGCTCAATCTTGGGGTTGTAGTGAGTTGGAACTGACTTGAAGGCACTTAACAAAATTAGGACATATAGGGTAGTGGGGCCAGAGAACTTCAGATGTGCACACACCCAGGGCTTACATGTGCACAGATATGCACACAGCACACACATATACACATATGCACTCAGAGTTGAAATAATGTATGAATACAGACTGAAATGTAAGTATGTTAATGGTCAGTTATCACTGAGTCATAAGACTGAGTGAGTTGGGTCTCTTCCCATCTAATCGTATACTTTCTAAACCTTATTAAATAATCATAGATTCCATGTATAATTAGAAAATAAAAATTCTATTTATAACCCCACTGTGTGTTCTCCTGTGGTCCTAGGCCCATAAGCATATCACATCACTGACCTCCTCCTCCCTGCCACTTTCATCAAAGGGAGACCTGGGCTGCCCCAAACTGGTAGAATTGGGAGACTTCCCAGTGCAACGGAGCTCCATGAAGCTCAGGCAGTCTTTGGTGTCTGACATCTGTTTCCCCTGTCAGTGGATGCCCTTGGGTACCTGGGGCATTCAGATGCCCAGCTTAGAAGCCTGGCTTAAATCTCGACCCTGAAGTCACAAGTTAGAGGGCACAGTCAGCAGGGACTATACCCTTCTAAGTGTACCCAGGGTGGGGCACATTTCTTTTATAGTAGGCCTCAGAACTGGGATTGGTGAAGGGTTTGGGAAAGTGTTACATGGAGAAAGATTACAGCTTCTACTTCCAAAAAAACTAGCATGCTCTCTTTCTTTTCTTTGGGTTTTTTGAAAACAGAAGCAGAAATCTATTTCTCTTGGCAGGGAAGAGGATGGGTGGGGTGCACTGTACCCTTCTCCCCTCATGGCACCAAAGAAGACAGGCAGGGTGCCAACTGTCTTCCTCTTCTTTTCCTAAGTGAAAGCTGAAGCTCTTAGGTGGGGGAGGCAGAAAACAGTAGTGCAGGCAGGGCAGCTGGTGGGGAGGTGGGCTTGGGGTAAACTTGAGAGGGGGTCAGGGCACCATGATGTGGTAGAGGTTGCCTGGCATGGGCTTGTTGACCCTGTGGACCACCAGCATATACTCCCCCATAAGTGAAGGAAGTCCTGGTGTGGTGCTGTGGGTTAATGCGCTGGACTGCAAAGCCGGTTTGGACGTGGTTCATGTTCACCAGTCGGTCCTTGGAAACCCTATTCAGGGTCGCTATGGGTTGGAATCGACTCGATGGCACTTCACAACAACAGCAAGTGAAGGAAACAGAACCAATGGATGACAACAGAGATGTTGGCTGCTGACAGAGTGTACCAGCTGGGTTACTAGGTCATGGAGATTGTTTTCTGAGACAATTGACCCAGGCCTGTCCCTCACTGGTAGGCTGTGCCAAGGATTTTTCAGGGCCCATGTTAGGAACATGCAGCAGGACTTGGTAGTAACATCTCCATAGTCCTTATGGGGGTGAGAGAAGGAGTGAAGGGGGTTTCTGCAGTTTTACCTGATGATGAGAGCTTCCATGAGGAAATCCAGTTCATCCTGCTCTGAACACACCTCTGGCAGCGTCTGGGCACAGGAGGGGAGGTGGAGAGGAGGGAGAGGCTGTCAGATGAGAGACTGGGTAGCACCAACAGTTAACATGCTCAGCTGATCACTGAAAGATTGGAGGTTCGAGTCTACTCAGAGGCACCTCAGAAGAAAGGCTTGTCCATCTAGTCCTGAAAAGCCTCAGCCATTGAGACCCTCTGGAGCACAGGTCTACTCTGACACCCGTGGGGTCAACTGGAGTTAAAGGTGACTCAGTGACACTGATTATAGCCGAGGTCAGGCTCAGGGGGAGCCCCGCCTTACCTTGACAGCCACTTGCAGGGGGCCCGCGTCGTTGGACATTCCAGACACCTGGCCTTCATACACCTCCCCAAATGCACCATGGCCCAGACCCCTGTGCAAAGGGGAAAACATGTGAGCAGAGTCAGGCTGGGCCACAAGAAGGAGCAGCTGGGGCCTCTGAACCTGAAGGTCATATTTCACCAACCAACTGCCATTGAGTAGACTCGAACTCATCACTAACCTGTGTCGGGTTTCTGAGGCTGTTAATCTTTAGGGGAGCATAAAGCCTTGTCTTTCTCCTAAGGAGCGGCTGGTGGGTTTGAATTGCCAACCTTGTGGTTAGCAGTCCTGTGCTTATCCTACAGTGTTACCATAGTTCCTTTAGTAGATGCAAAAAAAGACCAAGGGTAACAGAGACAGCCAAGAAGAATGGCTCTCCAAGCAGCCTAGCTATGCATTCTTGAACCGCCATTTCTTTACCTGAAAACGTAAAGAAAGCTTCTAACTGGGGATTCAAGGCAATGGCCTAATGTTCATTCAGTGAGTAAATGCTTATTGAAATCCTGACATTTGACTAGACTGCTAACCACAAGGTCTGCGGTTCAAATCTACCTGCTGCTCCTCGGAAACCCTCTACAGGGTTGGTATGAGTTGGAATCAACTCAATAGCACTTAGCAACAACAACAGAGGTGAATAAGACATGGTCCCTGGGAGGGACAGGCCATGGACACAGGGAGCTCTGGGAACTCCAAGGAGAGGCTAGGAAGTCTTCCTGGGGGAGCCTTGAATGAATTTAAAATATATATTAACTGTGCTAAAATAGATACAGCAAACATTTGCTAGTTAAATTATTTTAACTGTACAATCAGTGGCATTAATTGCACTCACCATGCTTCAATGATCCCTATCCATTTCCAAAAGTCTCTCATCCAAGGTTAAGCAGTAACTTCCCATCTTCCCTCTCCACTGATAAGTTTTGGTCTCCATACACTTGTGTATTATAGATATTGTATCTAAGTGGGATCATACAGCACTGGTCCTTTTGTGTCTGATTTATTTCACTCAGTACAATGGTTTCAAGTTTATTCATGTTGTAGCTTGTATCAAGACTACCTGAATGGATTTAGAGGACAGTCTGGTTCTTCCCATTGAGCCTGTCCCTCTTTCTTATAAACCCATGAATTTCTATATGGAGTCTTACAGGAAATACATACCAATGTCCCTAAAGGCCTATGAATATTAAGTTTTGCCCACTGGGGTGGTCCAGGGGTGGCTTTGCTGGCCTGTTGAGATGAGGAATCCATGGTGCTGTGAAGACACCCAACTACACAGGCCCGTCCCTCAGAGGGCGGTGGCAGGGGCTCACCGAATGAGGATGATGTTTTTCCGTGGTACCTCCTTCAGGTCACTGATGGAGGAGGTCTTGCCAGCAAAGCAGTAGTTAGGGTTGTAGTCAGTCATGATGGTTGAGGTGCGGAGTTTGCTCAGTTTGTACTCTGGGCTCTGCAGCTCTATCTGCATGGCTTGTAGCTCCTGGTGTTTCCGGCGGTATACTGCAGGTAGACAGAGGTCCACTGAAGGTGGCAGGGCCCTTGATGCCCAGCCTAGGCCACCTCTTCCAGGAAGCCCTCCTGGAGCACCAGCAGCCCTCCTGACCTTTAACCCTGAGTGATACTAATTTAGCAATACCAACAACAGTGACCACCACAGCTATGAAAGTATAATTTTAATAGAAACGTGGTCAAAAGTACAGAGTAAAGCTTAGGATGATAGAAACGGAAAATATTTTATTGTTATAACACAGGAACAGAGTCATGGTAATCTGGGTCCTCTGAGGAGAGACTCAAGATAGGATGAAATGTTTAAGGACTTTATTATGAGGAAATGGGGGGAGCAGTCAGGAAAGCTCACAGAGCCCCCAGACTGCAGTGTGTGTCTGATCGACATGAAGGAGGGAAAGTTGAGGAGAAGCCCCCTAGATTAGCAGGCAGTCTACGGAAGCCTGTGTGGAATCCTGGAGAATGGGCATGGCGTTCCTGCTAGGCTCTGTCCCCTGATGTGGCAGTCCAGGGAGCACACGCTCAGTGGAAACAGGACATGGATTTGCGAGTGGAGCGGCTATAGCCCTCAGTTATTTGTGCTGCTGGGGATCCGCAGAAGAGAGGGCTCAACTGGTTTCTGAGGACTAATTCCATCTGTTACAGGCTAGTAACACTGACCAGGTCTCTTGACCTCTTTAGTCTGCAATTTCCTTCTCTGGATGCAGAGGTAGGCCCTCTGCCCTACTTCAATATCCCCACTCCCTACACCCTTGGATTGTTGTAATAAAATGAATTCATGACCACACAAGGGTTGTGAACTTTTTAAATGAGCAGTACCAATGTGAGTAATCATTACCGCTTTTTCCTACACATGAGGGCTCTGTGAGACAAACCTATGGGAGACAGGAAGAGGTGGAGATTTACAGGGGGGGATTTACTGGCCAGAGTACATTCCCTCATCCATGGGACATGCTAACCATGATCACAGGGCTCTTTGAGGATTTAATAAATCAAAATGCAATGTAGTGAGTGTGCAATGAGTGTCTGCTTGTATCCCCTGTCCTTCGGAATGATATGGTGTCATTTGGAAACAAACTGTCCACCTTATAGATGACCCAGCCTAGAAGGGGCTGGCTGAGCCTCTCTCTCTGCTTTCCTGCTGTTCCTGTCCCTCTAGCCTAAGTGGGGGAAGGAAGAGGCTGTAGATCCAGCAGGAATGTACTCTGAAACCAGTGTGTTACTCCCCCTGCTTGGGGTGGGAGGGCCTGAGGAAGAGTGGGGCTCAGAGAGGAAGCTGTGCCCATCAGAGTACATGGTCTGATGAGAGCCCAAAGTGAAGTCTAGGGGTGATCTGTAGCCATTGGGTCAACTTCTAAAGAGTGACCACCACTCCCTGAAGTCTTCCATGAGAAGCCAGGAGACCATACAGAGGGTTGAGGCTCTGAATCAGGGTTCCTCTGGGGAACCCTAGCTGTTCTGGTGGGTAGAGGTGGGGTGGTTCTGTTTCGACTTGGTCCAAGCTATCGTAATGGGCACCCACCTCCGAGCCTAAGAACTAGTGGAAAGAGTGCTCCCCATGGCCCAGCCTGAGACACCATTCAGTTCTACCAGAACCCTTTGTAAGCACCTGGGCTCTGGCCCACTCACCGATCATGATGCCGGAGAAAGCCAGGACAAGGGCCGCCACGATGGCAGAGGTCACAACCGAGAGGATCAGCGAGAGTGGCAGGTACAGTTCTGGGGTGGGTGACACTGGAAGACATATCCCAACACTGTGCTGAGAACACACTGGTTACCTGGAGAGCCTCAGCTGGTCCCTCAAGAAACAACCTTCCCAGCCAGAACCAAAGCCTCCTGTCCCCCTGCCCTGCAAATCCTGCGCACCCTCTGTGTCATAGGACACTGCCATGGGCCAGGTCGTCCTGGGTTCTACAGGCTTTTAGTGGTAACTTTGGGGTGGAGGGAAAACTTAACAGAGACAAATAACAAAAAGTCTGGATTGCTGGTATAAAACATCAACTGCACAAGAAAACAATAGTGCAAATGGAAAAGATGCAGGGGCCTTAAATGAAGACAAACTCAATATGACCCAACAGTAGACTATGCCTGCCAGCAACACTCTTGGCTAAATTTTCTCTTCAATGGCCCTCTGGAACACAAAGCCAGCACAGTGAGATGGTACACCTGGTGCCACCTGGGTGCACATGCAGGCATTGGACTTGGCAACAGACACTGTATTTCAAAAGGGCCATTGATGAACTGGAACACATGGAGATGTCGGAGACTAGGATGGTCAGGAGACATGGAATTGTCTTGTGTGAAGCAATTGAGACTAACTGGGATTACTCAATCTGGAGAAAGTTTGAGAGAGGAAGATAAACGCTCAGTCTTCCGACAATGGCTGAAAGGCAATGTTGCAAGTAAGAAATCCCGGCTCTGTAACTCCCCATCCATGGGGCAGAGTGCCTGGTCTCTACCACTGGAGTGTTTGCGTGGAAACAGGACATCCACTTGGTGGGGATGTCAGAAACTGCATCCTGGGTTAAGGATGATGATGTTGTTGTTGTTAGGTGTCACCGATTACCAGTCACAGCAAGCCCATGTGACAGAGTAGAATTGCCCCATGGCGTTTTCTAGGCTATAATCTTTATGGAAGCAGATCACTAGGCCTTTTTCCTGGAGAGCTGCTGGATAGATTCTAACTGGTGACCTTTTGGCTAGCAGTCAAGCACTAAAATGTTGCACCACCAGGGCTTCTTGGGATGGGATGACTTTTTTAAAAAAAAAGAGTGTTGTTTTTGTTAATTCCTGTTGAATCAGTTCCAACCCATAGTGACTCTGTGTAGGTTTTCTGAGGAGCAGCTGGTGAGCTTGAATGGCTGACCTTGCAGTTTCAAATGGCTTTGCAGTCTGGCGCATTAGCCCACAGTGCCACAGTTAGTAAATTAACACTATATTATTTCATATTTCAAACTCAAATGTAGATTTTTAAAAAACTCCCCATTAATCTTTTTCCCCCACCCCCAGAAAAAATCTTTTGTCTCCACATATGTACCTATTTAATGTAAGTGGGATTCCATGTAAGTGGGATCATACATTCTTTGTCCTTTTGTGTCTTACTTCACACAGAATAGCTCATCTGTGTCCTGGCCTGTATTAGGACTTTATTCTATTTATTATTGTTGTTGTTATGTACCATGGAGTCAGTTCCAACCCATAGCAACCCTGTATAGGGTTTCCAAGGCTGTAAATCTTTACGGGAACAGAAAACCTCATCTTTCTCCTGCAGAACAGCTGGTAGTTTCAAACTGCTGACCTTTGCAGCCCGATTCGTAACCACTATGCTACCATAGCTCCTGTTTACGGAAAGCTAATATTCCATTGTATGGATGTACCACATTTTGTTCATCTGTTCATCTGTTGATGGAAACTCAGGTTGTCTCCACCTTTTGGTGATTGTGAGGAAAAACGCTACAATGAACACTGAGGTACTTGTGTCTGGGTGAGTCCCTACTTTCAGTTTTTAAGATGTGTATCTAGGAATAGAACTGATCATTGGAAACCCTATACAGGGTAGCTATAAGTCAGAACTGACTCAACAACACTTAACAACAACAACAACGGTAGTTCTCTGTTTTCCACAGTGACTGTACCATTTTGCATTCCCACCAACAGTGGATGAGGGTTCCAGTTTCACCAAATTCTTGTTAACTCTTGTTATTTTCAAGGTGAGGTGACTTTAACAACTGCTTCAGGACCCACAGCATTCCATATACCTTTCATAGGCATAGCACCCCAGCTGGGAGCAGACAGGGGAGGGACAGAGACCTTACAAAACTAGAGTCTATGGAAATGAGCTGTGTTGATGGGCCAAAGCTCCAGCTTGAGTCCCATAATCCTCCCTCCTCCCCATTAATGCCCCCACACCCCTTACCGATGCAGGAGACACCGTCCTCGGCCAGCACTGTCCCGTGATGACAAAAGCACATGATCTTGTGGCTCTCAGTATCCATGTGGCACTCATCTACCTCACAGTGGCTACAGTTTAGGTAATGCTTAATATTCACTTCCCCGTGGCCCTCTGTCACTGGTGACAAGGAGACAGAGTCAACTCCAACTGAGCCCATGAAAACTACCCTGTAACCCCACTCCCACACTCAGCGGAGTCTGGGACAGGGTCAGTAGGAAGCTCCATTTTGTGTTTTCTCTCCCGCTGGTCACTGTTGGTGAGCTGGTCCCTGTTCCCAGGTGCACTGCCACTGGAAGGCACCTCTGTGGGGAAGTCTTCTGGTATCCTGATGCGTAGAGCTCAGACGAGGACATGTGGGTGCCCCTGAATGTATTTATGTGTATGAGGGATATTCCACACTCCTGACTCTCAGGTTGATGGGGTGCAAGCATCTGGATAGCTGCGGCTTTCTGGGTCTGCTTATATCCTCCGCATCATGCCTCTATGTCCCTAGCTGACCACACATCCTGCTTCCTAGAACCCTTGGTGAGTTGGGCTAGCTTAGGGAAATTTGCTCCTGCTGTCTGATGAGGGGAAGGTGGGTACCTTTTAAAGCTGGGGTGTACAGGATGCCCAGAGGATTGATGAAGGAAACCCCATCCTCCCCGTCCATTTCGGGGTCATTGTTCGAGGCTGCATTACCCCCTGTGGCAAACCAGAGAAATGTTTAACACGGAGGTGGGTGCCCAAATCTGGACACACATGCACATCAGCTGGGCATGCAACTCTGGCCAAGGCCAGTGGGTCAGTGAGGGCCTCAGGGTGGGGGGATGGGGATGGATGGGAGGCTCAGGGCACAGGGCCTCAGTTTCGGCTCTTAATCAATGGATGTTGGGTGTGTGGATCACTTTCCTTGCCTGTTCCAGGCCAGCTCCCACAAGTGGGGGTGGAGATTCCACCACTCTGCTGGGGCCACACTGGAAGTAGTCAATGTGAGCAAGAGTCTGGAAGGTTCTAGTGTCCTCATGAAAGGGTAATTATCTCTTGGACAGCAGCAGCAGAAGTGGGGGGCTGTCTTCATGTTCCCTTGGGTCAGGGCTGGGTGTTGAGGGGATTAATTTTCAGGAGTGGGCCCCTGTGCCTTAAGACTCCTGTCCCTCCTTTTATCTGGGGCTGGGCCATTCTCGGGTTCCCCCCTTGGGCTCCTCCCACGCATCCAGGGCTTGGAAAAACAAACAACAGGTTAGCACAAGCATCTTACATACAGCATCAAAGCAAAACACAGATCACAACACCATGGTGCAGGCATGCATTGTGTCCTAGTCTGTGGGGATGGGTGAGCCGTCATCTCCCACCCCCTCAGCTTCAGAAGGCCCTGTGGGCTCTGCTCTGGAGCTGAGAGGAATAGCAGCTCCAGGGCCAGTTGCAGGCTGCTGAAGGGCTGAGGCTACAGCTGCCCACAGTGGCCTCAGGAGTTGCTCCCATCAGTAAGGAGAGTGGCGACTTTCTGGACGCTGGTGGGTTGGGTTAGGGAAGGGATAGAGAGGCCAGAAATCACAAAGCAGTCCCTTAAGGGGATGACTCAAAAGGACTCAGGCCAGGCCATGCAGAGGCAGGCGCTGAGTTGGGGTGGTTCTCATGCCAGAACAAAGTCTCTCTGTCATCAGCTTTGGGAGAGATCAAGACTCACATGGGATCTTGATGCTGTAGCTCATGAAGCCTGGAAGCAGGATGCTGGCTCGGGAGCCAACACCCTGCCTCTGGCTGCCAGGGCTAGGCTGGGAGGGAGGCGTGCAGAGTTACATCACAGTCCACATTTGGGACAGGCCAGGTGAGGGTGGGGAGGGCGAGGGCCGGGAGAGGTCAGGGAGGAGGTGCCTAGAACTAAGAGGGGGAGGGAAGTGACACCTTGAACACAAATCATCTTTACCTATATATCCTCCGCCTCCTCCACCGGAGGAGCACCCCCCTCCACCCCCTCCGAAACCCCCTCTGGTCTCCCACCCCCACTTCTTCATGGCCTGGGGGCACGAATGTCCTCCGGTAGCACCCTCCAGCAAAGATTTTCCAGACCAGAGCAAGGAAGTGTTATCATTCCAGCCACCTCCACCACCTGCAGGAAGACAAGGAGAAAACCCTGAATGAGGATATTGGCAGAGTGAAGTCAGCCACTGGAATTGGTAAAGGAAGCCAGAAGTGGTGTGCTTTGAGGGGGACAGGCTTCAGAGTCCACAGCTGGAAATCAAAGGGAGACCTGTCTGGGCCACACCTGGTCACCACGTCCTAGCAAGCACACACCTTGTACCTCTGCTCAGGTGAGGGCTCTCTGTCTCCAAAGCAGGGAGGTTGCTTGTGTGGGATAGAGGAAGTGGGAGGCAGGCAGCATGACAACTGAATTTGCTCTCTGACCTAGCTCCGTGCTTACCCAAAGCTCTGGGTCTTCAGTAATTCCTTGCCAACTGGGATGGTTAATTTTGTGTGGACTAAGCAAGGCCATGGTGCCCAGCTGTTTGGTCAAACACTAGTCTAGATGTTGCTGTGCATGATTAATAGCCACAATCCGTTGACTCCAAGTAAAAAATATTACACTCCATAATATGGGTGGACCTTATTCTTTAGAGCAAAAACTGGGTGTCTAGGAGAAAGAATTCTGTCTCAAGACTGTAACCTAGATATTCTGCCAGCATTTCCAGCCTGCTGCCTACTCATTTGGGACTTGCTAGCCCCACAACTGGTCCTGTTATATAGTTGTAGGATCAGCATTGGACTGCTCACCATAAGCTCTGTGGTTCGATCAGCAGCTGCTCCTCAGAAACCCTATACATGGTTGTTATGAGTCGGAACTCACTCGGTACATAACAACAACAAACAGCCCCATGGTTGGAGCCAAGTCTTTAACATGCATATCTCTCTCATGTATATATGAGAGGGCTTCAAAAAGTTCATGGATAAATCACATGAAAAGATACTGGAATATCTCCACATAGGAGCCCTCTCATATACACACACACCCATATAAGTATATATACACACATATGGTATGGTATTACGGGTTAATGCGCTAGATTGCAAGGTTGGAGGTTCAGGCTTAACTGACTTGATGGCACTTAATAACAACAACAATTATATTTGTTGCTGTTGTCAAGTGCCGTCAAGTCATTTGCAAGTCACAGCGACCCTGAGGAACTGCTGGTGGGTTTGAACTGCCATCCTTGTGGTTAACAGTCCAGTGCTTATCCTACAGTGCCACACTATATTATATACACATATATGTTGTTGTATTCCTGATGTTAGTTCGTTCCAACTCATAGTGACACTGTACAGTGTTTCCAAGAGTGAGTGGTGGGTTTGAACCTCTAACCTGGGGTTACGAGACCAGTGCTTATCCTACAGTGCCATACCAGGACTCTGAGGGAACTCCAAAAAGTTCATGGAAAAATTCCATTATCTTCTAATTCCATCTTGCCATGAACTTTCTGAAGCCACGTCATATATTTATAATTGTATACACATGGGGAACATGGTGGTTCCATACTATCACCACTGGATTGCAAACCACAAGGTCCAAGGTTTGAGTCTGTCAGCTGCTCCATGGAGAAAGATGAGGCTTTATGCCCCCACCAGCCTTGAAATCCTGTAGCAGCTCGCTATGATTCTGAACTTATAACATCTTTGTGGAAGCCTCATCTTTCTCCCATGACATAAAGGCTGTCAAAAAGTTTATGGAATGATGTCCTCGTCTTTTAATTAAAAATTTCCATGAACTTTTGAAGCCCCCTCATATGTACATATGTGTGTGTGTGTGTGTGTGTGATTATCTGTTATGCATGTATGTTATTTAAGGATCGCAAGTCCTACCTCCATCACTAAACAATTTGGTCATGTTGGGAAAAACAAAAATCACTGACTCCTATGAGCCTGTTTACTGTTCTGTAAAGTGGGAAAAATCAACAGTGTTGTTGCAAAAAGCCTAGGTACAATAGGTGTGGAAGTGTTTTGTTGTTTATGAAATGCTGTATGGTTGTGACTATTATTGGTGGTAACCTCCCTGAGGAGCTGGTGACAACTTCTACTCTTTATTCTATCTCTAATCATCTCTCAACTGAAGAAAACTTGGTTTATTTGTTTTAGTTAATGCCAAGTCTTAAGTGCCTTCAAATATCTTCCTTCATTTTGATCGTGGAGGGAAAAAAAAAGACAGAAATGCATTTCAGGCTGTCTCTTTAGAGATGGCTGACTTTAGAGGAATCAGTATTCATATTCCCATCAACGTCTGCCTCTATCTCTGTGTCGCTGGTTCTGCTAATGAGCAAGGGAGTGGAGATTTAAGACAGCTATCCCAGTGAAGTTATGTGTGAGGCCGAACCTGGGAAACTGTTTTCTACTGCATTTCTTTGTCAGCTCAAATCATAACTGGGGAGTTCCTGAGTGGTAGTGGGAACGGTGAGCACTTGGCTGCTAACCAAAAGGTTGGAGTTTTGAGCCCTGGCAAGAAAAGTCTGGGGATCGACTTCTGAAAACCCAGTCACTGAAAATTGTCTCCTAAGGAGTACAGCTCTCCTCTGACACATAGGATTCCCATGAGTTGGCATTGACTAGATAACCGCAGATATCTAAACTGGAGGTCCTAGCTGTCCCAGAGGAAGGAAGAACCTAACAATTGCATTTGGCAATCCCCAGGAAGGCCAGACTGGCCATCCAAGGAGAGGTCTGGATACTGCTGCCAGCTTCATTTTATCGTTGACTTTTGAAAGTCCTAACTGCAAGGTTGCCAGTTCAAACTCAGCAGCTGCTCCTTAGAAACTATATACAAAGTTGCTGTGAGTCAGAAGCGACTCGACAAGGGCTCCTTTTGACTTTCCAAAGCTACCAGTATCCAGAGCTCCTAGCATCTTTCAGTGTTAGAGGCAAAGATGCTCACAGGTATTAAGTTCCCTGGGGCTATGCTGGGAGGGGGCAGGCACATGGGGTGCTTTACCTGCAGCTCCAGAATTGCCATTCAGCCCAAGAACAAAGGAGTTATTCTCCAGTTTCTCTGGAAGGAAGGTGTCTGTCTTGGCCCCGTAGGCCCTGCCGCCACCGCCGGCTGCAACGATCAGGGGCACCGGCACTCCATCCTTCATCTGGTCAACAGGAGACATTCAGAAATGAGAAACCTAGCAAGGCTTTTACTCTGGACATACTTGAGCCCTGGTTTAAATATTCAAACGTAGCTATCTGTGTGTTTGAAGGGCAGTGGGTACCCTCTTGATGTTCTGAGGGTACTGAACTTGTGTTACAGCAATCCATCAGCTCCTGCCCCCCTATATCAGTCTGGGTTCAAGCAGAGAAGCCAGCAGGAGGCAGGGACGGTCTGGGACAAAGCAGCCTGGAGACAGCTTGGCTTACCAGTTTACCAGGGCCTCATTCCTGAATGGCTAGCCTGTATGGTCTGGCTGCTGCTGATTAGAAGCAGGCCCCTCTACCTTCTCTTTTCCTTCAGCTCTTAAGAGTTGTTATGGATTGAATGGTGCTTCCCCACTTCCCTACCCCCCCACTCCCAAAAAAGATGTTGAAGTCGTAACTCCTAGTACCTGTTGAATGTGACTTTGTTTGGAAACAGAGTCTTTGAAAAGTGTTGGCATTTAACCAGAGTAAGATAGGTCTAATCCTAGCCTTATAAAAGAAGAGAAACCGAGCAGGAACAGCCAAGATTGAAAACCAAGGCACACCCAGAGCTGCCAGGAGCTGGGAGAGACTAGAAGAATCTCCCTCTAGAGACTTCAGAGGGCATGGCTCTGACCCCCACACCCTTGGCATCAATCATTGCTGAAGGACCTACACCAGAAGCCTGGCCTCTGTGATGGGGCAGAATGGCCAGCTGACAGCAGACAGTGATCCAGGAGGGCAGAGACAGGTTCTCAGGAATTGCGAGGAGGGGACACACCAGTGTGGTGGGACTGGGCTTGGTAAAGCAGTAAGAGAAGAATTGTCGTTTCATGGACAGGCAGATGCTCCACTTTCTTAGAGCGCAGGTTTCCTCCTCTTTAAATGGGGCTAATAGCACCTGGGGGCATCTTAATGCCAGGCAGGGATAATTGTGAGGATCTACCACTGGAAACAGAAATCACGCTCTTGGGAGAATCTCAAAGGTTGCTCCCGCAAAGCCAACCTTACCTTAAACACGTATGTGGCTCCGCCCCCACCGCCACCTCCTCCTGCCCACTCCTGCACGCTTTTATTCATGCGTATTTCTTCTTCTATCACGTTGTTCTCGCCAACACAGACTTTCTGGATTAGCTGACTTGTCTGGAGAGACAAAAAGTACAGCAGGCTTGCGCTCAAACCAGTGCACTCCACCTCCCAGCCGACAGAACTATGTTTAATGATCATGTCCGAGTTCCCAAAAAGCTTACATCCTGAGCAGCAGTAGAGAAAAATCACATGGACAGCTTAGATTCGAAATGCTATGGGAAGTTGGAGAGGAACGAGCCTTTCCTGTTAACTGATGATCAGGAAAGTTCTCTGAAAAAGGCATTTAGTTGGGCCTTGAAGAATGGAGCTATCCTGTATAAGGTTTCAGAGACTGTAAACCTTTACGGGAGCAGAAAGCATCACCTTTCTCCCAGAGACCCTCAATTCAATCAGAAAAGGAGTTGGACTTCATTATCTAGGCTGTGGAGATCCATGCAGTTTTTGAGAAGTTACGGTTCCACACCACCATGAGAAAATAATAAATAAATAATGGGGAGTCCAGACTCCTACATTTTATTCACATCTCATCTTTGGTAAAATCATGTTTCCATTTTGGACATCTTAATTCTTCTCACTAATGTGCCATTTCTTGCCTCCAGAAATCTCCTGGCACAGCCTTGAGATGGTGTTCCCCATGTCTGCTACATAGACAAGAGAATGAACTCTGTAATCTGGATTCACCACCCAGTCCTGGTGACTGTGACCAACTATTATTCAATCTCTGTGAGCGTCAAGTGTAGAATGGGAGTTAAGATATCACGGGTGGTTGTATTGGCTAGTATACCAGCACAGTGTCTCACACATTTTTAACTGCCTCAGTCTTGGCTCTGACCCATGGTAACCCCGTGCACAACAGCTCTATGTGCTGCCCAGTCCTATGCTGGCTTCATGATTGTTGGGTATGCACCATTTTTGTGGTCACTGTGTATTTTGAGAACCTAGGGGTCTCCTCTTCTAGCACTGTATCAGACAATATTCTATTGTAACTCATAGGGTTTTCACTGGTTAATTTTCAGAGATATATCTATAGGCCTTTCTCCCCAGTCTGTCTTAATCTGGAAGGTCCACTGAAACCTGTCTGTCATGGATGACCCTACTGGTATTTGAATTACCAATGATATAGCTTCCAGCAGTATAGCAAGACCCAAGCTACCATAGTATGACAAACCGACAGACGGGTGGTGGTCACATGTGTTAAAGACTGAATAAATAGCATATACCATCTTATCTAGGAGCTCTGGTAGCATAGTGGTTATGAATCGGGCTGTGACTCTTAAGGTCAGCAGTTCGAAACTACCAGCCGCTCCGTGGGAGAAAGATGAAGCTTTCTGCTTTCGTAGAGATTTACAGCCTCGGAAACCCTGTGCAGTGTTGCTACGGGTCAGAACCATCTCGACAGCACTTAACAACAACCATCTTATTAGGAGTTTCTTGCTGGTGCAAATGGTTAGTACGCTGCTGCTAACTGAAAAGTTGGAGGTTCGAGTCCATCCTGGGAAGAAAGGCCTAAGTGATCTGGATTTTAGCAAAGCAGCTCTTGAAAACCGTAAGGATCAGTTCTACTATGACACACATGAAGTCGTCATGAACCAAAATCAACTTGACAGTGACTTTTGTTTACTTAAAATGCATTGTATCTAAAACTCACTTCTGATCCCACCCACGCTCTTGGTGTCCCTGTGGGTGTGCTAAAAGTTTCAGTAACACATAATCCTGACATCCCTGAATAAAAAGAACAGGGCTTCCAGAATAGCCACCCCTGCTTGCCTGACCCTGCAGCTCAGACAAATTCTCCAAATGCCATTCTGACCTCAGAGGAAAATGACTTTTCTTTCGCTTAATAGAAAAGAGCCAATAAAACATCAAATTTCCATCGAATGCTGCTGTGTAACCAGGCAGTGGACAAGGCAATTCGTCTTGAGCCACTCCTTATGCTAAACCATTCAGGGGTGCCGGCAATGAGCGCTAGAGGAATTGCCAGATAAATAGCCGAGATGCAATTTGTTTTATGGCATTTTGGATTTAATGATGGAAATAATTTGATATTTTTTTTTAGAGTGGATTTAGTGTGGGTGGAAGGCTCCGAATTGCTATTGTAGAGACTGACATTTCTCTTGTGTATGTACCACACATTCCAAGGCCAGGGTAGAGACTGCTCCAAGTGAACCTGGCTAATTGACTCCTGGGAAGGACACAGATGTATGGGGTGTCCCCATGGGGGTGGAGCTCAGGCCAGGTGAAGGAGATGGGGACTCTGAATTCAGGCTGCTAGCTGGGCAGACAGAATACAAAGTCCAGTCCTGGCTCTAGCTGGGTCTCCATGGGTGAGACATCTTACCCTGTTGGTCTTGTCTATCATTTGTAAATAAAGGGGCTGCCCAGTCTGAGCTAGCAGTGCTAAGAATGTGCATCCCCTAGATTCTGCTTTCTTTCCTCCACTCTTCTGGCTGGCACCACTAGGACCTCCTCTCTGCTCCCCGCTCCCCCAATGTCCTCTTCCCAGGAACAGAATCTGGAGATGGCTGGAGATTGTTGGGATGGGGAGGAGAGAGCAGATGGCCTCTGGATGACTTTAGTGTGAGTAAAGCCCAGATGTTTTAGTTAACTAGACCCTCCTCTACTCCTGCTCCAGTGTCTCCTTTAAATGGGGATAGTGGTGCTCAAGGTATGTTGTGGGAACAATGATCAGTTCTCAGTCTGCATCTTGCTGGACTCACAGCAGCATTTGGGACATTGCTCATTCCTGTCCCTAATATGGAGTCCTGGTGTGGAGAGAGAGAATTATAAGATAATGGAATTTTGCATAAATTTTTTTGAAGTCCCCTTCTACACTTTCTTTGCCTGACTTCCAGGATTCCTTTGAATCTCTTCCTACCTTTCCAGCTTCTCCTTCTCAGCCTGCTTTGCTGCTTCCTTCCTTTTATCTTTAAATGTTGAGTCCCCAGGACTTCACCTCAGTCCTCTTTCCTGTCTCTACCAACTATAGGCATATTCATCTTGTCTCAGTTTTATCTTGTTTCTTCCAAGTAAGTCTGTATCTCCACTCTAGACCTCTCTCCTGAATTCCCATTGTCTTCCAGACATCTCCACTTGGCTCTCTGCAGACCTTGGTAACTCTCTGCGTCGCAGCGTCGCATCCTGAACTGACCCTGCCCAGATTTGCTCCTTCCTCAGCATTCCCTATCCTTGAGTGGTAGTACTCCCTCCTCTTAGTTGCTCAGGTGCAATTCTGGGAGTTAACCTGATCCCCTTTCTTTCTCAAAGTTCTTCATTGAATCTGGTAGGAAATGCTTTTGAATTCTACCTTCAAAATATGTCCAGAATTCAACCACTTTCACCACCTCCACAGTTACCATCTTGGCCCAGGCCACCATCATTTCTTACTGGATCAAGGCAACCTCCATCGATTCTTTGTCTCCCTGATTCTTTCCTTGCCCCATACAGTCTGTTACCCACATAACAGCCAGAGTGAGCCTTTTAATGCATAAATCAGATTATGCCACTATTCTGCTCAAGAATTCTGGCTCACAGTCCTTACACGAGCCTCTGCACTGTCTCTGATCCAGACCCCATGATGTCAGACCTCATCTCCCTCTTGTTCCCTCTACTACATCTTGTGTTCCATGAGCACACAAGGCATGATCCCACCTCTGGGCCTTTGCCTACCACCCCCCTTTCAGGTCACTTTTTCAGGAGACCTCCCTGGACCAACCTGGCTCCCAATTCCAGCACTCCTGACGTCCCCACTGTTGTTCACCCTTACTTTTCATCTTCAGACATACTGTGTAATTAACTTATGATTAATGTAACTTATGAACAGCTATCGTGTGTCTGCCTCCCACCCCCTGGCTTGAATGTAAGTTCCTTGAGAGCAAAAATTCTTGCTTGGCTCATTGATGAATCTCAAGTTCCTAAAACAGTGACTGGCACAGAGCAGGAGCTCAGTGAATGTTTGTGGAATGAATATGAGTGAGTTGAGAGCTGTCACAATAGTTGTCTTGGGGATGATGGTAGCAGTAGGATTTCTTACACTTAGTGGTTCTCATCTGAGGTTGACTGTCCCCTGGGGGACATTTGGCAATGTCTGAAGACATATTTGATTGTCATGTCTGGGGGTATTGATGCTAGTGGATCAGGGATGCTGAGCATCATCCTACAATATATAGGATGGATACGCTCTCATCGTGATGAGTCACCTGGTCCAAGATATCAATAATGCTGCCTGAAAGGAACCCAGAGAAGCAGGGAGAGCTTAGCAGCTGGAGCCCATTCCAGGCACCAGGTGCTCAGGTGTGGCCATGGGCACAGGAAGAGCAACTCCCCACAGATGAGCCGTCGAACCAGCAAAGATGCCAACTCCTGCTGTTTAATTCTTAAAGTCCATGGCATTCTGTAAAATGTCTCTCTAGACACCATTTTTCTTCTGCCCAGGGAAAAGTGGAGATTTATGTAGTGCCTGTAACCCAGTTTTCTTCCTGTCTCCCCAAATGGCTCCTGGGCAGACGCAGATGTAGAGCAATGGGAAGAGCAGCTACCATCTCAAATGCCCTGCCATGCCTGGCCCGACCGGCAGAGGGGGCTGCCCTCTGTCCCAAACTGAGAACTGTCTCTGCATGCAGGCTTTCGAACTCTCCCTGCACATCCACGAAGTTTGAGAGCAGTAGGTTGATTAATAAAATGATAAAGTGCAGCAACCCAGAGGAACGAGCAGATTACAATTGAATTAAAAGAAGAAGGAAAAAAAAAAAAAAAGATGTAGTCCTGTGAAAAGACGTAACTGATTACAATCCAATCAAGTAAAAGTCCCTTGCAGAAGTCAATGCAATCTTTCTGGTTAGATGAAAGAATTACATTCACACTCAATAAATTCCTGTGAAAATTACAGCCAGCCTGTAATTTAATGACTTAATATATTAAAGCAGGTTGGAAAGTCCTGATTATAGTTGCTAAATAAAAGTTGGAGTCTAGACATTTCTCATGCAATAGGTTGCACCTGCTAAGCTTCCTTCGTTAAGCATTAAGCACTGACAAGACTGAGGCCCCTCTCCAGTTCCAATACACAACTGGGGGTATTGTGTATTGGAAGTGGGGAGCTGGGCTTATTTCTTGCTGCCTCCTCAGTTCCCAGCCCAGAGACGGCTTCTTAGATGTCTTAAGTTTCTTTTGCAGAATTGAACTGCTTTCTTGGTAACCCTTATTTTCCCATCTTATTTTCCAAGGCTGCTCTTGAATAAATTCCTGGGGAAGGAGCCTGGGTCCTCCCCAGCACAAATGCTTAGCTTCCTGGACTGGTCCCTACCTAGGGGGAAGCTGATCCTATAGAGAGCTGAACTCTTGCCAGCACAGTCAGTATGCCTGGGTTCTGCTTCCCCAAAACAGGCAAGAGGCAAACAACTAGGGAACTGGGAGATAGCACAGCGGCTGCTTAATTAGTGTCCCCTCTCTCATTATCCCTCTTTGACAGCTGGACACCCACTAATCTTTCTGGATTGATAAAACCCCCATGGGGTCAGAAACCAGAATGACAGTCTCTGAGGCTCCAGAGGCTGCAGTCTGGTTTGTCAAGTGATGAACTACAAGTGAGAAAGGGAAATGAATGTGGGAGAAATCCAGGCCCAGTTGTACAGGGCAGGCTGAAAACAGGAGCCAGAGCCCCTGCTTTATGCCTCTTTGTGGGGTCCCGTGCCTCCATTTTCCTCATCTGTAAAATGGGCAGATGGACAACATGGCCTTTCAACTCTGAAAGGCCTAATTTTTAAAATTATTTTTTAAAGTTTTAATCACACAAATAATAATATATGAATACTTTCTTTTTGTAGTATTTCTTGATAAAACACCCCAAAGTCCTCTTCCCCAGAAACAATATGACTATGTGTCTGTGATTTTGAGCTTAACAAGAATTGTTTAACCCTGGTGTGGCACTGTAGGCTAATGCATCAGACTGCAAAGTCATTTGAACTGCAGGGTTGGTGGTTCAAGATCACTAGCTGCTCCTTGGAAACCCTATGCAAGGTTGCAACGGAATTGACTCGATGGCACTTAACAACAACATATAACTAAAGGAGATGATGCTCTAGCAAGAAAGTTCAGGAAATGAACTTCAGGCTCATCTAGTATTTCTGCCCAGGAGAGTAATATTTACTGGGTCAGGTAGGATCCAATTTTCCAGTTTTAGGGGTCACTTATGAAAACCACACCTCAGTCATAGTCCCTGTGAAACCCCCAAAACCACACATGCTGGGAAAGAGAGGAACTTACAGGCAGAACAACAGTACCTCTGGCTCAAGGGGTGAGTCTTACCATCTTCAAATATGACCCCCAGAAAGTGGTGTTAGGCACTGGTACCTTCCAAGGGGCCTCCTGGACTGGGATTGAGTGTGGAGGAGAAAGCCCTGCTTTGGACACTTACGCTGGGGCAGGCGTCCTCGCCCTGCTGCCCGACCAGGATGTACAGTATGTCGTCCTTCTCCAGGTTGAAGATGCCCAGCACAGACACACCGTGGGACCGTATCATGGTATTCTTCCCTCCTTTCCCGCCAGCCGCTCCGTAGCCCGAGATGCTGCAGTGGGATAAAGCACATTGGCTCCTGCCATGGTATGAAGATGGACCCTGCATGCCAGCCTGCAGCCTCCAGTGGGCAAAGGGGAGAGTCAAGGTCATAGAGGACAGCCGGTTGTCCTTAGAGGACAGCTGATAAGGTGAGGAGCTCATAGGGGCTGTACTATGGGAAACAGTGACAGGCTCGATGTTTGTGTATTAGCGGGGGAGCCAGGGTGATGGTTTATCAGGTGCCTGTGATTTCTCCCTGTCCAAGATCAAAGAACTCACATGTTGATACTTACACGTTTTGTAACCTTAGACAAGTAATGTAACCACCCAGAAGCCGTAACATAACCATTCTGTAACCATATCTGTAAAATGCGGATACTAAGAGAATCTCTCTGTTACTCTGAGTCCTTGGGTGGTATAAATGTTTAGCATGTTGGAGGTTTGAATCTATGCAGCAGTTCTGTGAAAGAAAGGCCTGGTGGTCTACTGAACCAGTGAGAACCCTGTGAAGCATAGTTCCACTCTGACACACATGGTGTCATCCTAAGTCGGAATGGACTCAGCTACAACTCCCACCTCAGGAATAGGAGCCCTGGTGGCTTAGTGTTTAAGTGCTTAGCAGCTAACCCAAAGATTGTGGGTGAAACCCACTAGCCTCCCCATGGGAAATAGCAGTGGCAGTCTACTTCTGTAAAGATTGATAGCCTTGGGAACGCTAATAGGCAGCTCTGTCCTGTAGGGTCATTGTGATTCAGAATCAACTTGACAGCAGTGGTCTGGGTTGGTTGTTTTACCCTATGTATGTGATGAAGATTGAGGGAATACAGACATGTCATTTTTTAGGATTGTCGCTGTCCCTCAGCAAGCACTTAAGTATTTATTATTATTACTATTGTTATTATTACTGGAGTCCTGGTATGGCATTGTAGGTTAAACACTGGATTGCTAACCAGAATCGTCAGTTCAAACCCCCCAACCACTCCTAGGAAGCCCTATACAGGCCACTGTAAGTTGGAACTGACTTGACAGCATTTAACAACAACAGCACCATGATTATTATTAATGGTGATAGTAGTAGTAACTGACTGGGTGCAGAGTTTTAAAGGCTCCCATGGGGTCCAGAGAGCTGGAGGCACTACATGGAATAATAGAGGCACAAACTGTTTATCCCCATGCCTCCAGTAACTCCTTCTGGAACAACATGTGTTACAGTAGACAGGCCATCCCAGTGAAAGTACAAACAGTGTGGGGACATGGGATTCTTTCTGTTGAGGCAAAGTTAACAAAGGACGAGGAGAAAGGAGCTCAGTTTGTGAACCTTATCAGGAGAGTGATGTCTTGGAGACAGCTAGTATACTGGCAACAGATGTCTCCCCAGAGATCGGCTGTCAGGGAAAGGTGACTGGGAGGGTGTTCATGGCTCCGTGTATTCAGATTCTAGGTCCTTTCTGAAACACTTCCAGAAAGAAATGCAAGCCGGCTTTGTCCATATGTACACACTGAGGCTCCACCATCTAGAATCCAACCACCAGTCTATGAAATGTCCCACCTTCTAAGTACGCAGAGGGGCCTCCCCAACTGAGTTCAGGCCCCTGCTGTAGAGACACCTGGATGGCAGTGGGAGGCAAATGGAGACTCTCTATCCCATCCCCTCAGCCAGTGCGGAAGCACTGATTGTAGTTTATTCCATAGAGGGCATTGTGGGAAGCTGTGGTTAAGAGGAGATGTGTGCCAGGTACCAGGCCTTTGAAGGGCTTACAAAGCAATTGAGGAGGTGAGGCATGGCTATGACAGTAGAAATCTCACTATAACTACCTGATGCTGAGTCAATTCTGCTCATGGTGTCCCCATGTGTGTCAGAGTAGAAGTGCGTTCAGTAAGCTTTTCATTAACTGATTTTTTGAAAGTAGATAGCCAGGCCTTTCTTCCAAGGTGCCTCTGAGTGGACATGAACCTACAGTTAGCAGCTGATTGTATCCACAGTTTGTACTATCCAGGGATTGCAATCTCACCATAGGTTGCTGACACTGAGGAGATGAAGTGAAGTGGCTGTAGGCACAGAGATTCTGAGATCCCAGTGGTCTATGGCCTAGCTGCATGTCCTACTAGATTCCCATCGACTTCAGCAATAAACAAAGAATGATTCTTATCTTCCTTTCCAAACTCACAGGGTAGTGGGGAGGTTCAACAGCTAAAGAATATGATGAAGCAAGAGCTGCAGACCTTGGCAGAAAGATAAAGGTATTCAGAATGTCACAGCCCAGGAGGAGAAAGGGCCAGGAGGTCTTGGCTTGGTGGGGGAAGGAGCAAGTTTGGAGACAGCTCCACAGAGGAGCTGGTGGATGGGTAAGAAGCTCAGACACGCAGAAAGGGGCAGAGGCTTGTGTGAACTGAAGTGAGAAGGCAGAAAAGCTTACAATATGCCTGCCTGCAGCAGGAGGCAGGACCAGGGAAATGTTGTAGATTAGGGGTGTGGGGTGGGCCAAAAGAGTGAGCCGGAAGTTGAGGCCAATTACTGAGCATCCTACAATGTTTCAAGAGAGAAAGCTTGCTTCTGTACGTTTTAGCATGGCCCCAATAGTCATAAACAGTAGGTGCTATTCATCTCAGAGTCCTGGTGTGGCACTGTAGGATAAGCACTGGACCACAAGGTCGGTTTGAACTGCAAGCTGGCAGTTCAAACCCACCAATTTTTCCTTGATAACCCTATACAGGGTTGCTATGAGTCAGAACAAACTTGAGAGCATTTAACAACAACAATTCATCTCATTTGACAGATGAGGAAACTGAGGCTCAGAGGGACCTCACCTGAGGCCACACAGCTGGCAAGGAGCCCTGGTGGCACTGTAGGATAAGCACTGAACTGCAAACCACAAGGTCAGTAGTTCAAACTCACCAGCCACTCCTGGAGAAAGATGAGCTTTTCCTTCCTGTAAAGACTTATAGCCAGGGAAACCTTGTACAGGGTCACTATGAGTTGGAATTGACTCAGTGACAGTGGTTTTGTATATATGGAACGCTGGATAAAAATGTCATTTCATTCATCTTATGTCATGTCATAAGAATCCATGATTTCCATGGAAGACTTCTGCCGGAGACAAGGTCCCAGTCCTGTCCCCTTCTGTTCAGAGGAGGGCTGGCTAAGAGGTAAGCTTTACCCCTCATCCTTTTTTGCATCATTAGTATAGTCATTTACATCAATCTGCATGCATTATGAATCATTCTGAACTCTTTCACATGTTTAAATATAGCCAAATTATTGTGTTTTCAAAGTTGTTTGTTCCTGGCTCTCTTTTTCCTCCCTAAGCCTCCTTTCCTATTTCTCCCTCTTCCATGCCAGCCCCATCCCTGCCCTGACCTAGCTGTGGACAGTGAGGTGGGATGTTAGATCTCTTCCTCCCTCTGATGCCTTAATGGTTAGGGGCAACTGGGTCAATCTCTCAGAGCCTCAGATTTCCCCCACTGCTGACAAAAACAAGGACAAGTTCCCCTGTCCTCACTAGCAAGAGTAGTGAATTTCATAATGTTGCAATTTAAGACAAAGTACAAGGTAGGTCTCTGGGCTGGGGTCAGATCTCTATGCTGGCCAGAAGCCAGAATTTACTTTCCTATGTGGTGGTTTCTGGGTGGTGAATATAGTTAATGTTCTTGGCTGCTAATAAAAGGACTGGAGGTTTGAGCTTGCCCTCAGGCACTGTGGAAGAAAGGCCTGGTGTGATTCCTTGAAAAATCAGTCACTGAAAACCCTAAGGCATACAGACATACACGGTATCACCATGAGTTGAAATCAGCTTGGTGACTACTAGCTTGGTTGTGTGTATGTGTGTGTGTGGTAGTCTCAGTCCCACACTTTCAAACTTGACTAGGGGCTGGCTTAAAGCAGAGGTGCTGGGAAGGGGCGTCTCCCTTATCAGCCTTCTGATGCCTGAAATCCCACCATTAGAACTTAACTCCTTTGGAAACTTTTAGATCTCACTCCAAGGCTCTTCAGGAGTGGGATGGTGTTACAATGAAAAACACAAGGACTTCAGTGCAGAGAGACCCAGGTCTAAATCTAAGCTCTGTTACGCAGGACCAGGGTTGTTGTTGTTATTAAGTGCCGTCGAGTTGGTTCTGACCCATAGCGACCCTGTATAGGGTTTCTGAGGAGCCGCTGGTGAACCCTGTAGTTCAAATGGCTTTGCAGTCTGGCGCATTAAACCACAGCGCCACAGCCACTTTCAGGTAAGACAAATGAGTCACCTTGCTCTCAGGGACTGACCCTGTGCTTAAATGATCCCGAGAATGAGAGAGCACCTCCTTAATTTGTCCCTGAGGTGCCTGCTTCCCTCACCCATCTCCTAGCCCTGCCAGCCTTACTCACTAGCTATGGGTAGGTTGTGTACCCTCACTCTATCCCTGTTTCTTCATGGATAAAATGAAGATAATAAAGTAATAAATAATATCAAATAGTACCATATTTGGTAGTGATTGTGTGCCACCAAGTTGATTCCAACTCATAGCCACCCTGTATAGGTTACCTGATGCTGTAAATCTTTATGGGAGCAGAAAGTCTCATCTTTCTCTTGCTGAGTAGATTTGAACTACTGATCTTTCAGTTAGCTGCCCAGCCCAGTCGACTCATAGAGACCCCACATAGGATTTCCGAAGAGTAGCCATTGAGTTTGAACTGTTGACCTTGTGGTTCAAACCGGCCTTGCGGTCCCGTGCATTATCCTACAGCACCACATCAAGACTCCAAATATAACACAATATATAATAATAAAACCAAAACCAAACCAGTTGCCATGGGATCAGTTCCAACTCCTGATGACCCCAGGTGTGTCCGAGTAGACCTGTGTTCCATAGGGTTTTCAGTGGCTGATTTTTCTGAAGTAGATTGCCAAGTCTTTCTCCTGAGTTCCTTCTGAGTACACCCAAACTACTGACCTTTCGGTTAGGAGCTGAGCGCTTAGCCATTTGTGCCACTCCACTCAGAGTCTCCTGGGGGATTATAATACCTACTTTGGAAGATGGTGGTGAGAATTAAATGAGAGGTGCTGTAGGATAAGCACTAGACTGCTCCTTGGAAAGCTTATACAGGTGCTTAACAACAACAACAATGTATGTAAAGGGCCTAATTCAGCACCTGAGGTGGGGGACAGTGAGAAACAAGTATGGCTGCTGTTTTGAAGGATGCTTTTCTGGGGAGGCTTCTGGAAGGGAGAAGAGGGCACATGAATGAGGGTCTGGTTCCTAGAGTGCAGGCAGTTGGTGGAACAGGGCACAGTTAAGGGGGCCTGGGGCCAAGGTTGGTCAGTATCATCTAGGACCTGCTCTTTAAGGAGCTGGGGGAGCCCAGACAACCCTTGCCATTTCTGAAGACTTCAGACCTTGTGGATCATGTTATACAAACTCATGCCACAAAAATAACCTCGGAAGCTTCTTGGCCACCCTTTGTAAACAATTTATTTTTGATGGTTGACGAATGACAAGAAATTAATATACTTGTCACTCAAGTGGGGAAAATGACTCGCAGTGATTCCAATTTACTGGAGATTACAAGATACTGTTTTTGACGAGCTCATGCGAAAATTTGTTTTTGTTTTCCTCATCTAAATCCATGTCCCCTGGTCAGAATGGATGTTTATTGGGTTTGCATTTTGTATTATTGACTGTGAGCTATTGTTGCCTGATGTAATTGAGTTGTGAATCTTTTTAAAATAAATAATTAGCAGCAAATCAAAGTGGCTGCCTGCCGGATGGATCCTGAAATGACAGCACAGCTGGTGGGCAGCTCAATGTACCGCACCTGGGAAGGGAGGGGTGAGTGGATCCCCACTGTACAAAAATGGGTCTGGAGAAAGAACAAGCACCTGATTCCTCTCCTAGGGTTTGACCTCTAGCTCTCTGTGGGTCATTGGGGGTGGGGGTAGAGGGCTTTCCTTCCTCTGGGTCTTAGTTTCCCCATCTGTGAAATCAAGAGAGTAAGGTTTGCCCTGCCAGCCCTGTGAGAACACATGGACATGTAATTGTGTTCAAGGAAGGCTGGGAAAGTGGGGCATTTCTGTTCATGTGGATGAGTCTTTTGAGTCATCAGAAGACAGCCCTGGAGTCAACATCAAAGGGGTCCTCCCAGGCTCATTCCAAATGGCATCAATGACAAAGACATCAATGATCCATTCCTCCCCTCTACAGAGCTGGAAGGGATCCCTGCGACTTCTTGACTTCTTGCTCTACAGATGGGGTCGCTAGAGAGCAGAGATGACTCACTTTGAAGGTCACATGATGAGCCAGTGGCAGAAGTTGAGCTCAAACTCGGTTCTGCCTGCAAACCATCAACCTTTGTCTCATCCCCCTGCTTCTGACTTTCCCTGCTTTGAACTCTTCTTGGTGATGGCTTATCTGTACAATTACTGTGGCGATTAATCATGCCTTGTGACATCTCTTCTATTATTGTCTAGGACTTCATTGGCATTGTGGACTGTTTTAACTCTTCCATCCTGTGGTCAAAGGGCCACATCTAGAAGTTTTGCAGCCTCTGCTCACAGCCTGGTACATAGTAGTGGCTCTTGGTGGATGGAGTTGAATTGAACGACACATGCTAGTCCCCAGACCCAGGTGAAGAAATGGGTGTCAGGGATGGAGAAATCAGGACTAGTTATGGCCCCGGTCCACTGGCTGGATTTGCTGGCTCCAGCTGGCATCTGGGGTCTCTTGTATATTCTGTCTGAAGAACAAGCGAACCATGTGAAACGTGCCCCCAGAACTGTGGGCCATGCTTGACAAATGTTTTTATAGATGATCTGTATGTGTGTGTGGTGGGGATGGAGATGGGAGCTGGGAAGGATGCTGAGCCCTATGGAGGTAGGAAGGCAGGCAGACAGACAGGCTGTGGGGAGACAGAGGATTAGGAAGGGAGAGTGAGAGGCTGACAGGCCTGCATCTACTGAGAACTGGTGGGGTGCGGTACATACCCAAACCCAAACCCACGGCTATCAACTCAATTCTGACTTATAGCAAACTTATATCATTCTCAGACAGTAAATCTTTATGGACGCAGACAGTCTCATCTTTCTCATCTTTTGTGTTCCACACAGAGTTTGATTAAACCCCCCTAACAGTGCTCTGGGCCCAGCTCCATCATTGCCTGTCTCCATGTTGTGATGAGGTCGAGGACATTGTCCACGGTCACCCACCCCTGCGCAAGCCCCACAGTCCATGCTCTGGTGGCTTCTCCACCCACTGACCCCCGTCCCGTCTACTCAGCCTGGGCAATTCTAGAGTTGTCACCACTTAGCACACAGTGAAGAAATCTCCTAGCTGGCAGTTGCCATTGAATACTCCCAACTCATGGTGACGGCATGAAATGCTACCCTGTCCTGCACCATGATCGCTTGTGGTCCACAGGAGTTTCCCTGGCTGACTTTTGGAAGTAGATCACCAGGCCTTTCTTCCTATTCCATCTTAGTTTTGTGACTCTGCATGAGGTTCATTGGCTGGGAATGGAACAAGGCTCCCACGTGGAAGACAATGATTCTACCATTGAAACACCACAGACCCTGGCTATTGCTTTAACCCTTACTTTCTTTCTCAATAAAATTGGAGGACACCCACTGTCCTCATGTCTTCCACCCTTAGGCCTCAGTAACATGAAAGGTACTGCTTCTTCTCTCAGCCTCACATCCAGTGAGTCCTTAAACATGTCTTCACCTGCATCCTCCTCAACATCTGTCTTTTCTCTGTTGTGGTTTTACTCTTTTTGACTATGGCCTGCAACCATCTTCCTGCTACTCTCCCTGCCTCTGGCTTGTTTTCCTCAATCCCAGAATCACACAGGCACCAGAGGGCGCTAAAGGAATCCAGGAGAGATTCTAGCTTTCTCCAAGTCCACCTCAAGTAGGCCCAGGCTCTAGGTAGCACCATGGCAGGTCCAAGACACACAGTTTCATCCCCATCCTTCTTTACTGCCGTGGAGACTAACAGAGGTGTCTGTCTCCTTGTACAAGTCATTCTTGAATGACTGGTTGAGGGAAATCCCACTTTCCTAACCTCTGGGAGCAGTTTGTGTAAACCTCTATTTGTCCATTCTGCATTTCCCTGAAATGCTTGTTACCTGTGCCATCTTCTTTGGCTGCAGTTCCTCTAGGCCAGACACTGGGTCTTATTCTCCTTTGTACACTTGGTGTTAGGCACAGCATCTTAATCAGACCTTAATATGGTTCACTGATCTTTGAGAATCAGAAAAGGAACAGTCTGGACACCAGGACATATGTATTGGTGACCACATCAGAGCTCACAATTTTGACAGAGGAAGTGGTGGTTATCGGGAAGGGGAAGCCCAGGGCAGGTGAGGGAAGAGGAGGCTTTCAGGTGTTGAGCGGGAGTCTCCTGAGGGTGTTTTCAATTGTTTGTGTCCCTGAGAAGCCCAAGGTATGATGGTCTCAGATTGGAAGAGACAGTAGTTAAGTGCTTCACAGTCCTCTCTCCTTCACCTACTTCTGTAGGTAGAGAAGTCACCTGAAGCAATGATGTAACCAGGTATCACAGTACCTACTTCCAGGAATAGATGGGACCCACCAGCCGCTCCTTAGAAACCCTACACAGGGTCGCTTTGACTCAGAACCATTTGTGTTAACGACAACAACAATAAGGCAGCTGCTCCCAACCTTCCTGGTTCTGAGAAATTTTGTTTTAAACACTTTGCTGTGTTCTTGCTTTGCTCACTAGATGAGCTGCACTTATTAAATAACAATGAATATGGAGAACAAGTCTTTCAGAAAAAGGGCATTAGATTTTTCACCATGGATATTGTGACCCGGAGACATGTATAAAAAGCAAATCAGTGAACTGTCAGCTTCTTTGATTGTAAGTGAGTAATGTGATCGAAACCTACTGTCATCTAAAGCTCTGAATCTCCTCCAGAGTCAAGAATGCTGTGAGGGTCAGGAATATCCTGTTACAGCCTTTATTTGGTTTAAAAACAAAAATTAAACAACATCAACAATAAGATACCCAAACCCAGGGATTTTTCAGTTTGTTTGGTTTTGATACTTTAATTTCAATACAGCTACCTCAGGCCAGTTCAAAAAGTCCCCCAGGTCAAAATGTCTCTTCTGCCAATTTGTACACATTGAAGTATTTTGCTTCAGCAGAAAAATTGCTCCTTGGCTATATTTTCAACCAGTTCACCAGGCAGTTCTGCAGGGGAATGAGCTAGTCTCAATATTTCGAAAAGATGAATAGAAACCATCTCCTTTTTTGACTAGGATTATTTCAAACCAGTGTGGCAATGTGGTGGCAACTCATGCTGTGTAGAAACCTGACTAGCCTTAAACACAGCTGTGGTCAATATAAAAAAATGAGCTAATGGATTAATTATTAATAAATCCAGTTCCTCTGGCAGGCAAAAATCTTTCAAGTCATGAATCCCATCTGAGAAAGTCAGAAAAGAGTTCTTGAAAATGGGAAGTTTGGGCATACCTGTCTATGGGATCAAGATGTTCTTGAAAAGAAGTTCGGTTACTACTTGCTACTTGACCCTAGCCTTGTTGCCCCTGCTGATTTCTCTGCCTAAAGCAGTGGGGCAACTAGCGTGCAATAAGCACTTACTATGTGCAGCTTTGTGCTAGGAGTTATCTTTATCACAAACTGGGTGGTGGTACCATCCAGCTTGTTCCAACTCATAGCAACCCTGCATAGGGTTTCTGAGGAGCAATGGATGGGTTTGAACCTCCGACCTTATGATTAACAGTCCAGTGCTTATCCTACAGCACTATACCAGGGCTAATAAACTGGGTGACAGCTGTTGCTAACTGTTGTCTAGTCAGTTCCAATTTATAGGTACCATGTATGGGGTTTTCAAGGAGTGGCTGGTGAGTTTGAACCACTGACCTTGCAGTTCAAATTGACCTCGCTGCCCAACACTTATCCTATAGCACCAGATCAAGACTCCCACAAACTAGGTGGTGGGGTGGTGATGTGCCTTGGAGTTGGTTCCAACTCATAGTAACCCTGTATAGGGTTTCCAAAGCTGTAAATATTTTCCTGTTGTTATGTGCCATCGAGTTAATACCGACTCGTAGTAACCTTATGTACAGCAGAACAAAACACTGCCCGAATCTGATCCAACCTCACTATTGTTGCCACGCTTGAGCCCATTGATGCTGCCACTTGGCCATTCCATCTCGCTGGGGGTCTTCCTCTTTTTCTCTGACCC
>NW_006408534.1:9229641-9231016 GCF_000296735.1 Chrysochloris asiatica | reverse complement strand
GCCAATTCCTTTAATGCACCTTGAACTTCCTCCTTCATTATCATTGGCTCTTGATCATATGCTACCTCTTGAAATGGTTGAACATCAACCATTTCGTTTTGGTGCAGGGGCTGTGTGTATTCCTTCCATTGTCTTTTGATGCTTTCTGCATCATTCAATAATTTCCCCAAAGAATCCTTCAATAGTGAAAGTCAAGGCTTGATTTTTTTCTTTAGTTCCCCCAGCTTGTGAAATGCTGAGTGTGTTCTTCCTTTTTGGTTTTCTGACTCCAGATCTTTGCACATTTTGTTGTAATATTTGGTTTTATCTTCTGGAGCTGATCTTTGAAATTTTCTGTTCAGCTCTCGTGCCGCCTCATTTCTTTCATTTGCTTTAGCATCTCTACATTGGAGAGCAAGTTTCAGTGTCTCTTCTGACATCCATTTTGACCTTTTCCTTCATTCTTGCCTTCTTAATGACTTTTTGCTTTCTGCATGTATGATGTTCTTGATGTCATCCCACAAGTCTTCTGGTCTTCTCTCTTAAGTGTTTAATGTATCAAATCTGTTCTTCAGATGATTCCTAAATTCAGGTAGGGTATATTCAAGGGCATATTTTGGCTCTTGTGGACTTGTTTTAATTTTCTTCAGCTTCAGTCTGAATTTGCATATGAGCAATTGATGGTCTGTTCCACAGTCTGCCCTTGGCCTTGTTTTAACTGATGATATGGAGGTTTTCCATTGTTTCTTTCCACAGATATAGTCAATTTGATTTCTATGTATTCCATCTGGTTAGGTCCATGTGTATAGTCGTCTCTTATGTTGTCTAAAGAAGGTATTTGAAATGAACAAATCATTTATTTTGCAGAATTCTTTCATGAGATCTTCAGCATCATTTCTGTCAACAAGGCCATATTTTCCAACTACTGCTGCTTCCTTTTTGCTCCCAACCTTTGCATTCCAATCACCAGTAATGATCAATACATCTTGTTTTTAATGTTTTATTGTGAATTATGTGATAGTTTGATCAATACATCTTGATTCCATGTTTGATCAATTTCAGATTGTAGAAGTTGGTAGAATTCTTCTATTTCATCCTCATTGATTTTAGTGGTTGTTGCATAAATTTGAATAATAGTGGTATTAACTGGTTTTCCCTGTAGGTGCATAGATATTATCCTATCACAGACAGCGTTATACCTCATGACTGATCTAGATATGTTCTTTTTGACAATTAATGAAACACCATTAATCTTCAATGTGTCATTCCTGGCATAGTAAACCATTTGGTTGTCAGATTCAAAATGGCCAATACCAGTCCATTTCAGGTCACTAATGCCTAAGATAAGGAGCTCTGGTAGCGTAGTGGTTACGAATCAGGCTGCGAACCTTAAGGT
>NW_006408534.1:9190029-9227325 GCF_000296735.1 Chrysochloris asiatica | reverse complement strand
GAAAGCCTCATCTTTCTCCCGCGGAGCAGCTGGTAGTTTCGAACCGCTGACCTTAAGGTTCGCAGCCCGATTCGTAACCACTACGCTACCAGAGCTCTGGGATTATTTAAATCAAGGGTTTGCTCTTGCTCAGTGATTCTCAAAGTGTGGTCCCGGACCAGGCAGCAGCAGGATCAGGAAGCATGTTAGGAATGCAAATTCTCAAGATTCTACCCTTGTTGTTAACTGCCTTCTAATCAGTTCTGACCCATCGCAACCCTGCATAGGGTTTCTGAAGAGCATCTGGCAAGTTTGAACTGCTGACCTTGTAGTTCAAACTGACTTTGCAGTCCAGCACATTAATCCACAGTGCCACACCAGGACCCCAAGATTCCACTCTAGACCTACTGAGTCAGTCACCCCAACAACGCAGGTGATTCTGATGCACAGTGAATTTGAATTTGAGGACCACTGTTTGACACAAGCCTTGACATTAGCTTTGCTTTAAGACCTGTCCTCAAAGTGGTGCAGTGGAGCCGTCCTCCGGGCAGTCTGGCCTTACTTACTCTATATGTTTGTTACTGTGGGGCTAGGGTTGGGATGAGGAGGGGGTTAAGAATGAGTGAATAGTTTGCTTTACTTCCCAGGGATGTCCCAGCAAGGAGGTCCAAGGGTAAGAACAGCATCTTGCATGTATGCCATAATTTTGCTCCCCATAGCCTCATGTGAACAGTGCCAAGTAATACTTAAAGAACAGTATGCCTTAATTTTAATTATTAATGATAAAGATAGAACATGTTCTGAAGGTAACTTCTGCATGCATATTGTTTTCCCAAACAACCCTGAGGGTTCTGTGAGGAAAAAGAGCACATCTTCTTTGATTACCATATTCCGGCCCCCCAAGTTGCCTCATCTCCAGTCCTTCTACAGCTCCTTTGGGGCCAGGCTGTGGTCTCTGAGCTTAGTATGCACCCAGAGGGACACAGAGCATCTTCAGGAGGACAAGGCTGCCCCTTGGCCTCCTGCCCATCTCCCGTACATACCTGTAGGTGTCCGTGGCTGGCACCTTCCAGATCTGGACACCCTTCAGGGGGCCCTGGCTCCCCACTACCACGCTCACATTGGAGTTCTGATAGGCATTGTTGCATTGTGCTTGCGTGGGGCCATGAGGTCCACTTGCTCCACATGTGGTAAACAGCCAGTGAACTGCAACACAAGAAGACAGGGAGTTACTTGCTTAGTCTGGTTATCCCTTCTCCCTGGGGTAGCTACTTCATGCTCCAAATCCCACCTTCCAAGATGGCACCAAGTTTGGGATAGGAAACTCTTACTGATCAGTCATGTAAACTTCTATGTGCCAGATCCTATGTCAGATATCAGGGGAGATACCAAGATGGAACTGAATTGGACCTTGGCCTTAAGAAACTTACAGCCTACTAACCAAACACCAAACCAAACCCACTGCCATCAAGTTCATACTGAGTTATGTATGTGAACTCAACTCAATGGCTACAATCTTTGTGTTAGCAGATCACCAAGACTTTCTTTGGAGGCACTATTGGGTGGATTTGAACTCCCAATGTTTATATTACTAATCAAGTGCAAACCACTTACCTCACCCAAGGACCTTTATGGTCTACTGGTGTGGCATTGTAGGATAAGCATGGGACTGCTAACTACAAGGTCGATGGTTCAAACTCATCAACTGCTACTTGGGAACCCTATATAGGGTTGCTTTGAGTTGGAACTGCCTTGGTAGCACTTAACAACAACAACGGGGGGGGGGGTCACAAAGAGTCTTGGTGGTGCTGTGGGTTAAGCATTGGGTTGCTAACTGCAAGGTTAGTGGTTACAAACCACCAGCCCATCTGAGGGGAAAAGATGAAACTGTCTACTCCTGTAAAGATTTATAGTCTTAGAACTATAAGGTTCTATATAGAACTATATAAGGTCTCTATGAGTTGGAATCAACTTTATGGCAGTGGGTGGATTTTAAGGGAGATCAAAAGGGCTGCAATCAAGTGTGATATAGGTTGTTGTTGTTAGGTGCCATCAAGTTGGTACCGACCCATAGCAACCTTATGCACAGCAGAACAAAACACTGCCTGGTCCTGGGCCAACCTCACTACTGTTGCCACGCTTGAGTCCATCGATGCTGCCACTTGGCCAACCCATCTCATTGGGGGTCTTCCTCTTTTTCTCTAACCCTCCGTCTTACCAAACATGATATCCTTCTCCAGTGACTGGTCCCTCCTGACATTATGTCCGAAATAAGAGAGATGAAGTTTGGCCATCCTGGCCTCCAAGGAGCACTCTGGCTGCACTTCTTCCAAAGTGGATCTATTGGTTCTTTTGGCACCCCATGGCACTTTCGATATTCTCTGCCAACACCATAACTCAAAAGCATCAATTCTTTTACGGTCTTCCTTATTCACTATCCAGCTTTCACATGCATATAAGGTTATTGAAAATACCATGGCTCAGGTCAGATGCACCTTAGTCCTTAAGCTGACATCTTTGCTCTTCAACATTTTAAAAAGGTCTTTTTTATTTTATTTTAAATGTTTTATTGTGAATTATGTGATAGTTTACATGGGAGAACATTAGTTTTACATTCATCCTATCGTATAGTGTTTCATTGTCATGGTTATAATCCCCTCTATGAATCATCAACCAACCAAAGGGTATATCCTACAAACCTGCCTCCCTGCCCCCTCTGGTTAAAAAGGTCTTGTGCAGCAGATTTGCCTAATGCCATACATCATATGATTTCTTGACTGCTGCTTCCATGAGTGTTGATAGTTGATACAAGAAGAATGAAGTCCTTGACAACTTCAATCTTTTCTCCATTGATAAGAATGTTGTCTATTGGTCCAGTAGTGAGGATTTTTGTTTTCTTTACATTGAGATGCAATCCATACTGAAGGCTATGCTCTTTGATCTTCATCAGTAAATGTTTTAAGTCCTCTTCACTTACAGCAAGCAAAGTTTACCTGTGCTTTATTGACTATGCAAAGGCTTTCGGTTGTGTGGATCATGACAAGCTATGGACAACATTGAGAAGTATGAGTGTTCTGGAACACTTCATTCTGCTCATGAGGAATCTGTACCTGGACCAAGAAGCAGTTGTTCGAATAGAACATGGGAACACTGAATGGTTTAAAATGAAGAAAGGTGTGCGACAAGGTTGTATTCTTTCACCGTACTTATTCAACCTGTATGCTGAGCAAATACTCTGAGAACTTGGGTTATATGAAGAAAAATGTGGCATCAGGATTGGAGGAAGACTCATTAACAACCTGTGACATGCAGATGATACAATCTTGCTTGCTGAAAGTGAAGAGGACTTAAAACATTTACTGATGAAATGATATAGGTTAGTAAGGGGGAAAAACGCTGGAGGGGCCCAGCAATATTCCAATGACAGGGAGAAGACCCCTTTCATCTGGGACCGATGTGGGTCTCTCAGAGGGTCCAGCTCAGTGCTCAGCAAACAGTAGGTGCTCAATCTGTGCTATTGTGATGTCCCCTAGCCTACTCCCAAAGGTTTGACATCTGCATCGAGGATTCTCTTAGCTTGGAGAAGATTGCAAAGTGAACGGGGCTTATCATCAGTTCCATTACCCCACCATTGGCTGCGGGATCCAGCACAGTCTCGAACTTGTTGGGTCTGTCTGTATGTCTGTCAGACATTTCCTAACAGGTCTTAGTAGGATCTAGCCTCCATATTTGGAGTCCTGGTGTGGCACTGTAGGATCAGCACTAGACTGCTAACTGCAAGGTTGCCGATTCAAAGCTACCAGCTGCTCTTTTGAAACCGTATATAGGATTGCTATGACTCTGAACTGACTCAACAGCACATAATGACAACAGCCTCCTTATTTACCATCAAGTCATGTTTGCAAACACCATGAAAGTAGCTTTCTAGGTCTTTATCCAGCAGAGTATTGAAAATGGGGAAAATGTCTAAGTTGTCTTTGGGGTACACATTCTCCCTTTGTGAGCCCCTCACTCACTTCCTGGTACTCTGTCCTCATCCCAATGATCTCTTATCCTCATGTGGCCTCCTGGGAGTGAGTGCCACAAGAACACAAGAACACAAAACACAGACCTCATCCATCTACTTAGCCCTACTCTTTTCTTTTCAAACCTTCTGTCTTTCAGTGAGTCCAGACCTTGGGGAGCTGTCCTACCTCATGTTGGACAGAAGTCTAACATTTCCACACCCACAGAAACTTTTTAAAAAGGGATTTCTTGATAAATAAAATTGATTATTTCTTGATAAATCTCATTATAAGATTGCAGAAATGATTTCTCTTTAACAAAAGAGAATAGGTGAAATTCTGTTGGGAGAATGAACTTGGGTGCACATAACTCTGTTCACGAAAACGAAAATTTCCTTTGAAAACCTTCAACTAATATAATGATGCAAAATGGAAGATTAAATTGATTTGCTAATTTTTAAGAAAAGAGATTGAGATTAAAATGGGCAGTCTCGATAGTCACAAGACTGGACCACCCTTGCAGTGGGATATTTTGCAGATGGACCTTGTTGGCCAAGGAGGGTAAGGTTCTAGTTGGGATTCCAGTGCATATTCCTACCAACAACACTGTGCCCTCAACTTTTTCTGGGCTTTATTTTTCAGATGAAGATGCTGATTTCTATTTGGTTTCTGAAGTTCATTCCAAGGGCTAGAAGGTGAGCTGCAGCTCTATCTATGGATGTGAATGCTAAGTGTGAACTTCTGATCTATTTGCATTATAAAGAGTTAGCCTGCTAATTCAAAGGACTGAGTTTAAGGAATATGAGCAGAGCTCTTTGGGACAGTTATTATTTTATGCTTTCCAGTGTGCATATCATATGTGTGGCTTATACCTAGAGGGGTGAAGTTGAAAGAACGGGGACTTTGAAATCAGTAAGAACATCTGGTTTGGGTGGTACAGTCATCAATGATCAATTGTGGGAACTTGATCAAGTTCTTTATCTCGAATTAAAGGATATGGAAGATTATTGTAAGTTTCAAGATTATAAAAGTGTGAATTGTACCAATGACTCCTGCCCAAGGCTGTTGCTGCCCCTGACACCAGGAACTGTGGCCAGAGGAGATTCTGAGGATACAGATCCCAAGTCAGCAGTACCCGAGAATTTAAACCCAATGATGATGAGGAGGGGGACTGGGAGAAAAAGTAAAATTGGAAAAAGAGTTGAGAATTCTACTCCTTGCACAATCTCCATCTCTTAGAAGCCTGTTGTGCAGATGGTCTGTGCCTTCAGCAAGAACCCTGAAGAATCCTGGCACTTCATCTAGTTAATTCACTCCTGGAAATGAAAAAATTTTTTTCTCAAGAGAGTGATGGAGAAGAAAGATAAAGGTGTGGGCTTTTCACTTGCCTAAGCCTCGCCTTCAGGGGGACCCACTTCTAACTTCTGCTTAGGTTAACACTTTTATGAAGATTCTGAGATGTTGCTAAAAATGCTGGACCTTTGGCCAGTTGGAGCATCTGGTGAGGTAGGAAGACAAGAAGGGTCTTTGGATTCAGATGCGCCAAGTTTCCTCAACCTGGTTCTTGTTGCTTATTAGCTGTGAGCTCCAGGGCAAATTACACAACTTGTTGAGTCATTCTTTCTTAATCTGGACAAATGAAGATAATAATATCTACTTTGTAGAATTTCTGTGATAAATAAATGATGCCCTAACGCAAAGTGGAAGGAGCTCTGGTAGCATAGCAGTTACAAACAGGGCTGCTAACCTCAAGGTCAGCAGTTTGAAACTACAAGCTGTTCCACAGGAGAAAGATGAGGCTTTCTGCTCCTGTAAAGATTTACAGCCTTGAAAACCCTGTATGGGGTTGCTGTGAATCAGAACCAACTCCACTGCACACCACCACCAATGCAAACTGGAGTCCTGGTATGGTGTGGTAGGATAAAGCACTAGATTGCAAGGTCAGTTTGAATCACAAGGCTGGTGGTTCAAACTTACCAGCTGCTCCTTGAAAACCCTTCAGGTTCACTATGAATTGGAACGAACTCAATAGTACTTAACAACAACAACAGTGCAAAGTGCTTGGCACAATCATTGCCTTTGAGTCGACTTTGACTCACGGTGATCCCATGTGTGTGCATAGGGTACTCAGTGGCTGATTCTTCAGACAAAGACCACTAGGCTTTTTATCTGAGTCACCTCTAAGTGGACTTGAACCTTTAACCTTTCAATGAACAGCTGAGCACATTCACCATGTGTGCCACCCAGGACTCCAACATTTGGCACTAGAGATGCATGATGGCGGTGGTGGTGTGCCATGGAGTCGGTTCCGACTCATGGCGACTGACCTTGTACAGGGTTTCTGAGACTGTAAATCTTTACAGGAGCAGAAAGCCTCATCTTTCTCCTGTGGAACGGCTGGTAGTTTCAAACTGCTGACCTTGTGATCAGCAGCCTGACTCATAGCTACTATGCTACCAGAGCTCCTTAGAGATGCATAAAGAATATAATTTAAAAGTATATAGCTTCATGTTCAGTTTCTGACTGTGGGAAGTAGAGACACCCAATCTCAAGATTTATGTCCCCTTTTCCAGAAAGGAAGAACTGTAGGGCTGTTTCTTAATAAAGAGACCTACATGTTCCCAAACCAATGGTTATATATATTGGTCTCAGGTGGTTTCTATACACAAAATTTTGTTTTTCTTTTCAGTAGTCTCTGATGGAAAAATTCAAGGATAGAACTCTTTCTAAAGTGGGTTCCATGGGAATGGAGGATTTGCTATTCCAGGTCAAGCCCATGATTCATTCATTCTGTTGCTCCCAGCAGCCTTCAAGGCATGGTGGTCTTTCCTCCTCCTTCGGATGACTGTGACCCTCATAAACCTGCCCAAAGTCATTTGAAACCAATTTATGTTTCCCACCAGCACTACCTCTTGTGAGTATGGAATTTCTGAGTTTATTGCCCATCAAGCAAGACTGTCCTGTTCCTACTTCATCTTATGGGTTCCCTTTGTTCACTTTCTCCGGTATCTCACAGACATCATCGAATATCACAACAAGATGTAACCTTGGCGATCACTGAATTCAGTGCTTTCTAAACCACCTGAGGGCCTTTAAAATACAGATTCCAGAGTCATAATTATACATATTTTGTAGATTCTGACTAGGTGTTGTGGGGAGGGAAGAGAAATATTTGCGTTCTGCAAAAGTCTTCTCAGAAGAATCTGCTGTTGAACAGATTTGTGAACTAGTTCAACCCACCTTATTTACCAGATAAAGAAAGAGCATCCTGGATAAGGGATCTGATTTTTCTGAGCCAGTCTGCATTGGAGAAGGAACCAGAACCAATGGTTCCTCCTTTCCTGTCCAAGGATCTTTTGGTGGTGATCAAACTTCCTCAGTTTTGTGCCTTGAAGCTTCCAATCTTTTCAGATTCTTCCTGCATGAGTTCCTAGTCCCTCGGCTATCCTATGTGCCCTTCTCAGGACTGTCTTTAGTGTCAACATATGCTTCTTGAGATTGGGTAACTAGTACTGTGGATACCTGTGGTTTTGTATAAGGAGCCAGTCACTTATTCAGCGTTATTTCCAGTGCCTGTCTGAAGGTGCTCAATACTGCGCTGGACTTCTGGCCTCCCTCCTAGAGCACTGGGTTGAAGTTTGCTGGGAATAGACTATATTCATTTCCAAATCCTTACCCAAGGGCTGGGCTACAGCTCTGAGCCTGGTGGTATTAATTGCTAAGGGTCTAGGAGAGACCACCGGAGGCATCTGAAACAGGGAACCCTAGAAGCAGGGAAGATCTGGCAGGTGCTTATGTTGGGATAGACATGAATTTTAGGCCAAGGGAAGTAGAGTTAGGACTTTGAGAGGAAAGGCAGAAGCTAGGTTGACACTCAGAAGTATTACTGAGGGTAAGAGGTATTGGGCATAACCTTGTTGACCCAGACAGGCAGGTCTAGAACATGGGAAGCAAGAGATTTGGTGACAGAGATTCTAGGGGAAGCCAAAGTGAGCTTTGATCCCCAGGAAGAAACTGCTTGTTTCCTAACTTGTTTGTACTTCCTTTTGGGTGAGGGTGCCTTCTGAATGTTAGACACCGGAGCAGTAAAGTCTACACATGAAGGGAGCAAAACCTTTGATGTGCACTGTGCATGATGCTCCCATACATGTATTGCATGCCCCAAGGTATACGATCTTGCTTAAGCCTATAGCCCTAGAAGTGGTGGTGGTGGTGATGTGCTGTGGGGTTAGTTCCGACTCATAGCGATCTAGCATAGGGTTTCTGAGGCTGTAAGTTTTTACACCAGCAGAAAGCTTCATCTTTCTCCTGTGGAACAGCTGGTAGTTTCAAACTGCTGACCATGAGGTTAATAGACCAACTCATATCCACTATGCTACCAGAGATCCTCATAGCCCTAGAAATAGAGTTCTAATATTTCCTTTAAAACATAGGAAACTAAAGTCCAGAGAAGATGGCATGTGGTATGTTGTTGTTGTTACGTGCCATGGAGTTGGTTCTAACTCATAGCAACCCTGTACAGGGTTTCCGAGGCTGTAAATATTTATGGGAGCAGGACACCTCATCTTTCTCCTGAAGAATAGCTGGTAGTTTCTTGAAGTTCAGAGCCCGATTTGTAACCACTACGTTACCAGAGCTCCTTGGCCTGTGTATACAGGCATGATAATTGGGCAAGTCAAGAATTAAGCGCAGTTTTTCTGAGTCTAAGTTTAATGGAGAAAATCTTCATGGGATCTTCCTGAAAGCCTGTTTTTTTTTTTTGGCTTTTTATTTTCTTTTTCAAATCCACATTGCTGGAGTTCAGTTAAAGCTAGGACAGATGAGTGCAAGGCTGCTTGGGCCCAGAGAGTAGGCAGGTCACCATGAGGGGACAGGTGAGGACCAGACACAGTACCATGGTGGGTGGATCATCAGTCCCAGTAAGTCCCACTGTGGCTCCAACAGCAGCTTAGGTTAGCAGTGTAGACTCCAGAGGGCCAGGTGTAGCAGCCAAAGAAAGAAGGTGTCCCAGAGAGGCATACAGGAGCCAGGAAGTGTCAAAAGGGGAAGCCAGTAAGTGGGATGCTTACAAGGTATTGAGAGACAGACAAAGAGAGAGAGAGAGACTAGAGACTAGGTCCTAAACAGTAAGGTAAAACTTTGGATTTTGGAGAGGACATCGTCAAGGTCGTAGTAAGATTAGCACGGAGGCAGACTTGGTGAAATGCTGCCAATCTGAGGGTATCCCCATATTTCCCCTGCAGAGAGTCTGCAGATGTCCCTGTTCCTGAGACTATTTGGAGCTTGGGAAGGATCAAAGGGTCTCTAAGGAGAAGACTAAAAGGCTGAACTGGGGTCAGGGGAGGAACAAAGCTTGGCTCTTTCCTCTTCCTTAAAAACCACCCACTATTGTATGAACCTCTTCTATGAAAGAAAACAATAAAAAAAAGAACTGCTTAATTTTGTTCCTACATAGGCCACACATTGGAAACCTAGTTTAATACTCACTCACATCTAAGTAGTATAAAGAGCCCACAAATATCAAATGCTGATTAGTTATAGGCAACTGAGTAAGGAAAAATCCATTAAGCACAAGGTTTCATTTTAAGGATATTGCAGCACCTTCCAAGAAGAAACAAATCAATTAGTAATATACAGTATCATGCTAAAAAAAAAATAGGTTAGACAGCGATTGTATTGGTTTTATTACCATTGTTAAGCCATCTCATCTTCTCAATTCAATGTAAAGAAATAAAGTGTGGTACAAAGGAATATAAGTTCTCAACTATCACTATTAATCACAATAGTGTTTAATGCTGAAGGCTTATGGGTATTGTACCACACAGCAGCACTCAATGACTTATGTGGATCATTTCTACCATTTTGATTCTGATCCATGGAATTGAATTTTATCAGTATCCACTGATTGCATTAAACTTCATTAGAGCTACAGAATTCTGAAACAGTTAGATGGTCACCCTAGATCCCTTTAAATAAGAATCATGAAAAACATCCAAGTAAATAAAATCATTCACTGGCTCAGAAATATGTACTTTAGCATCCCTTATTATAAATTAGAAAATTTACTTTTTTTTTTTTTTTGAGTACCTGACGATAATCAATATATTGTTCTCCTCATTGGGATGAAATAAGGTACATATTGTAGCCATTGTGAGAGTAAAACATTTCTATCATCTGTCTCAACTCTAAACAATGAAACAATGCCCTTTTCCATATAATCAATCTGATAATGGCCCTGAAATTAGTTAAGCACTGAAATTAGTAAACTTTTCATTTAAAAGAGAAATTACTGAATTGGACCACCTGATATGTATTATTATAGTAGATCCTTCTGTTTTTGGAAATCCTAGCTTGCATTTTTGATCTGTTGCAAGGACAAAGAAGATCAGAAAGTACTTGTCTAAGTGTTCACTGGAGACTTTGCCTGCTTCCCCTCATCTGCTTTTGGTTACCCAGGGTACAGTTCATATAAAAAAGGCAGGGTAAATGACCAATACTTTCTTATTATTCAGTTATAGCTACATGATTCTCTCTCTCTCTTTCTCTCATAATCAGTATGTGAACTGGTTCTCTGTCATTCTATAAAAAGTTATGGTTGACCAATTAATTTTTTACATCCTAAATTTAAACAGATTTTTGAGTTTTAACTAATCACAGTTATTATCCTTTTGGAAGCTCAAATTGTTCCATCTTTGACTGCCAGTAACCTCCAGAGTCCTTTTTACATGACTCTAGCAGTCTTTGAATGCTTCCTTATTATCTGGTGCAACAAAGTGTTCCTTTTCCAGACTGGTAATCAGTCATTTCCTGTACAAATCCTGGTGCGTTTTTGTGGGAATTGGTATTTTCAAGGACCCAGTTTGGATGCTAAGGAGGCTTATTGCTCTGGAGTTGGTAACTGTTACTAGGTTTCTGTAGTGGATACACTAGGAAATACATATTTATATGTACATGTGTATATATCCCTCTGTATACAGAAACAAGGTGGTTCAAACCCACCAGGCGCTCCTAGGAAACCCTATACAGGGTTGCTATGAGTAGGAAGTAACTCAATGCACTCAACAACGACAACACACATATACATAAAGTACATATGAACATGGTTGGTTATGAGTTAGGCTGCTAGCCTTAAGGACAGTGTAGTGGTTATGAGCTGGGCTGCTAAACTTAAGGAGTTTAGCAGTTCGAAACTACCAGGCATTCTATGGGAGAAAGATGAGGCTTTCTGCTCTTGTAAAGATTTACAGCCTTGGAAACTCTATACAGGGTCACTATGAATTGGAACCGACTCCATGGCACATAACAACCACCACAACATACACACATATACAAGGAAGAGGATTTCAAAAAGTTTGTGGGAAAATTGCATTATCTTTTCATTCTGTTTTTTCTATGAGTTTTTTTGAACCCCCCTCATAAGATAAAATACCTCATGAGTTCATATTAATACTTTCAATTCAAATTCAGAACTACAGGCTTTCTTATTTAACCTTTTTCTGAATTATATGAAGAAGAACTTGGCATCAGAACTGGAGGAAGACTCATTAACAACCTGTGACATGCAGAGGTATAACCTTGCTTGCTGTTGAAGATCAATGACTACAGTCTTCGATATGGATTACATCTCAATGTAAAGAAAACAAAAATCCTCACAACTGGACCAATACATAACATCATGATGAATGGAGAAAAATCAAAGTTGTCAAAGACATTATTTTGCTTGGATTTACAATCAACACTCGTGGAAGCAGCAATCACAAAAGGAAATGAAGCATTGCATTAGACAAATCTGCAGCAAAAGTCCTCTTTAAAGTATTAAAGAGCAAAGGTAACAGTTTGTGGGCTAATGTGAGCCTGACCCAAACCTCAATATTTTCAATCATCTCACATGCAGGAGGCTCACAATGAATAAGGAAGATTGTAGAAGAATTGACACATTTGATGTATGATGTTGGAGAAGAATATTAAGAGTACTGTGGACTACCAAAAGAACAATCTGTCTTGGAAGAAGTGCAGCCAGAATGCTCCTTAGAAGTCATGATGGGGAGACTTTGTTTCTCATACTTTGGACATATTATCAGGTGGGTCCACACTCTGGAGAAGGACATCGCGTCTGGTACAGTGGAGGCCCAACTATACCAAGATGAATTCACACAGTGACAGCAACAATGGGCTCAAACATAATAATTCTGAGGATGGCACAGATTTGGGTAGTGTTTCATTCTGTTGTGCGTAGGGTCACTATGAGTAGGAACTGACCTCAATGGCACCTAACAACATCAACAACAACAACAACTATATTAAAAGATACATATGTATCTTTTTTTTCCCACACTGAGAATCTTGGTTCTCAAGAATAGAACACAGGATGACAACATTAGAATATTATAAATTATTTGTTTACTTTATCCTTCATTATACACACAACATTATCAGAGTAAAAATATTATATATTACTATTGGTGTGGTAGTATAGGATATGAACTGGACTGCTAACCACAAGATTGGTGGTTCAAACCTACCGGTTGCTCCTAAAACCTTGTATAGGGTTGCTATGAGTCAGAACTGAGTCAGAAGCACTTAACAAGAACATCAATATAAAAAAGGAGAGAAATTAAAATTCTGTTTTTAGTATATGTAATTTAGTCTTTTTTAATTTTTTTTGTAGTTGGACCCTGGGCATTTAGCCATTGTATATGATACTCAGTTTTCTTTAGTCCTTATTTATTCATAGCTCTGTATGTTTAATGTTCACATCAGTCCGGATGCCAATATTTTCTTTAGTTAATTGGTTGTCTTAGGCTTGGTTTCAAGTAGATTCCTTAGGAATGTCTCATGAGAACCATGTTTCTTGAGTTCTTGGATGTTAAAAATATTTTTTTCTCTTGAAAGTATTAAATATATCACTGCATTTTCTTCTAGTATAAAGTGTTACTATAAAAAATTCTGATGCTAATCTAAATTAATAAAGTGAATATCTGGTGATAATCTAAAATAATAAATAAAATAATCTTTAATAAACCATGTTGTATTTGTGTAGGTGCCTAATTTTTTTATTCTTTTTCTTTATGGTCCAGCAATTTTATCAGAATATGAATATCACTTATCCTGGGTCAATATTCTCAGGGACACATGGGTGTATTTTAGTAAGTAGCTTCAGTAAAAATGTTTTTTTCTTGAATTACAGTTTTAAGCATTTGTTTTACTTCCACTGTCTCTCTGCCCCTGCCTCCCTGCCCCCCATCCCAACACACAAGGCCTCCTATTATCCAAATGTTGGATTTTCTTTGCTATATATCATCTGTGATTTTATAAAAATGTCCTCTTTTAACTCTCAACTCCTCATAATCCATTAGCTATTGTGTTTATTTGTTTTTGTGTTCATTTCTGAAATAATTTTCTTTTATTTCAAATTCTTTTCTGAGTTTTATCACCATATTTCTAATACTGATTTATGCTATTCTCCATGCCTTGAGTCATTGACTTAATGTATTTTAGCTCATTTTAAATAAAAGGCTATAGTTCTGATCTGTTATGTGGGCCTACCTATCTTTCTTGCTTACTTTTATTTTCTGTGAGGTTGTTATTCTACTTTTATGATCTTTTTTTTCTTATTACATTTTGACCTTGATATTTCTTTGTTATGCATTTTTATGTGAAAAAGCTTTTAGGAGCTTTTCTAGCTTTATAGCGCTAGCTCTAGTCTTGTTTTTATATAGTATAAAAAAAGTGACAGTTTGCTTTCTGGGATTTCTAGATGTTTCCTTCCCCCATTGTTATCTGGATAGTCTCTTTTTACTCAAAAAAACCCAGAAGAGTTGTGTGATGACATCAAGAACATCACGCAGGAACAAAGCAAAAGGGTATTAAGAAGACAAAGAAGAAAGTAAAGACCAAAATGGATGTCAGAAGAGACTTTGACACTGGCTCTCCAGTGTAGAGATGCTAAAGGAACTGGAAGAAATGAGGAGTAAATGAATTGAACAGAATATTTCAAAGGGCAGCTCGAGAAGATAAAGTCAAATATTATAATGGAATGTGCAAAGGTCTGGAGTTAGAAAACCAAAAGGAAAGAACATGCTCAGCATTTCTCAAGCTGAAAGAACTAAGGAAAAAATTTCAGCCTCAACTTGCAATAATGAAGGATTCTATGGGTAAAATATTGAACGATGAAGAAAATATCAAAATAAGATCAAAAGAATACATAGACTCATGGTACCCAAAAGAAATGGTCTATATTCCACCATTTGTGGAGGTAGCATATGATCAAGAGCCAATAGTACTGAATGACATATTAGCAGTAGGACCAGTCTCGAGAGAAGAACATCATGCTTAGTAAAGTGGAGGGACAGCAAAAAAGAAGGGAGACACCCCAATGTGATGGATTGGCACAGTGTCAGCAACAATGGACTCAAGTGTAGCAGCAATTGGGAGGATGGCCCATAACCAATTGGGAGGTATTTTTTTCTTTTGTGCGTAGGGTCGCTATGGGTCAGATTCGACTCAACCGTACCTAACAACAACAGTCTCTGATTATATAGATTTCTATTATCCCTGTCCTAGGGTAACCATGGGACTGCTAACTACAAGGTCAGTGGTTCAAACTTACCAGTCACTCCTTGAAAGCCCTTTATAGGATTGCTATGAGTCAGAACCGACTTGATAGTTTACAGCAATTCAATATTGATTCCAGTCTCAGAAATGTCTCAGTGTGGGCCCTTTCCTAGAAAGGAGCCCTAGTGGCAAGATTGTCTGTAACTTTCAGACCTTCCTGTGGGCCCCTTGTCCTCACACATCATTGGATTTGGGGGCTAGGGGTTGGCAAAGCTTCTCCTTGCTCTGCAGCAGTTCTCAAGTTGACTTGAACCATTTCCAGGTATTTTGTTGGCTATTTTGGGGGTTTCCTGTTCCGAGGCTCATAAGGCAGCCTTTTGCTCTCCACTCCTTTCTTGCTTACAAATGCGGATACTGCACAGGTTTACTGGTTGCTTTTCCTCACTCTTTAGTATTTTGATGAGTTTGAATAAAATCTTTATAGCTGGAGTCATGTAGTGAGTTTTTTAGGGTCATTTGCCCCTTCACTAAATGGCCCTAGGTATAAAGATTTCATGCTGATTCACCTTTTTCTCTCTCTGTTGTCAACTGTGCCTTCTCATTACTTTAATGTGTCTTTCTATGTTTAATCTCGGTTTCCACTCAGTGTTGGGTGAGTGAAGTTCTAGATTACTTTGTGTATCAGACTGAGGGGCAGCTAGCTGTTTGTTGTTTTTAAGTGCCGTTCAGTTGATTCAGACCCATAGCGACCCTGTATAGGGTTTCCAAGGAGCAGCTGGTGAGCTTGAACCACTGACCTTGCAGTTCAAACAAATTTGTAGGAAGGTTTTATTGCCTAGTTTTAGAGTATTTATATTTTGGTATTCATATTTGGTGGACAGCATATTAGAAAACACTGGGAGGCCTGGTAGCATGGTGGATTATGAGCTGGGCTGCTAACTGCAAATTAGTTTGAATCTTCTAATTGCTCCATGAGAGAAAGAAGAGGCTTTCTACTCCTGTGAAGATTTACAGCCTTAGAAATCCTATACAGGGTCACTATGAGTCAACTGACTCGATAGCATATGATCACCACCACCAATCTCAGATAAAAAGATGGCATTATGATTTAATTCTTTAATTATATAACTCTTTAATTATAGTACTTTTATGTAGCACCTCTGTCCTTTAGTAAGCTTAAAACCAACAATCCCATTGCTATAGAGTTGATTCTGACTCATAGTGATTCTATAGGACATAGTATAGCCATAAGGTTTATGGAAGCACCAATGGTTCAAACCTCTGACCTTTCAGTTTGCAGCCAAGCACTTAGCCACTGTTCCATCAGAACTTATTTTCAATAAACTTGAACCCTTGGCTCCAGACATAAATATTTTAGATCAGTAGGAAGGAGAGGAGGAAAGATGACTACTTTGATCTCATAAGATCATGTAGAGAAATTAATCAAATGGCTTGTGGTCACAGAGCAGACTGGAGGCTGAGGAGTGGTCCTTCATGTTTCCCCTTCTAGTGCACAATAGTGTTCAGTTGATGAAACTTCTAGTTTGTTTTTTCAGATTCAATCTGGGATTCAAGGCAAAGATCTCTGATCATGTCTCCTTTGCCTATTTTTGTTAACAACAATAATTACACCACCAGTTCTACCTTTTGTACCCAATGTGCTCACACACATTACATCTATTTTATTTTTATATCTTTGTCTCCTTTGCTTCTCACACCATTCCTCTAGGAAGGCAGACTCCTTGATTTAACTGATGTATTTTGGGTAACAAAGCCCAGAGGCCACACCCTTCCCTGCTGGGAGGTAGATATATCTTCTAGGAGAGGAGTCCTGAGTTGAGTAAGTTCCCTACCATAGGGGCAGCAAGTCAGGGCTGTTGAGATAAAAGCTGCTTTCAGGACCAAATGATTCTAAACAGCTCTGACACTGGCAATCTGAAGGAGTTTGTAATGGCTTCTGTGATGACTGCCTTGTGGTGTTCTCAGCCACCCCCTGCTCCCTGAGGGAAGTTAGCAACACACGAGAGAAGAAAAAGGTCACAGGAAAAACACTATCCTGAAAGTAGAGCTGTAAAAATTAAGTTAAGAGAGGTCTCGAGGCTAATTTGATTATTCCTAAGTTGGCTTCAGGCTAGAGTTGTGTTGAGAAAGTATTTGATGTTAAGATGTGTGCTGTGGACTCACACATCCTAGGGTTACATGTTATGGACTTGATTTTAAAGCTGAAGTGGGAAGAGGTGGTGTTTCCAGTAGCAGCTCAGGTACTGCAATGATCCCTGACTTCTGCACTCATCTGATGTTTGTTGGCCAAGGAGAGAAGACCTTGGTCTAGCCCATGGCCATAAAGATTATGTTACTAAGTCTACTAGGTTCCTGAGAGATAACCAACAGTATGGGAGGTCCAAACCCTCTCTACTTTATTCTTAGTAGTCCTCACTTGCTTGCTTAAAATTCATGAAGAGTGAGACCTTTATGGAGCACTTAGGATGTGGCACAGTGGGATAATGCACTAGTCTGCAAGGTCTGTTTGAACCACAAGGTTGGAGGTTCAAATTCACCAGCTGTTCCTCAGAAACCCTATGACAGGGTCGCTATGAGTCAGAATCGATTTAAGAGCACTAAACCACAGCAACAATTACTATAATTGCCCTGACAAATGGGCAGATAGAGGGTAGGCAGTACATGGGCCAGCTGATTTGGAGCATAAAAGAACAAATGTAACACTTGGTGGGCCCAGGACCCAAGCTCTCTTAGGTGATTTGTAGAACTGGGACACACACAAGGTGTGTGTGTATGTGTGTGTGTGTGTGTGTGTGTGTGTGTGTAGGGGGGCAAACAGTACTAAATGGTAGACCGAAAAGAGAAGGTGTAGTAAACTTTGAGGGCTAGAGAAAAGAAGAGAAGAGGCATTTTCTTCTCTCTCTCTCTTTTTTTTATGTTTTTATTGTGAATTGAGTGATAGTTTATATGGGGGAACATCAGTTTTATACTCATTGTTCCATTGCAATGATTACAATCTCCTCTGTGTATCACCATTCAACAGTATTTGCTTCTATTCCCTCTGGGTTTATTTATTTATTTATTTTTTGGAGACAGGGTGGGGATGTACACAAAATCACTCAGGAATATATATAATCATTTAAACCACCAAAGGACACATTCTGCAAGCCTGCCCCCTGGCCTTTCCTCTCATTCTTGTTTGTGATGATGGTTGGAGATGGTCAAGAGGGTTAAGAGGGTCACAGAGACGGGGCCTGAAAACATTAGGTTCTAACTAATAGCAGTAGTCATTATTGGACAACTAAATTAACATCAGTAGTCACCTGTAAAATAATTTTTGCTGCAGAACTGGGTCTTCCTTGTGACCCTGGCCACTGCCTGGGCCTGACTTCAACCTGAGTAGAGATTTTCAGAATCAAGATCTTCTACCTACCTGCAATCAAAAATACTGCTGACTTCTGCTGCTTTCTCCTGAACAGAAGAGCCAGCCTGGTTTAAGACCAGGTTTCATTGCAGTGTGGTCTTCTGTCTGTTCTCCTTCAAATACAGAGCATCTGAGTTGCTCTTCCTGGCTCAGTTTCCTTAGCCTAGGCATGCTGCCTTTTCTCACCCAACCTGTCCTCTCTCCTATACTTCCTGGTGAAAGTCTTTAGTGGTTGTGAGAGGTCTATCTATGTTTAGAGGAAATCTTAAGAGTTTCTTCCCAGTCACACCAGCTTAGGAGTAAAAGGTAAGACTTGAATAATAAGAAATAGTGTTTTCTTGGTCTACACTGACTCACACTTGAAGAAACGCAAAGTTTGATTCCTCAGCATTTCTATCAAAAATGACACATATAGACATATCAACGCTAGTCTGCCACCATCACATCTATCCCTTTAACATCGCTATTGGAAATTACATTTTGTGTACTCTTGTTTATTGCTTGTTTTCCTCACTGGGGTGTAAACTCTACGAGAGCAGGGCTTAGCCTATTTTATTCACTGCTTTATCTCCAGAGTCGAAAACAGTTCAGATGGCATCGGAGGCAGTTAATATACTTTGATAAAGGAAAATAAAGAACAGAACAAGACAGAAAAATAAGGAAAAAGTATACCAAATACCAGCTCCCAAATCTACTTGAGTAGTCAGAAGGGGTAAATCATACATATTGAGGGTAATATGAACATTTTTGGTCTTTTGGAGTTCCTGTACTTATATATTATAGCACTGACTCTTAGCAAGCCTATGCACAACAGAATGAAACACTGCCCAGTCCTGGGCCAACCTCACAATTGTTGTCACGCTTGAGCTCATTGATGCTGCCACTTTGCCAATCCATCTCACTGGGGGTCTTCCTCTTTTCCTCTGACCCTCCACCTTACCAAACATGATACCCTTCTTCAGTGACTGGTTCCTTCTGACAATATGTCTGAAGTATGAGAGACGAAGTTTGGCCATCCTGGCCTGCAAGGTGCACTCTGGTTGCACTTCTTCCAACACAGATCTGTTGGTTTTTTTGTCAGCCCATGGTACTTTCAATATTCTCCTCCAACACCATAACTCCAAAGCATCAATTCTACAGTCTTCCTTATTCACTGCCCAGCTTTCCCATGCATATGAGGTTATTGAAAATACCATGGCTTGGGCCAGGTGCACCTTAGTCCTCAAACTGACATCTTTGCTCTTCAACACTTTAAAAAGATCTTGTGCAGCAGATTTGCCTAATGCAGTACGTCATTTGATTTCTTGACTGCTGCTTCCGTGAGTGTTGATAGTTGATCCAAGAAGAACGAAGTCTTTGACAACTTCAATCTTTTCTCTGTTGATCAGAAGTTTGTTTATTGGTCCAGTGGTGAGGATTTTTGTTTTCTTTACATTGAGATGCAATCCATATTAACATATCTTCATCAGTATTTTAAGTCCTCTTCACTTTCAGCAAGCAAAGTTGTACCATCTGCATACTGCAGTTTGTTAATGAGTTTTCCTCCAATCCTGATGCCATGTTTTTCTTCATATAACCCAGCTTCTTGGATTATTTGCTCTGCATACAGGTTGATTAAGTATGGTGAAAGAATACAACCCTGTCACACACCTTTCTTAAATTTAAACCATTCAGTGTTCCCATGTTTTGTTCGAACAACTGCCTCTTGGTCTATGTACAGATTCCTCATGAGCACAATTAAGTGTTCCAGAATACTCATACTTCTCAATGTTGTCCATAGCATGTCATGATCTACACAATTGAAAGCCTTTGTGTAGTCAATAAAGTACTGGTAAACGTCTTTCTGATATTCTCTGCTTTCAGCCAAGATTCATTGGACATCAGCAATGATATCCCTCATTCCATGGCCTCTTCTGATTCCGGCTTGAACCTCTGGAAGTTCTCTGTCAATTTATGCTTGTAGCCATTTCTGTATTACCTTTCGTAAAACTTTATTCGCATGGGATATCAAAGATACTGTCTGGTGATTTCTGCATTCTGTTGGGTCACCTCTCTTTGGAATGGGCACAAATACGGATCTCTTCTAATCATTTGGCCACACAGTTGTCTTCCAAATTTCTTGGCATAGATGAATGAGTGCCTCCAGTACCGCCTCATTTTCTTGAAAGATTTCAATTTTTATTCCATCAATTCCTGGTGCCTTGTTCTTTGCCAATTCCTTCAATGCACCTTGGACTTTCTCCTTCAGTATCATTGGCTCTTGATCATATGCTACCTCTTGAAATGGTTGAACATTAACCATTTCCTTTCATTATTCCTTCCATCTTCTTTTGATGCTTTCTGCATCATTCAATAGTTTGCACAGAGAATCCTTCAATAACAAAAGTTGAGGCTTGAATTTTTGCTTCAGTTCCCCCAGCTTGAGAAATGCTGAGTGTGTTCTTCCCTTTTGGTTTTCTGACTCCTGATCTTTGCACATTTCGTTGTAAAATTTGTCTTCTTGAGCTGACCTTTGAAATTTTCTGTTCAGCTCTTGTAGCTCCTCATTTCTTTCTTCCATTTGCTTTAGCATCTCTATGCTGGAGAGCAAGTTTCAGTGTATCTTCTGACATCCATTTGATCTTTTCCTTCTTTCTATCTTCTTAATGGCTTTTTGCTTTCTGCATGTATGATGTTCTTGATGTCATCCCACTACTCTTCTGGTCTTCGGTCTTTAGTGTTTAATAGATCAAATCTGTTCTTCACATGATCTCTAAATTCAGGTGGGAAAAATTCAAGGTCATATTATACCCAGGGATATAGGATGGGTTAACCAGAGGAGTTCTAGCAGTATAAATATGAGGGGATTTCCATGAACTTCCCTTGTAGATGTTTTGTTGCAAGGTATTTCGTTTCTTAACACAGTAGAGGGTGGCTAGGTTCTGGAGAACCTTGTACACACACTTGCATGTATCCACACGTTAGCATGTATCTACACATGTGCATGTAACTGAAATACAGGGAGCCCTGGTATCTTTAAGAAAATGCTGAGTTCTTCTCATTAGCAAGGGCAGTAGAATCACTGAAGGGACACAGTGGGTGCAGATTGGGTGACACTGTCAGAGTGGGTAACTCCAGAATGACTGTTTATAACTATTTTGTGCATTATTTCAGCAGAAATATACTATTTTAAAAATAAATACATCCTTGTAATTAGTTACAACAAAACCATTTTGTGTGTGTGTGTGTGTAAGCCCAGTTTACACGTATTAATATACCTACAAGGCTAAAACCTGATGCTAGTAAACTTTTTAACTTTGTAACGTGCTCTGGTAATTTAAAAAAAAAAATTATTTTTATTTTTTTTTACCTTTTATTGTAAATTGGGTGAAGCTTTACAGAAAAAGTCAGAGTTCCTTTCAACAATTCATACACATTTTGTTTGTCATTGATTATAATCCCCACAATGTAGCATCATTTATCTTCCTTACTTCCTGTGTTCCCCCTTTGCTTTCCTCTTTCTTTCTTGACCCTTCTGAACATTGTCCTTGAGCAAACACCTGACTATTCTGAGTAGTGCTAATGTTATTGCTTCTCTTTAGAGACCTGCCTATTGTTTAGCTGAAAATTGATCCACAAGGGTGAATTCAATTTCAGGCCTGATGGGTAACTAAAGAACAGAGTTTTGAAGCTTTCACCAGTCTCTATCTGATCAGCAAGCCTGGTCTTAATAATTGTTACTATTGTTATTTGTGATTTTGAGTTTTGCTACACTCTATCCAGGACTTTCTAATGAGATCTCTTTCAGAGAAGTTGGTAGTGGTAGGCGGGCACCATTGAATTTTTCTGAGTTGTGGAGACTGAGATTCTCATTGTCCATTGGACTAATTGTTTCCATGCATTTTTTATTTTCTTCACTCATCCTTGTTCCAGATGGAGAAAGACCAGTAGATGGCCACTCAGGAGCTTACTCACCAAAGCAGGATGAGTAAGTAGTCTTTGTGGACTATGTTATGCCAATTGATCTTAGTGTCTCCCAAGACTATGGTCCTGAGCCCCCAGGTCCAGTGACTCATTCTTTCAACATGTTGGTATGGCTAAGAAGTTTTCATAACTTTGTGCTTTGTAGGCACTGTTATATTCATGGAAAGGAGTATAAGAGTTAAAGGCAGGAGAAGTAAATCCACAATCTATGATGGGATGTGTAGATAGACATGCAAGCTAAACAGAGCTGTCATTATTACCCAGTTATAATGACACTTTGAAACTATGTAGTTTCATCTCCATGTGCTATAAGCATGTACTCTTATTTTCATTGCTGCTGGTAGTTTTAAAATTTTGTCAAATTTTAGTTACAGTACTGTGGCAAGTAATATTGGTGATCCTATAATAATAGCTTTTTTAAAAAGCATGAACTAATAATTATAGGAAAAGGAGAAAAATAAAAATAGGCTTCTGTTCAGTTATACTAATAATCTAACTAATAATGTTGTAATTCAATGTACAAAGATGTTTCAAAACAATTTTTGGTGTTGGTATTCAGATAATCTAAGAAATATTGCATTTAAATAATTTTCGACTATATTTATCACATACTATTTTATGATTAAAATTGATAATGGTATTGGTAGTGGTGGTTGTGTGTCATCACTAGATTCCACTCATAGTGACCCTGTATAGTGTTTCCGAGTTTGTCCTGGTGTGGCTCTGTGTGATAAAGCACTGGACAGCAAGGTTGGTTTGAACCACAAGGTCCATGGTTCAAACTCACCAGCTACTCCTTGGAAACATTACACAGGGTTATATAAGTACTCGTTGGTACTTAACAACAATGACATCTTTACAGGAGCAGGAAGCCTCATCTTTTTCCTGTGGAATGCCTGGTAGATTCAAACTTCTGAAGTGGTGGTGAGCAGCCCAGTAAGCCACATTACTGATTCAATATGATCTGGTATATTGAATCCAGGCAGTCCATGGTGGGAGGGCGGTGACACAGGAATTATTACTCTGAGTGACACCAATGCTAGTGATGTCTGCGGCCCAAGGAGCCTTGGTGGTGCAGTGGTTAAGTGCTTGGCTGCCCACCAGCTCCTCCATAGGAGAAAGATGTGGCAACCTGTTTCTGTAGATATTTGTTGTTGCTCTTGCCAAATGCTGTCAAGTCAGTGCCGACTCATGGCAACTCTGTGTAGGGTTTCCTAGGAGCAGCTGGTGGATTTGAGCTACCAATCTTGTGGTTCAAACTGACCTAGCATCCCAGAGCTTACCCTACAGCACCACACCAGGACTCCAGCCTGGAAAATCCTATGGGACAGTTCTACTGTGTCCTGAAAGGATTAGTTGTTGTTAAGTGCAGCCAAGTTGGTTTGGATTCATAACAACCCTGTATAGAGTTTCTGGGGAGCTGCTGGTGAATTTGAACTGCTGACCTTGTGATTCTCAGTCCAGTGCTGATCCTACAGAATCACACAAGTTAGTAGGATTGAAATTGTAAAGCTAGCCGAGGGAAGAGAAATAATCCTTTTACCCATAAGTATTCTTATGCCTGGGGAGTTTTTCTGACTCTCAGGTTGCTGGGTAACTCCAAACTATACCTTTTTTCCTTAATAGTGTTCTAATTTTGATTCTGATAGATGATTATTACATCTGTCTTCTACTTAATGAAAAACATTAGCAATTAGATGAATAAAATTTGCTCTCAGTTTATTATGAAGTCTTTGTCAATATTCACAGTAAAAAACAAATCAGACCTCTCAGATCCAATCACCTAGGAATTGTTTGACAACATTTTCCTGGAGAAAATTCTGGAGTTCCCAATCTTTTTTATTTTCTTCATGTTCTTCAACATTTGATTGTGCTTTAGGTGAAAGTTCATATAGCAAATTGGTTTCCCATTCAATGATTCATAGTCAAAATTGTTCCCTCACCTTGATTGCTCTCCCTGTAATATGTCAGCACTCTTTCCATTTCCACTCTGCTTTCCCTCTTTCCATCCCTCTAATTTCCTGCCGCTCCTTGTCTTTTCATCTTTGTATTTGGGCAAATGTGGACTGTTGGTCTCATTTAGTTGATTGTTCTTAGGAGCACATCCTCACAGGTATTAAAGTTAATTTTACATGACAATTGATTATTTAGTTAGAGGGTGATCTCTAGGAGAGGTTTCAGTTCCAGGTTGAAAGGGTGTCTCAGGGCGATGATCACAGGGGTTCCTCCAGTTTCCAGCAAGCCAGTAAGTCTGTTTTGTTTTTAATGAACTTAAGGGTTTGTTTTATATTTTCCTTCTGTTCTAAGAGGAACCTTCTTTTGGGTTCCTAGTCAGAGTGGTTGGTAGTTGTAGCTAGGCACCATCGAGTTCTTCTGGTGTCAGGCTAGAGGAGGTTGTGGTTTGTGTGGGTCATTGGTCTTTTGGGCTAATTTCTTTCTTTGCTCCAGAAAGGAAGAGACTGATCAATAGTTATTCTGTAGATGTCTGCTTGTAAGTTTTTAAGACCTTAGGTGCTACCTGCCAAACAGGGATATAGAACATTGTCTTTATGAACTGTATTATACTAATTGAGCTAACTGTCCCCTAAGACTATAATCCTTAGTCTTCAAGTCCAGTAACTCAGTCCCATGCAGTATTTGGATACGTCTAAGAAGTTTCCATAACTATGCCCCCATGTGCTCTATTATATAGACAAATATTCATGCAGCACAAACAAATGTGTATATAAATTTCTCATAACCATACCCATATCAACATGCACCACGATCCACTGCCATTGAGTTGATTCTGACTCAACAGTGAGTAACCTGTATAGGGTTTCCGAGGCTGTAAATCTTTATGGGAGGAGAAAGCTTCATCTTTCTCCCTTGGTGGAGCTGGTGGTTTTGAGCTGCTGACCTAGCAGTCAGCAGTCCAACGCTGACTCTACAGCACCATCAGGGCTCCTAAACATGTACATACACTCACATATGCCCTCCCAACTCTAGATAGCAGACATATCTGTCTATGTAGCTACTCGCAGATTTTAGGTTATTGCTCTTGCTACTGAGTTGTACACATATTAGTTAAAGCATTACCATTGTTGTCCTTTATTCTTGCATTCTTCTTAATGTCTTCATTTGCCTTGGTTACGTTGCTGTGCTGAATTCTCCCGTGTTGTATAGTCTCTTTCCCTTCACCAAAATTAACACGTGTCTACTTGGGATTAAGGAGCTCTGGGAGCATAGTGGTTATGAATCGGGTTGTGAAACTTAAGGTCAGCAGTCCGAAACTACCAGCTGTTCCATGGGATAAAGATGAGGCTTTCTGTTCCCATAAAGATTTACAGCCTCGGAAACCCTGTATAGGGTAGCTATGAGTTGAAAACGACTCCATGGCACATAACCACTACCATCACCATTTTGGGATTGCCTTATCTCATCCATATACTATAATGTCCTCCGATTCATCTACATTATAAGCTGCTTCATGAACTCATAATTATTTGTCATTGTTGAGCAGTACTACATTGCATGTATATTCTACATTTTGTTTATCTACGTTGATGGATATTTATGTTGTCTTCATATTTTCTCCTTTTTTGCTGTTGTGAACAATGCTGCCGTGAGCATATGCACATGTCTATTTATGTCACTGCTTTAGTTTGTCTAGGATAAATGTCTAATAGTGGGATTGTAGAATCATATGATATTTCTATTTCAAGGCTTTTTGAGGAAGCACCACATCATTCTCCATAGAGAATGGTGTCTACATTATCTAGTACTACCATTACAAAAATGTCACACGTGGATGCCTTCAACAAACAGAAATTCTTTGCCTCACAGTTTAGGAGGCAACAAGTCCAAATTCAGAGTGCCGACTCTGACGAAAGGTCCTTGTCTCCTTTCAGCATCTGTACACCCAGCTTTCCTTGGGGATCTGCATGCATCTTGGCATCAATCTTCCTTAGAATCTAGGAGCTTCACAGTGCAGGGACCCCAGGTTCAATGGATTCACTATACTTCTGGCTTTTCTTTCCTGGTAATAGTAGGTCCCTCTGAACTCTGCTTGTCTGTTTAATCTCTTTAATATCTCAAAAGAAATTGACTGAAGATACAATCTAGTACTGTAGTTGTATCTATCCTCAGTAACATCACAGAAGTGAGATTTAAAACACGTAGGATAATCTCATCACATTGATGAGGACTGATCACATCATATTGTAGTGTGATTATATTATATTAGATACCAGCATGTGGAATTACTACCTTTTAACTGCCAAACCATTGAGAATCATAGTTCAGCCAAGTTGGCACAAAAATTTAGCTATTACAGTGGTTGTACCATTTTACAGTCCCACCAGCAGTGTATAAGAGTTCCAGTCTCCTACAACCTCACAAGCATTTGTTGTTTACTGTTTTTAATTTTTTTGTATTTTTATATCTGAGCCATCCTTGTTGGTGTGAGACAGTATGTCATTTTAGTTTTAATTCACATCTCTGTAATGGAGTCATCGCTATGAATCATAACTGACTCGACAGCACACCACCACCAATGCCACCAACTGAGTCCTGGTGTGGTGCTGTAGGGTAACCACTGGACTTCTAACCACAAGGCTGGTGGTTCAAACCCACCAGTCACCACTCAGAAACCTTATACAGGGTCACTATGAGTCAGAACTGACTTGATGGCACTTTACAACAACAGTGGATAATGATTATTCAAGTTGTTTGACCACTTTGATTGTATTGTTTGTCTTTTTTGTTGTTGAAGTTTTCTATATATTTTAGAGATCAGACCCTTGTTGAATAAATCATTGCCAAAATATTTTCCCCAGTCTGTAGGTTCTCTTTTTGCTCTTTGGTTTATATTGGTATTTGTCCAATATTTAGTCTTATAGTCCATGAGTGTGATAAGTTTTTCCATTTATTTAGGTCTCTTGGTTTCTTCACCATCCTGGGCAGGATAAAGTCAGAGTCTTCGAGCTGGAGGACTTGCTCTAATTTCAGATGTGATGAGAACTAGACACTGAAGAGGGAATCAGAAACTTTCTTGTGCCAGGATAATTGCTTCATGTTGGACTTCTGAGGAGCAACTATGGGTGATGCATTTTTTTTCATGAGTGGCATTTTGTTTCATCACATGCCCCAGGGTATCCAGCACAGGGCTTAGCACAGAGTAAACCAAACATAAATAACCAAATCTACTACCATTGAGTCAATACTGACTCACGGTGACCTCATGTGTTACAGAGTAGAACTAAGATCCATAGGATTTTTGTTCAGTTAGGTGGTGAGCACAAACTTTGTGTCATTCAGGGACCCATGAGACAGAGTACTAAAATCCAAAATCCACTGCTGTCCAGTCAATTTGGACCCATAGCCATCCTATAGAACAAAGCAGAACTATCCACAATGTTTCCAACACTGTCAATCTTGACAGAGGCAGACTGCCACATGTTTCTCCTATAGAGCTGCTGGTGGTTTGAAGCGCCAACTTTTGCTTAGTAGCAGAGTGCTTTAGACACTGCACCACCGAGGCTTCTTGATTACAGAGTATGTACCCAATAAATGCTTATTAAATTGAATTAAATACTGAGACTTTTTTTCCCCCTTTGGGATTAGGATTCAGGGAACTGTAAAAACACAAAGTAGGAAGCTTTATACACTGAGCAGAGTTTAATTGCCTGTGGAGAAAGAGAAAATGGGCTTATTTGGATGCATTAAATGTTTTATAAATGTTGGTCAATGGTTGGGTGATATTTGGGATTGCTCCTAACAACATGCATGGGGTTAGAGTGGGGGAAGACAATGGAGTGAGCTGTCTTAAGTTTGAATCTACATTCTGTAGCTGAATGCATAGCCTTAAGGGTCCTCGGTTTCCTTAGTTTTATAATGAAAAAATAATGGTGGCTCCCAGGTCACTATGCATCAAGTTCCTTTCTAAACCCTTGGCATATATTATCTCAAGTGATTCTTACATCAACCCTAGGAGGTGTACGTACTGTGATGGTTAATTTTATGTATGAATTTGGGTAGGCTAAGGTCTCTAGTTTGGGCACTCATGAGTCAAGATATTGTTGTGAAGGTATTTTGTGGATGTGATTTACAATCAGTTGACTCCAAGTAAGACTCCCTCAATGTTGGTGGGCCTTATCTAATCCACTGAAAGCCTTAAGAGCAAAACCTGAAGTATTCCAAAGGGAGAAAGAATTCTTCCTCAAGACTGCATCATAGATGTCCTATCTGAGTTTCCAGTCTGTTCTTGCCAGCCTCCACAAACATGTGAACCAATTCCTCAAAGTAAATCTCTCTCTCTTTCTGTGCCTCTTTATAAACAAGGGGCTTCAAAAAGTTCATGAAAAATATGGAATTAAAAGATAATGGAATTTCCCATGAACTTTTTGAAGCCCTTTTGTATTTACCATTGGTTCTCTTTCTCTGGAGAATTTGAATATAAGTGCTACCCTTTAGTAGCTCATGTTAAGTGTTATGGAGTGGCTCTGACTCATAGTGACTCATAGAGTTTCTGAGAAGCAGCTGGTGGGTTTGAACTGCCGGTCTTGAGCCTAGCAGTCTAGTGCTTATCCTACAGTGCCCTACCAGGACCCCACAACTCGTATAAGCACCATTTTTTGATGTGAGACAAGGAAAGCACAGAACAATTAAGGGGATTGCTTAGGTAAACAGCATAGCTGGGGTTTGAACACGGGGACTTTGTGTTCTTAAGCTTGGCTAGATTGCTGCCTGATAGTGACACCTATTTCAGGTGTCTGCAAGAATCAATTATTGTTATTGTTGTTAAGTGCCTTTGAGTTGGTTCCGGCTCATAGTGACTCTGTATAGAGTTTCCAAGGAACTGCCAGTGAGTTTGAACCACCAATCTTGTGGTTAGCAGTCCATGCTTATATACAGTACCACCAGAACTCCAAGAATCAAGTAAGAGGTACTGAATGCACTTAGTAATGGTGGACCCCTGGAGGCTTACAAAGGGTAATCCACACCTTGGGGAGACGCTGCTGCTGGTGGCACTCTGCTATGTTCACAGTGGGAGGGGCCCCAACTCAGCCTCCCGTTCTACCTTGTCATTGTCACTAGGTTCCCTGTGCCACCACCCTGCCCCTGGCCCTCTCTGTTTCGGCCACCTCCTGGGGTTGCTGACTGGCTCTCTAGGCTGCAAAACCTCATCCCTGCAAGATGCTGGGGATCATGAAGCAGGAATTAGTCATTCCACCTCTCTTCCTGGAGCATGGCTGCATCAGTGTCCAGGGAAGGGAGACACAGCCAAGTGAAATGTGGCATCTAATTGGGAGGGTGCCAAATCTGCCACAGTGACTGGAACCCATGAGCCTTGTTAAGGCTGGAGCCTCCTGCGTTGCATCATCACTAGCATGCTGCTATAAATAGGTGACCAGCAAGGCAGTGAGCAGGGAAATGGCCAGTGCCCATGCTGCTTTCAGAGATGAGATCTGTGGCACTATGCCTGCCACTCAGTAAAGAGTCACTTCCTTAGCTGAATGCATGTTGATAGAAGTGCTTTTCATGTTCACCAAGCAAACCTGTGTGCTCACAGGAACCCCAATTAGTGGCAGCTGTCTGCTTCTTTATGTGTACCTGGGTTTAAGTGCTGGCCTAGTGCAAGGTCCTGAATGCTGAGCTTTGAACCCACTCATCCCAGTTCGATCCTTAGCTATACTCTATTAGAATGTACATTTTAACAAGATCATCTGCAAATCTTAATAAGCTGAAGATTCTGATTCAACATGAGCCTCTCTGGGGTGGAATTACAAAATTTTAGCAGTAGGTTGAACTGAAATGAATTGGTTGGAAGTCCTGCTTGTATGTTAGGGAAGATACAGGTTTGCTTTGTTCAAATGAAGTCTGATACGAGAAAAAAAGGTGTTTCTGAGGAGAGTGAATCTTTAGAAGATCTGTTCAACACGGAATCCCAATTTTATCCACTTTCTTCTGAAGGCTTAGAAAATCTGGCTTAGAAAATTCAACTTTCTACACCATTTTAAAGAGACAGATGTCTTAGCCTATTAAACAGGTGGAATAATGCAGAACAAGTTACTTAACCTCTCTGGGCCTTTGTGTCCTCATTTGCAAACGGGAGGGTTCTACTTTAATATCAACATATGAAATCATACATAGAAAAGAACTGCCATGAGCACAGTGCCTGGGACGCAGCAAAGCTCCATCAATAGTGGTTTTACTGTCCTGCGAAGAGGAAGCAACATAACTTTAAGGCCCATTGTTGTCTGACAGATAGAACCTTAAAAGGACGATGTAGACGGACTTGGGTATGTGACTCTGAGCATACCCCCTCACTTTCCCCAGGGCCCAAGCTCCTTATCGGTAATGAGGGATTTAGGCTGCACTCAGGATTCCTAAAACTTTTTGGAACTTAGACCCTCCTGGAAGGTTTGTTAAAAACACAGATTTCAAACTCCATTTCTAGGCATTCCAATTCCACACGTTTGCAGGGTGTAGGAGATTACTTTTCTTTCTGCTTCCAGAGATAAGCGTACTTTATTCTGATCATGGGCCCATAATCAAAAGCTAATCCTATGTTATGCACTCAATTAACTCCTACTCATGGCGATCCCATTTGCCTATGCAAAAAAAACCAAAAACAAACCAAACTCACTGGCATAGAGTCTATTCCAATTCATAGTGACCCTGTGTAAGGTCTCTGAGGCTATAAATCTTTACATGAGCAGAAAGCCTCATCTTTTTCTTGTGGAGCGACTGGTAGATCCAAACTGCTAACCTTGAGGTCAGCAGTCCTGTGTCCATAGAATTTTTTTTTTTTTCCTGATGCATGATTTTTGTAAATCTACATTTTTGATGAGTCTTTTCTATCTAGTCAGAGCTGTAAAAAATACAATTAACCCAAGAGTTCCACCACTTGTCTGTCAGTTTGTTGCACTATGGTGGCTTGCATGTTGCTGTGATGCTGGAAGCTATGTCACTGGTATTTTAAATACTGGAATGGTCACCCATGGTGGACAGGTTTCAGTTGAGTTTCCAGAGTAAGACAGACTCAGAAGAAGGAGAGGTGGACTACTTCCAAATGTTTAGCCACTGAAACCCTTATGCATAGCAATGGCACACTGTGGGATAGCACCGAATATTGAATACTGACAAACATATCAGCAACTGTGAGCATGGCACAGGAATGGGTTGTATGTCATTCTGTTGTGCATAGCATCATTATGAGTTGGAAACAACCTGACAGCATCTAACAACAACCCAAGAGCTGACTGTCATGTGAGTCCCTGTTCCCTCAGACTCAGTGGGGCTCCCTGGGTGGAGGCCTAGCCACTGAAGCTTGCTTCCAGACCTCCCCACACCTCTGGTTTCCAGCCTCCCAAACTGAAACACATATAAAAGCTGCTGCTAAAGACAGGGTCGTGGCTTCCTCCAGCAGGTGATCACATGATTTTCTGGAATGGATTTAGAGGACATTGATTGACTTAGGAATTGGGTGAACCCAAAGGGAAGCAGTCTTCAGTGTTGGGGTGTGCCGTGAAGAGGGTTTGACCAAAGCATGCAGGGTCTGAGTGCAGTAGACTCTGAGGGAAACAAAGATCGTCAAAGTGGGAGGCAGGTTCTGAGCAAAGGATGCAAAGCCTGTCTTCCAACAATGCCGTCATCCCCAGAAGGGTGTGCTTGGAACATAATGGCTCTGGCTACAAATTCTATTAACTCTAATAGTTGTTCTGTGGTGAATGGATAATGCATTTAGCAGAAATAGACCCAATCAATTTATATGAAACACATAAAACTTTCTCATTGGAATTGGCATCTGTTCTTGAATCATAGGCACGTGTATGGAAATGGGCAAACTGTCACCCTTACTTCTGGGCACATTAGCAGTACCCTGGGTTAATTGTAGAGAAGGGCAAATGAAGTTACTGCTCCCTTACACCATCTCCTCTCAGCTCTTAGAATCCTGGGATTGGGGATGAGGAAGGGCTTAGAGCTTGTTACTCCAACCTTAACTTTAAAAAATGAACATCTTTTGCTCTTGTGTGTGTTCACATGAGCCCTTCTCATGGCAGCTCTGTCCCCGGAGGTTGCTGCCTGCCCCAGTAGTTTAATAAGGTTATGGGAAGCTGTGTGGTGGTGGATGGCTCCGGGAACAGTTTGTTAGAGTGGGTGGAGCCAGGGCTGCCTGCATGTGTGCTGATCCTAGTCTGCTGCTTGTTTCCAGAGTCTCCATAGTTTCAATCGCCTTTTCCTTCTTTCTTTGGTATGGTGGTGGTGTGCCATGGTGTCGGTTCCAACTCATGACAACTCTGTATAGGGTTTCTGAGGCTGTAAATCTGTATGGGAGCAGAAAGCCTCATCTTTCTCTCATGGAGAAAGTTGAACTGCCGACTTTGCAGTTAGCAGCCTAACTCGTAACTCACATGTTCCCTCTCTTTGGTATCTGTACTCAGAAAAAGGTAAATCAGCCTGTTATCAAACAACTTAATAGCAAAGTTATACTTTTGATGCTAGGGTTCTATAAGTTGTCTTTACCTATGGGTTTGGGCCTCATGATAACACTAATGCCTATATGTTTAAACTTGTAACATGCTTAGCTGCTAACCATAGATTGGAAGGTTGGGTCTATCTAGAAGCACTGCAGAAGAAAGGTCTGGTGATTTACTTCCAAAAAATCACTATTGCAAACCTTAAGGAGCACAGCTCTACTCTGACGCACAATGGGATCGTCAGTTAGTATGTAACATCTGACCACACAAAAGAAGACAAGTTTAAACAATCATATTTTCCTGCATATTTTTCATGTACATTAAAAAAAAAAAAAAGAGGGACTAGAGGCAGATACTGTCAACCAATGGTGAATGGAGTGGATTGTAATCATTGCAATGAAAAAAAAGCATGACTAGTTGAGTGCAAAACCAATTTTCTACAATGTAAGCTATCACTTAATTAATAATGAAAGCTTTAAAAAAAAAAATAGATTTCCACAAGAGAAAAAAAGAGACAGAGAAGAAGAAGAGAAGGGTAGGGACATTGAGGCAGGATCACTGGGCCTTGGCCTGCTGCTTGTCCTCATCTCAAGTTTTAGGGAGCAAGAGCAGTGAATCTTTCTTACACCTCCTCAGCCCTAACAATCATTACACCAGAGAGAGACTCTGCAGTCCATGATTGTATTATCCCAGGCATTTGGTTAGTGTAATTGTATGTGCAAAGCTGACAAATGTAATTTTCCTGGACTTACTGCTTGCCTCATTTTCTCCTTCAGCTTCTTCATCTGATTAGCTAAAGTACTCAGAGGTTTCCAAGAAATGCTGCAAGAAGCACCTAGACAGGCTTCTCCCTGCCTGGAAGCTCCAGTGGCTGGGTTCTGTTCCATGGGCAGGGCTGAGAGAACCCCCAGACCCAGGAGGTCAGACCAAATCCCTTCAGAGGGGAGGATAAGAGGGTGTGAGGAATGTTCAGGGTATCTATGAGTAATGGCTTTTAAAAGCCTGATTTGGCTTTTGCACTTTTAAGGCTTGCTCTGTCGTCTACCTGGGAAGAGTTGAAATGTCACCAGTCACCCAGTTCCAGCTCAGCAGCAAGTGACAGCACAGAACTTTGGAAGAAAAAAATCTTATTATCTTGTCTCCGCCATACTTTGTCAGAGGACTGAGAGGGGATTTGTTTCTGGTTCACATGAGGGGCTCTTGTCTAAGACTCCTTTTCACTTTCTTTTCCATTTTTATGGTTTACTCTTACTAGAGACGTCGATACACAGACGTAGCTTATCATTGTTGCGAACAGCCATCAAGTGGGTCCATGACTCATGGCAAGCCCATGCATGATGCCATCACAGATTTTGCATTGGCTGATTTTTGGAAGTAGATCATCAGCCCTTTCTTCCTAGTCTGTCTTGGGTTCAATGGACAGATGGGTAGTGACTATGCATGAGGTTCATAGGCCGGGAGACAAACTAGGGTTTCTGGCTTATCTCCATGAACTTCTGCACCAGAAGCTCCAGAACAGTGAATACCACATTTGGGGTGTGGTAGCCCCACCCTAAACACACTGCCTGGCATATGTTCGCTGGGTGATTATTACTTGAGTGGGGATGTCCTGGTCTCTGCTGTCTTTATGAACCAAACTTCCTTCAAGATCCCTTTGTCTTTCACTGCAGGCACTCTGTGCTACTTCATTTCTGACTTGACAGTACTTAACAGCAACACCACCAATGAATTGTCTGCTTGTACTTTTCATTTCTACACTGGGATTCTTTGAGCGCCTGACTTGGATCTTCTGCTCAGCATCGCTTAGCAGAGAGCAGTGCCAGTAGGAGTGGATAACATTGTGTGTGGGTCTGTGTTAAAGATATGACAATGGGTTTGTAGGGCCCTGACCATGAGGCCTAGCCCTGCTCTCCCAGCTATATATTCCTAATGAACTTAGGTTCCCCATTCCCTATACTCACTCCTAGGGACCTATAGCAAGGCACTACTGGTAGATCTGAGTCATGATGGGGGAGATGAAGATTGGCTGGGAGTCTGACCCAGCTCCTCCCCCATCTAAGCTATTCTATGATAGGGAGGGCAGTGGGATTCTGGGAAAGCAGTAGCTTTTATTTTCAATGCCCTAAAACCTTCCCTGGGAGTGCTGGTATGGCGCTGTAGGACTACTAACTGCAAGGTCAGTGGTTCAAACTCACTAGCAACTCCTTGGAAACCCTAAACAGGGTTACTGTGAGTCAGAATCAACTCAGTGGCACTAAACAACAGCAACAAAAATCCTTCTCTGAGGCGCCTCAGGTGACTGGGGCCATTTTCAAAGCTGCTTGGGTATGTGCTTTTGTTGTTGCTAAGTGTTGCCGAGTCAGTTCCAACTCATGTAGACCTGGTATAGGGTTTCCAAGAAGTGACTGGTGGGTTTGAACTGCCATTCTTGTGGTTACCAGTCCAGTGCTTATCTTACAGAGCCATATTAGGACTCCACCTGAGGATGTATTTGGCTTAATTTCTTCTTCCTCATGAGATGTGATCACTCAGAATGTGTCCTGGAGACAGAACCCATAGCCACTTGACTTGATCCATAGTCATTTGCCTAAGTTTTTACTGCTGTGGGATCAGGGATTGGAGGATAAAGTTACTCAGTGGAGGAGATTTGGGTCCCAGGCTTTGTTGTCTCCAGTTTCTCAGGCAGCCCCTAGCGACTCATTTTGTTTGGGGTTAGTGGAAAGTTATTACCACTTGTGAGCCACTGTGTGATTTCATTAGTCTGAGTGGCTACTGGGCAGGTCCTTATCGATTAGCCTTTTAGGGACAGTGGGAGTTATGTGGCAATAAACTCCGGTGACAGGCAGGGTGGATGGCTGTTTCCTAACTGTTGGCTGCAGGGGAGCCAGTGGCTGACATCTGAGAACTGAGCTCAAGCATCACCAAGTGTTTCTGAATTCCCTGACATGTAGTCAGTGCTGTTGCTTAGGCCTGGGGTCAGAAGGCAATGGAGCAGAGGGCTTGCCTGGACATTTGCTGAGCATGCTCACAGAAAATGGGAAGGTCGGGCTTCTTTCCTGACTTTATCAGAGGGAGGTAGCAGTTGACCAAGGGCCAGAAAGTAAATGGAGGTGAATCACTGAGGTCAGGTGCAGGGGTGTGGAGTTGAATGAATGCGTTAGATGGTTGTCTCCCTCGTGTTAGGGGTTTTGATTAGACTTGAGGCAGAGTGAGGAAACAGAGCTTGCAGTTCCATAGTCCAGGTTCCCATTCATGTGGAAATGAGAAGGTGGATTGAGGTTGTGAATAAAGGACAAGGGAGGAAAGGAGAGGGTGATGGCCACTCCATTAGATCAGGCAGGGCACCAGAGAGGGGTGAGAATCAGTCTTGAGTTGAGTTCAGGGGAGAGGAGGAGAGTTTCTTTAAAGACAGAGCAAAGATAATATTTAATCATTTCCATCATTGAGTCACTGAAAGTCAATTCATTTAGTGACAAAGTGATAAACCTCAATTTAAAATTTTTTTTTGGTATTGTGGGCTTACTGAATTTGCATCTTTTCCTCCAGACTTGCTGGAGCTAAACAGATTCTTGTGGCTGGATGAACCCCCACACTATTGCTCTGAGATCTTCTTGAAACCTTGAATGGAAAACCAAAAATATCTCCTGATGTCTTCTTTAAGCCAAACCACAGCTGAATTTAGTAACGAATGCCTACCTTTAAGGACTACCTACCTGGGATCAATCGATCTTTAAAGAAATATTGGCAATTCAAACCCACCAGCCGCTCCTCGGAAACCCAATACAGGGTGGCTATGAGTCAGGATTGACTTGACAACAACAAATATGGGGGTCAAATTGACAACAGTGACTCATAAGTTTAGACAGTAAATTTAGGCTGTAGTGGGGCTATGTTAAAAGAGGAGAAACAATTTGGAAAGGAGAATGAGAATTGTAGTACAATTTGAAAAGTATAATCAATATCATGGCATTGTACATGTAGAAATTATTGAATTGGTGTACTTTCTGTGTGTATTTTTAACAAGATCAAAATCGAGTAAAAAAAATTTAAAGGCCCTTTAAAAATAGTTAAAGAGCCTTAGACTATTTCAACTGGCCCCATCTCTTCTCTTTGGGATTTCTATCTCTTTTGACCTCATTTGGAATGCACAAATGTTTTTGTCTGCTTGCTCAAAAGTTTTAGTTGAGACATAAAACAAACCCTTTTTGAATAGCTAAGTTTAAATGTTTGGGTATTCTGTATACCCTGCTCTTATTTAACTTGATGGTATGTCAAAATGTACGAAAGATGCGTTGTTTTGTTTTGTTTCTCTCTCTCTGCCTTTTATCACTCAGAATAACTAGTGTCTCTGTGCCTGGTGGAGCATGTCTCACTGAGACTGTGATGTCAGTTCATGAATTTCTTTCTTTTGAAAACAAGGAATCAGAAATCTAAACTTACTTGGTTGATTCAGATGCATAGCGACACTATATCAGGTTTCTGAGACTGTAAATCTGTATGGGAGCAGATAGTCTCAGTTTTCTCTCTTGGAGTGGCTGGTGGGTTTGATCTATTGACCTTGCAGTTTGCAGCCCAATGTCTAACCCACAGTGCCATCAGACTCTTTTGAAACAAAACAGAGTCTACAATATTAACTTTGTCAGAACACACACACACACATATGTTATTAAGTGCTGTCCAGTTGATTCAGACTCACAGTGACTCTGTACAGGGTTTCTAAGGAGCACTTGATGGGTGAAATTGAACTGCTGACCTTATGGCTCACAATCAAGTACTTATCCTCAGCACCACACCAGGAGTACTATATCTATCTATCTATCTATCTATCTATCTATCTATCTATCTATCTATCTATCTATCTATCTATTTTTCTATCTATCTATCTATCTATCTATCTATCTATCTATCT
>NW_006408534.1:9096833-9189929 GCF_000296735.1 Chrysochloris asiatica | reverse complement strand
TCTATCTATCTATCTATCTATCTATCTATCTATCTATCTATTTTTCTATCTATCTATCTATCTATCTATCTATCTATCTATCTATCTATCTATCTGAAATTAATACATAAAATAAGGAGTTCACATTCATAAGATGGAATTTGAGACTGATCATTCATCTGCTGCTATTTTAATAGAGCAGTTGGTGGGTAGACTGTGTGCTGCAAACCTCTTCTCCAGGTTACTCAAATCTGAAGAAATTCCAGACATCAGGTACTAATTCCTGCCTGTGGACACATCTTGCTTTGCTGGTGTGGGGCCTGGGAGGCTCTAATAACCACCAGGAACATCATACCAGGTTTAGAGATTGATTCTAAGAGACTTTCTCTTGATACAAAAAATGGCTGAATAGTCGCACCCAGGATTTAGGGCCAGATACTGAAGAGGCCTGCGTTGGAAGCAGAGAAGTCTTTCAGTCTGTGGTATGCTGAGTTAAACAGTCTTGGAGACTATTCAAGCTCTGTGGGGATTATGTTGAATTGGAAACTTTGGAGACTTTACTCATGAAGGGGTAGCCATTCATTGTGCAATGGGAGACCTAGGCCTTAGGCCTAATCATTTTTATATGGAGAAAAAAATGTGCCAAGGTTTGTTTTCATTCAGTAAATGGGGAGTGGCTTTCAAGGAACTCAGCTAAGGAAAGCATACAGTTTGGTTCTCCCCTTTGTGTTGTTGTGGTTGTTGTTTAGTGTCATTTATTCAGATCCAACTCACAGTAACACTGTATTGGGTTTCCAAGGTGCGGCTGGTGAACTTGAACGGCCAACCCCAAGGTCTAATGCTTTATCCCACAGCGCCACACCTGGACTTCCCCCACCCACTTTGTGTTGGGGCTTGTATATTCCCCAGGCCTGAAGGAAAGTTCCTTCTTTGCACAGCTCTCTGAGGTCCCCTCTGCCCAGCCAGTGAGAGAACCAAATCGTTCCTCTTGGAGCCTCATAGCCAGAGTGTCAATGAGGCTCCTTCTGAAGGTTGCTGTTACATTCCTTTAACCTTGCTTCCCACCCTAATTTCAGCACACATCGTTATTCTGTCTTTTGCAATAGGACATTACTTTGCTTCAACTTTGAGCCCTTACCTGTAGGGTCAAAGGTGGGGACCTCTGTTGATATATTTCTCCTGGGTTTCAGCTCCTTGTTTGGGTTTCTCTCAAACAGATTTCTTGATTTGGGTGCTGCGTTCTGTGCATTGTCTTCCCCGCTGACTGGAATAGAGAAGACCCCATGGTCTAAGTTAGGGGGTGCTCAGGTGAAGAGACAGAGAGAGATTAGCACTGGGAAGGGTGGGTGGGAGGGACAATCTAGCTGAGGTTATGGAGGGATAATGAGGTCATAAGTAGTCTGGGTTGGGGGACAAAAGTACCAGGGATAAAAACAGACAGAGTGAACTCACTGGTGAGGTAGCAGTCAAGGCTGATGGAGATATTGTCAAATGCCACAGTGGCTCTGGATCCTTTCCCCCACCACGCCACAATCTGCAGCCAGAACCTGTATGTGCCAAAAGGAGTGTGTGTGAGGAACAGCCTGACTGTTCATGTCTAGGGATTCAGCGTCCAGCAAATGAGTACAGATTACCCTACTTACAACCTTAGTTGTTAGCAGCCTTACCTGATCTCAGAACAGGAGGAGAGCACTGAATATACATACAGCACTTCCTTTCTGAAGCATCATTCCAAATGTTTACTAATGACCACCACCTGGCCCTTTAGTCCAACGTGGAGTTTGGAGCCTGGAGCCAGGGCACCTGGTAATATGAGGAAACCTCTTCCATTTTCTGGGATTATAGGGGTGGGTGGAAGTGGGTAGGTTTAATATTCAGCTGGTGCTCACTGGTGGAGTTGAAGTTGTTATTAAAATACTGAAATGCTTTTGTATCCTCTGATACCCCCTGCTTGTTGCTTTGGGCAGGCTGGCTCCTTCCACTGGACTTCTTCATTACCCAGCAATCAAAGTGTTACCCCCCCGCACACAAGGATCCTAAGTCTATTGCATCTTGTCCAGGATCTGCTCTGGGTAGTTGGTGCAGTGCCCAACAGGGTGTTAAATTTTAAGTGATTTGAATATTACCCTGGGGAAAGGTTTGCAGCCAACACAGAGTGGATCATAAAGTGTTAATAGCAAACACACTGTTTCTTCTCATCTCTTTCATAACCATAGAGGATCAGGTTCCCGGGTGGAGATCATGGAAGGTTTTAACGTGAGAAAAACCATGCTCCTGAAAGGCTGTCAACGAGTCCTCTTCTACTGCCAGTAGGGGTTTTCTGAAACCCTTAAAACTTTCCCACCTTCTAGAAAGCCAAAGCAGAATAGCCTATAGAACCACAGGTACAGGTGAGTCCAGTCTCTGATATAGAGGCTAAAGCATCAAGAGAGGGAACATTGAATGAATTGACTTGTGTCAGAATGAAATAGGGTTTTATTATGCTAATGAGTCCATATCAGTGTAGGGTATATCCTGACTTTGATCACTTCTGAGTTATACAAAGAGCAGGTTAGACACAGAAGGAAGCGCAACTGAGGAAGCCAGATGTCATGTGAAGACGGTCAATGAACCGTAAAGGAACTGAAAAACACCAGGGTTACAGAAGCTGAAGGAATCAGAGCTCTTCCCCCAGAATGGACACAGAGAGAGTTTTCTTCTAGAGTTGGTGCTCTGGATTCAGACCCCTAACCTTCTGAACTGTGAAGAAATAAATCCCCATCCTGTAAAGCCATCCCTCATGGTATTTCTGCTATAACACCAGTAGATGCCTACAACAGAGCCCATGTCCATGTGCTGGAGGGATAATGACTAAAGGAACAAGAAGTGGTGTGCTCAGACAAGAGAATTTTTGTATTGCTACCCAGCAATACAAAGAAATGGATCTTGGATATGTGCTATGACATGGGTGGGCTTTAGAAGCAGTATGCTAATTTGAAGACGCCAGATGCCAAGAGCGTATGATTCCATTATGTGAAATATTCAGAATAGAAAAATTTCTAGAGAAAGAAAACAGATTGGTGGCTGCCAAGACCTGAGAATGGGAGTGATACTGACTGTAAAGTAGCACAAAGGCTCTCTTTGGAGTGGAAGGAATGTTTGAAACTGGATTGTGGTACTGTTCGCACAATTCTATAAATGTGCTATAAGTCATTGAAATGTATGCTTTAAATCAGATTAATTTGATGGTATATGGTGCTGTGGGTTAATGCACTGGACCACAATGTCAGCAGTTCAAGCTCACCAGCCGCTCCTTGGAAGGTTGCTGTGAGTTGGAACCTATTCGATAGTGCTTAACAATAACAAAATCTGTTACAACAGAGGAGGAGAGAGAATCCAGGCCAGAGAATGTTGGTAGCAAGAGCAGATAACAGGAACATTGGGGGAAGAAAGAGGTTGACAGTGGAGAGAGAGAAAGCAGGGCAGAGAGGGCACAGGAAGCAGAATGCCAGCAGGAGGAAGGAGAGGCACATGGGTAAGAAACACTGGAAGAAGTGTTTCTTATGCTCACTCATAAGGATTTTCATGGATGGCAACAGGCTTGAGACAACAAGTAAGTGCAGGAGGAGTCTATGAGCAAAGAACCTCAGCTCAAAATGTAAAGAGGGAGATGCTGCCTTGGTTATTCATGGTCAGAGAACAATTACTGGCACCTGGGGAGCAAGGATTTAAAATCGAAGTGAACTTTTATCTAAACAGTGTGTTTGTGATTGATCATTCCTAACTAAACTACTCAATAAATCAGTCTATGACCTCATCCATCTTGTGAAATCAAATCATCCCCCAATTGTCCTTTTTTTCCTTAAAGTCAAAATGAGGACTCAGACTGATTTGATTCTAAAGAAGAAAGGCCTGGTTGTGTTGTATCTGGGGTCATCCCAGTGGTGCCTTCTCAGGCCATATACCCTATGATGGGACCTATATGCCTGCATTGGCCAGGAGAGGTCAGAAGGAGGGCTGGCCTTTGGTTGTGTATGGAAGAAGGGCTGCCCAATGGAGAATACCCAAATCCTGTTTTAGGCACTCAGGTAAGCTGGATGGGTAAGGAGGGCATAAGAACCTGTCTACCCTTTCCAATCAACTCTTGGCACTTAGCTCTACGCTTCTGAGAAACATCCTGCATTTTGACCTTGATTAGCATCTATTGAATGAGTGTGTATACACTATTGTGTATTGTAGATTAACAAAGGTTTGAGCAATGAAAAAAAGAAGACTGAAGAAGAATTTTTGAATTGTTGGTGATGAGTATTGAATACACAAGCCTAGACTACCCTAAGAATGAACCGAACATTCTTAGAAGGATTAGAAACTAGAACGTTCCTTAGAAGTAAGGTTGACTTAACTTTGTCTTGCTTATTTCGGACACATCATCAGGAAAGGCGAATTCCTAGAAAAGGACAACATGGTTGTTAAAGTAGAGGGTCAGGAAGAATGAGGGAAACCCTCAAGGGGTTGGATTGACAAAATAGTCATAACATACCAACTATGTTGCGCCTCAAACATACCAACAATCATGAAGATGGGACAGGATCAGGTAGCTTTTTGCTCTGCTATACATCAGGTCACCGTGAGTTAGAATTGCTTTGGTGGCACCTAACAACACCACCAACAACAACAAAATTTGTGTATCAGGCCTAAGGGGGTTAACAGAAATCAGATAAGAAGCATACAATCAGATTGTTTATTGAATCCAGTGGAGCAATACAGTCTGTATAAGTTAGTACAGAATAAGGTAGAAGGAGGTGAATGCCCCATCCATCAAAGGCACAGAAAAGGTACTAAGAGAGCTCAGAGACAGCAAATTAGAACAGGCAGGGAAAACCCAAGAGGACTTCCCAGAGGAGAAGCTATCCAAGCTGGTTTTGAAGGAAGGATGTGTACTTAAAGAGGAGAGGACAGATGTGAGGGATGGAACCTTTTTTGGTCCAAGTGTGTGAGATGTGGAAAGAAGTTATGTCTGAAGGCCACGCTGAAGAGTAATCTCACTGAAAATGGTGAGCCATTGAAAGTTTCTAACAGGACAGTGACAAAATCAAAGACCTATTTTAGATGATTAGTGTGAGGAGTCCTCTTTTGGCACTGTAGGATAAAGCACTGGACTACAGGTTGGTTGGAACCACAAGGTCAGTGGGTTAAATCCACCAGCTGCTCCTAAGAAACCCTATACAGGGTTGCTATGAGTTGGAAATGACTTGACAGCACTTAACAACAACAACAGTGTGAGATCGGAGTCCTGATGTGGCACTGTAGGATAAATAATGGACTGCTAACCACAAGGTTGACAGTTGAAACAGACCAACCACTCCTTGGAAACCCTATACTGGGTTGCTATGTGTCAGAATTGACTTGACGGTACTTAACAACAACAACAACAGTGTGAGATCAGCAAGCAGGACTGAAACAGAAAGACATGGCCGGAGACAGCTGAATGAGGCACCTTTGCACATGTGTCTCCCATGTCTCCATCAGGTTGCTCCCCGCATCTTGGCAAGGTCATGATCATGGTCATGGTCATGGTTTCCTTGATCTCCAAAGGGACCACAGTCTACAGATGAGTTCCCAATTTGAGCCTGGGCAACTCTGGAGCCAACTTAGGTCTCAGATGCCCATTTCTAAAGTGAAGGCCCCAGTACCGTTGTCTCCTGTTTCCTAAAGCAGTTGCAAGGGTTAGTGAGATGCTGCTCTGTGAGCAAGAGGACAGGCATTTATGGCTTTGGGGAGAGGGTGACTAGAAAGAATTATGTGGCCCTATGAAGGTATCAAGAAGGCAAAGCTTCCCAATGCCCTGCATAGCAGTGGGTGAGGGCCACACAGCCTGCCTTGCCCCAGTTCCACCCAGGGTGTCATGTCTGATTTCACTGCTGAGCTACATCGTGGGTGTACCTTGCTGGCAGGCCTGGGGTACTGGGGCAAAGGAACCACATACATGTGCTTGTGGTGCTTTGGAGGAGAGGGACAAAACTCCTGTTTGGATAGAAACGAGCTCTTCCAGGGAAGCTCTACCCACTCCCTTCTCCCCACCCTTCTTCAGCCTTCATTCTTTATTACTGGGAGATTAGAGCTCCGAAGTTCTCTAAACAGTCACTGGGCCTCTTAGCATGGATGGGAGGATGCAAGCTGGGGCTGGAATGGTTTCTAAATAGAAGAGTTTCTAAAGTGCTCAGCGAGGCGATGGCAGTGGCAGCTGCTGTTTAAAAGAGCTTGATTGACACTGGGAATTGCAAGTATTTGGAGTCAGGAACACTGGTAACAATCAGAGAAGACTCATTCAGATGTCCACATGTAAGCATGTGCTGAGCCTGTCCACCCAGGGGCCACACTGACAACCCTTCTCCAGATGCTCCAAGCTTCAAAAGCTGCAGGGATGAAGATGGACCAAGGTGGAGTGTGGGAAGGGTAAGAGTTGGGGGGAGTTGAGGAAGTCTGTGATTAGGGGCTCAGACTGACTCTGGGGATGGTAGGTGGTGGGGCAGGTAGGGATTTCTCCTCTGAGGGCACCAGTCGAGAGATCAGGTGAGCATCAAAGACACCCAGATTCAGCCTTCTCTACTTTGTATGGTATCTGCTTGTGTCTTTACCGGCACTTTTGGGGATGAGGTGGCTGTTCCCGGCTCTGAGAAAGAAGCAAATTAGAACAACTACCTTCCATTCTGGAGACAGATGAGACTTCCTGAAGATTCTCAGCATCTCTCTGGCCCAGCCAGTCTTTTCAGTTGACCCTCCGAAAGTTCAGATACCAAGTTGTTCTTCAGGGTCAGGTGCATGCAGAAGCCATGACTTCAAATCTTGAGTCCTAATATCTACCAGGTATGTTAGACTGTTCTGGGTATGAAGGAAAGCAAGGTCCACAACCACCATTCTGCCAGGATCAAAGAGGCCAGGGTGGTTCTAACAACATACCAATTATATCACTGCCTGTACCCCAAAGCCTTCACTGTCTGTGGAGAAAGGTTGCTGGGCCTCAAGGCTGGAAAGACATTTCCCCTCTTCTCCTGGAAGACTGAGGAGAAGGAAAGAGTCAGCTCTGCAGCTCCTTCAGCTCTCTCACCAACATGTACTCTTTAAGAACATGGCAGGACAACATACTTCTCTTTCCAAGTCCTTAGCAATGGAGGTTCTTGCTTCCTGCCCCTCAATACTCATACCTGTTCAGCCCTTTCAGTTTCTCCAAAAATACTTTTGAATCTATGAGTTGATGCTTTCCTCTTATTTCTAATCATTGAGTTTTGGAGCTTGGTGCTGAAACAGACTTGGCTAGAAATCTTGGCTGGAGCCTGATTTTGCATAAAGAATATACCCTTCTGTGTTGCTCTGTTTTACAGAGGCTCAGTGGGATTCTGGGGTGGGGAGTGGCCATCCGGCAGTGGGTCAGCTTTCCAGGACACTACTCAGACTCACTGGGAAAATCTCTGCCTGAGAAATGCTGATGCTGCTCATGCACAGCTCGGCAAATGCCCAATCTCATTCAGGCAACATATTGTTAATGGACAGTGAATATAATTCCTTATTTGCCACCCTGCCAGCCTTGGGGATTGACAAACTTAATTAAGTTCACTTAGTGATTTTAAGTAGCTGCCAAAAGGTGTGTGTCTGCATATGGACTGAGGGGCCAAGAATGCTTGGAGAGAGAGAAAGAAAGAATGGCTAGGTTGGGTAGAATGCACTTTCCAGGTGATCACCACATCTCTGACTACTCTATTTCCTTTAAGTAGGGCCTGAAGGAGGGAGCGTGCGGCATTCCTTTTCGTAGCTGGGGCTGGCTTGTCTGGGCTCTGGCTGCTGAGGAGAGAGCTGGCAGATACTGCTTAGGGAAGACTTTCGCTCCAATTTCTCACTGCGTAGTTGATTTGCTTGGCAAAAGTCTTCTAAAACGGACTGTCACAAAGCTCAGGGCTCGGTATGCATTTCTATTAGGATAATGTATGTGATGAAAGGCCCTGCCACATCCATTCTATTGTCTATGTAATTGACTTGAGTTAATGGTTACAGGAAAAGGGGCTGACAGATTTGGCTTCATGGGACTGCTGGGCTTGGCATGGCCAGGCTGGACATGCGTGTCCCCCCGTCCAGAGACCAGAGACCTTTACTTCTCACCCAGTAAAGTGATGACAGGCTGGACTCAGCAGTTGGACATGTCCCCTCCCTGCTCAGTGTCACCATCAGAAATAACTTAGCATCTCCTGACTTGGTTTCCCCTCTGAAAATAATGTCACCAGGAGCAGTGAGGGAGGGCTGGTACAGCATGTACCTAGGGCTGCCAAGGCCCATAGCAAGCTTTCATAATTAGTCTGGCTCCTGTGAGGAGCCCTTCTGGGTGAAGTAGGGGAGAAAATGAATTTCAGTCAGACTGAGCAAGTGTGAATAATCACTAGGACCCTTCAGCCGCATAGTCTCAGCTCCTGGGCTTCTAGGCATTGGCTTTCTGGGCTCACTTTTGGGCAGAGACTAAAAAGGATCTCAGTTCCCACATTCCCCCCACTGGCAGCCCCAGATCCTGATTGGAGATAACTGGTGTTGGAGAAGAATATTGAACTGTCAGAAGTAAAAACAAATCTGTGTTGGAAGAAGTACAGCCAAAATACTCCTTAAAAGCCAGGAAGGCCAGACTGCATCTTTCATACTTTGGATATATTATCAGGAGGGACCAGTACTTGGAGAAGGACATCATGCTTGGTAAAGTGGAGCGTTAGTGTAAAAGAGGAAGACCCCCTGCACCTCAATCGAGATGGATTGACACAGTAGGAGCAGCAATAGATTCAAGTGTAACAACTTAGGCAGTGATTTGTTCTGTTGTGCACGGGGTCACTATGAGTCGACACCAACTCGATGGCATATAACGACAACAGCTGCAGGGGTATCCCACCAGATGGTGAGCCATAGAGCCATTCAGCAAGTTTTGCTCTTCATTCTGTGATTCCATTCCAAGTACAGGTTTTTCCCGCAATTTGAAAGTAGAACATTCCTATGAAGCCTTTTATATGCTAAAAGCATATAAAGTAAAGTAGCTATTAACATTTATTTATATGACAAAATTTTTTTGACTGTTCCCAGACCCAAAAAATAACCTAATAAATCATACTAGATAACACATAAAACTTAAAGTAGCACTAATGTATAGTGTTCACAGAGTCCTGGTGTGGCATTGTAGGATAAGCACTGGACTGCTAACCACAAGGTCAGTGGTTCAAACCTACCAGCCAGTCCTCAGAAACCCTATACAGGGTCACTACAAGTCAGAACCAACTCAATAGCACTTAACAACAACAACTCTTATGTTTCTGTTAGATAGCTATGCTTCCTCAAGAGTATACAAAGTGACATCTCTTCCCTTCTGTGTCTCTGCCATTGTGGCTTCCAGAAAACACAGTTTAAACATTTACTATGAGTCGTCACTGCCAGCAGCTAGCAGTGTAGAAATGAATAAGATGTTGGCCTTCCCCTTGAGGAATTCCAACAGACTTATACATCATGGTATACACTGACTTTTTAATAGTTGCCACCAAGTTGATTCTCACTTATGGTAATCTCATCAATGACTGATATTCTGGAAGCAAGTCACCAGGACTTTTTTCCCAGACATCTCTGGGTGGACTCAAAATCTGCAGTCTTTTGATTAACAGCTGAATGCATTCATTGTTTGCACCACCCAGGGACATTCACTGCCTGAGGGATTTCTAAAGTTCCCTTTGGTTCTGACCCTATGCAGCTAGAGTCAATAAAAACCCTGGAAAACACTGAAAGTGAGCAGTGAGAGAGAGAGAGAGACAGAGAGAGACAGAGAGAGAGACAGAGAGACAGAGAGACAGACAGAGAGACAGAGAGAGACAGAGAGAGAGAGAGAGGAGTCAAGGTAGACCTAGAGTATGGAATGTCTAGGAGAACGGTAAAGCCCTGGACAGAAGTTACCTTTTCAGAGTGGGTACTAGTGGGCTAGCTTTGGGAGGATGATGGTGTGGGCCATGTTGAATATGTGGATGGGATGGCAAGCAGGAGCTGTAAATGCAATATGGGACTCAGGTGGGAATAAAGATGTAGGAATTATGAATTATCTGCAGTGAGGTGATGGTAGAAGCCATAAGCACCAATGAGATTTCTGGGGCAGCATATATAGAATTGGATTCTGCTTTGCCTCAAATACCAGCACTTGTCCCTCAATTTCAGGGCTGCAGACTTAGGGCTTGGGGAGAGAAGGGGTTGAGCGCATAGGGCTACACTTTCAGAGGCTCTAAGAATTATGAGAAACATGCATCTGTTGACTTGTAAACTGAGTTGAGGATGTTACCAAGACAATCTTGAACAGATATGAACATCCTGTAATTCTAAAGGGGTTCATTTATTGCCATTTTGAGCAACTCTTTCTAAAACCAGGCTCATGGACCGGATCTGTTTCACTGCTTTGCTTTCTTGATTGTGGAAACTTAGCAATCAAAAGTAACAACTTGTCTAAAACATCACAGTAAATCAGTGTTAGAAACAGGATTTAAGGCTCAGAATTGCTAAGCTACTTCTTGCTCCAATGATCTGGGATATTTTCTGAGACAGAAACAAGATCAGATCCTTGCAGAGTTATGAATGCTTGATTTGTATATATCAATGCCTGGTTGCACACTGCATTGTTGAGCCTTCACCACACCTTTCCCCATTTTTGTGGATGGCTGACCCCAGGCTGCCCTGGACTAAGGCAGAGGAAATGGTCCCTTCTCCTCCAATTCCTCTCTGCCCCATTTCTGACCTCCACCTTAAGGATCAGATCATTTCACATTCAGTCCCTCTCAATTGTCTTCAGCAATCTCTAGGCTTCTGGTTTTCCCATCCTTTGTCTCTTGTTACAGTGACTGTCACCCACAATCTGATTCCCCATATGCTTAGTCTAATACCCACATCCAACCTTTCCCCAGGAGACTGCTCAGGATTTTTTCACACAGTCTAGTTGAATTTTATTCTTGACCCCATGAAAGCATCTCTGTCCCCAAACCTCTGTTCCCCTTGATAGACTTTTCTGGAATGCCTTTGTTGTTGTTATGTGCCATGGAGCAGTAGCGGACAATATTAACAACAAAGACTCTTTGAGGTACAGCTTATAATACGTGCGTTTTCTCCATGAAGCCTCCCCAACTACTCTGATACCCAGAGGCCACTGTGTCACCCAAACACTGCCCATGCTCCGTCAGGCCCCATATAAGGTTGCATACTTTACTGTTTGTCTCTCAGTCCTCTGCTCTGTGTCCCCTCCAGTGTGCAGACCCCATGACACTGGTTCATGTACCACTTTCTGTTCTCTGTGCATGCTGGGGCCTTCATGTACATTTACTGATGATGTGCCAGCCAAGGAAATCTCCATAGCCACTTTTTTGTTTTCTGTCTTGCCCATGGGAGACGTGGTTCTGACATTTTATGCTGATAATTTCCAAATCTGACAGCAAATCAAAATCACTGGGGGTGCTGTTAAAAAAATAAAGATCCCTGGGTCCAATATAAAATCTACTGAACCAGAATTTCTGTATATGGAACCTAGGATTCTGCATTTTAAAAAGTCTAGATAATCATTGTATTCAGCTAAGTTTGGGAGTCTGCTAGTTTTAAGCCTTTACGAAAATATTTTTCCTGCATTTTTTTTTTTTTTAAATAGACAAGAAAATTTCAAGGAGTGGGGTGACTTCTGCCTGGAAGAAAGGTTTTGCTACATCACAAAATGTTGGGAATGGAGCATTCATACCATTGACTAGATCCTGGAATTGGTTTCAGCCTTGAATTATGAGAGTTCTTGGAGAAGAAGCCTGGCCAATGCACTCTGCTGTCTGAGGAGGCAGTATTACCTAGTGACAGCTGTTCTGAGAAGGAGACAGCAGTCCTTGACTGATTTTATGACACAATATCTCATTTGCTTCTCAATGAAACCATTTCCCCTACTTCTGGGCACATCATTAAACTACATCCCTTGCAGTAAGTGTGGCCATGTGACCTGGTTCTAGCCAATGGAAAGTTAGCAGAAATGATGAGTACCATTTCTAGATCTGGCCCATACAATTCTCCAATGCAAGATTCCCCATGTTGTTTCCCACTGACTGGCTAAATTCAAAGGGCTCCAAAGCCTAAGAGAGAGAGGAACCTGAGTAGAAGGATGGGGCCTTGAATGACTGTTGGAAGGCTAGCCACAACTAGCACATTCATTTTAGATTTCATGCAAATAAGAAGTATATATATCCATATATTTGTAAAATATGTAAATATACTTGTATATTTATTTATAATATGGAGTTCTGGTGTGGCGCCTTAGGACTGCAAGGTCAGTTTGAACCACAAGGGTTGGTGGTTCAAAGTCACCAGCTGCTCCTTGGAAATCCTATACAGGGTCGCTGTGAGTCTGAACCAACTCAATGGCCTATAACAACTTATATATATATATATATATCCTGTAGCGTCAGCACTAGACTGCTGATATATATATATATACATATTTGTATGTTGTTGTTAAGTGCCATCGAGTTGGTTCTGACTTATAGTGGCCCTGTAAAGGGTTTCTGAGGCTGTAAACCTGCGTGGTAGCAGAAAGCCTCGGTTTTTCCCCATGGAGCAGCTGGTAGACTTGAACTGCTGACTTTTTGGGGTTTGCAGCCCAGTACTTATCATCTATAGCCACCGCACTCCCTATCGTTGTTGCTGTTATTAAGTGCTGTCGAGTCGTTTCTGACTCATAGCGACCATGTATAGGGTTTCCAAAGAGTAGCTAGTGGGCTTGAACTGCCAACCTTGTGGTTTGCTGTCCAGTGCTGATCCTACAGCACCTCACCAGGAGTCTGCACTCTATATGTATATATTTGTAAAGCTCTCAGGTTTGAATTGTTAATTTCTTACCTTAGTATTACCACAACAAACATAGTATGAAGCACAAAGTTAGTTACTCAGGTGTGCTCAGTGTTCCTCAATGATTGTGTTGATGATGAATCCCCCTGCTGGGGTGATGGATCAATGCAGCCCCCCTTGACTGGCTGCTGGATACACCTTTCCCCACTGCACACTCCTGCACTGCTCAGGGCTAGGAGCACATGTGAGTGAGGCAAGCCGTTGTCATTTTCTTTGTTGCTAGAAGTGCTGTACACACAGGGTCCGTCCTCACGGAATGGATTTCTGTCATTCTCAGAAGGCCTGGTTTCTCATCTTAATTGATACCAGCTTAATAGCAGCTCTCTGGTAAGAGAACTGGGAACAAGATGAGAGTCCTGGCCTCATGTCCAGGTCCCTACATGGATGATCTACTTGGTATCCCAGTTCTACTAAGATTGAGCCTTGCCTGCTCCTAACAGATTGGTGTTCTTTCTCTGATGCTAGCTGATGGGGATTTGCAGTGTTTTGGTATCTACTCCTCTCCATAAGTATCCCTTCTTCTGGGGAAGGAGGAGTGGATACATTCTGACACTTATAGATGGAAACCAGAAAAGGAGGAAAGACAAGGAGAAAGTGAAGGACAGGTGTAGGAACTGACTCTGCTATGTTCTCCTAGGGATAGAAGGCTTTATCACAGAGATTCTCAACATTATGATCTGTGTTTATCTGTGTCAGTTCTAGTGGCAGTGGAATTTATTCTCTACAGTTAACAGCAAGGTTGGTGGTTCAAGCCCACCAGCTATGAGTCAGAATGGACTTGAGGCCACTTAACAGCAATAGTAAGAGCAACAAAGGATGACTGGTCTTTTCAAGCCTCACATGTACCTAATAGCCAGACAATGAAAACAGAGGCTGGAACAATGGTGCTGGAAAAGAATATTGAATAGAGTGTGAACTTCCAGAATAATGAACAAATTAGTCTTAGAAGAGCCACAGCTGGAATGAATGCTCCTTAGAAGTGAGGATGGTGAGACTTCGGCTCACTTACTTTGGACATGTCAATATGTCAATAGGAAGGGCCATTCTCAAAAAAGACAAAAAAAAAAAAGGACATCACGTTTGGTGAAGTAGAGGAAGAAGAGCTTCAGCTAAAACAAAGGAGATGCTTAAAGAGCTGGATTGGCCCAAAGGCCACAACAATGGACTTACCCACATCTTTAAGATGACACAGAAGCCTGTAATATTTCATTCTGTCACACATAAGATCACCATGAGTCAGAGCTCACTCAATAGCAATTACAACAACTAAAGTGAAGGATGATCTATTAAATGTATCACTACAAGTGCTTTATTTCTCTGCCTTTGTTGGACTCGTTACATGGATATGTTAGATCAAGTCTATGCTCCATTTCTGGTGTTGGGAATAGTCAAAGGAACACTAGAGTCATGACTTGAAAAGGCAGGAGGTTGGTGAAAGGGCTCACTAGGACCTTGGGGGTGTGGTTCCAGCCACAATGGCCAAGAAGGAAAGGATAGTCTCATCCTCTGCTGGCGACATTACCACAATGGAGTTGTGAAGGAAGGGAAGGAAGGGTGGGGAGCGGGTCTCCATCAGGCAGTTGCTGATGTTGCTGTTAAGTGCCCTCGAGTTGGTTCTAACTCATCAATCCTGTATAGGGTTTCCAAGGAATGGTCGGTGAATTTGAACAGCCAACATTGCAGTTCAAACCAAACTTTCAGTCCAGTGCATTACCCCACAGCACCACACCAGGACTCCACAGGAGGCAGTTGTTGTTGTTAAGTGTCACTGAGTTGACTCCAGCCCATAGTAACCCTGTATAGGATTTCCAAGGAGCAGCTGGTGAGCTTGAACCGCTAACCTTGCAGTTCAAATAGCTTTGCAGTCTGGTGCATTAACCCACAGCACCACACCAGGCAGTAGTGGTGGGAAATCAAAATGAGGGGTTTCCAGTGGTGGATGAAGCAAATGAAAACCATTTCCAACTTTTAAAATAATAATTTAAAAAAAGTAACTTGAAATAATTGAGAGACATGGCCTAAAATTTTTTTGTTAACAACACTGGCTACAATGGATCCGTTTTCTACTCTATCCTCTGTGCTGCATCTCTGTTTTCTCGGGCATGCACAAAGGAAGCAGACCAGCCTAAGGGGAATGGGAAAATTATTTAACCTCTTTTCACCTCACATCAAAAGGCCATTAATTATAGTATGAAAGAGATACTGCATGTAAAGTGCTGGATACAGTGACTAGCATGTGGTAAGCACTCAGCAAATGCTAGCTCTAATCATCATTATTTTCAACTCTTCCAACAGCTCTATGAGGCAGCTGTGATTCAGATTACAAAAATTTGAATTAAACACAATTTTTCCAGGGGCATGTCAATATTGGCAAATGGGCTCACTGGAAATCTCTGTTACTTCTCTTCGTTGTTGTTGTTAGGTGCCATCGAGTCAGTACTGACGCATAGCAACTCTATGTACAACAGAACAAAATACTGCTCTGTCCTGCACCAATCTCACAATCATTGATACACTTGAGCCCGTTGCTACTGTCTCTGTGCCAATCCATCTCATTGGAGGTCTTCCTCTTTCTCTCCGACCTTCCACTTTACCAAATATGGTATCCTTCTCCAATGACTTGTCCCTCCTGATAATATGTCCGAGGTATGAGAGATGAAGTCTGGTCATCCTGGTTTCCAAGGAGCATCTGGCTGTACTTCTTCCAACACAGACTGGTTTTGTTCTTTTGGCAGTCCATGGTACTTCTCTGGTGGTGGTGTGCCATGGAGTCGGTTCCAACTCATAGTGACCCTGAATAAGGTTTCCAAGCCTGTAAATCTTTATGGGAGCAGAAAGTCTCATCTTTCTCCCGCATAATGGCTGGTAGTTTCAAAGTGCTGACCTTGAGGCTAGCAGCCCGACTCGTAACCACTATACTTCTCTACTCAGGTAAACATGGTGTTGCTGTTATTGGTATTCTGCTAGTGCGCTGGTTCCTTGGCACAATGCACAACTGCCCGTTTCTGTATCACCCCCCATGCTCAGGTATGGGCCACTGTGGTCCATGGGGTTTTCATAGGCTGGTTTTCAGATATAGGCCACCTGGCCCTTCTTCCTGGTTTATCTTAGTCTAGAAGCTTCTCTGAAATCCATTCAGCATCATAGCAACATGCAAGCCTCTAATGACAGACAGGTGGTGGTGGCACATGAGGTGCACTGACCAGGAATCAAACCAGGGTCCCTCACATGGAAGGCAAGAATTCTACTACTGAACCACTAATCCCCTCAGGTAAGAATAAGTCATGGAAATGCCCCTCTAATGTTCTCCCTATCATAAAAAGAGGCTATACAAAAAGAGACCATTGTTACTGATGTGGATGTTGTGAAGTTCCCATGAGTCAGTTTCAACTCATAGCAACCCTGGATAGTGTTTCTAGGCTTTAAATCTCCATGCAAGCAGAAAGTCTCATCTTTTCCCCAAGGAGTGGCTGGTGGGCTTGAACGGCCAACCTTGTGGTCTGAAGTCCAGTGCTTATTGTATGGAGCCAGCACTGATAGCTGTTTCTGTTGCTGTGTGTTGTCGAATCAGTTCCAACTCATAGAAACCCTGTATAGGGTTTCCAAGAAGCAGCTGGTGGGTTTGAACTGCCAACCTTGTGGTTAGCAGTCCAGTGCTTATCCTACAGTGCCACAACAGTACTGCATATAAAGTGGGCATTCTGTGGATGATAAACCAGGAGTAAATAGGTAAAAATATCTTAGTTCTATCGAGTTTCTGATATAAATACATAAAGACATAACTCTCAGCTTAACCGATCCCATTTGAAAGATGCATTTGTGAAGCATACCACTCGTCATTTAGGACAAAGAATGCAAAGGGAATGGGAAATCTAAATACCTCCAGCGGGAACGTTTTTTCTTGTTAGACTATGTATATAGTGTACAGCTAAAAGCCTTTATAATGATAGTGCTGGGGAATGGCACCTACACAGGTGCGATAAGTTATGCACTTTATATTTGACTGTACGATTGCAGTGATTTGTGGGACATGATTTGATCCATGGTGTTTCCAAATCCATCTAGTAATGAGGTGAACCTAGCACTCGCTTCTGCTCTGTAAGCATGTCAAAGCTTATGATTGTGTGGGAACATTGTGCTTAATTTAGTAGGATATGTGATTATAAAGAGGAAAAGTAGGACTATGTTCCTGCAAGAGACTGACAGATAGAATAAGAGGAAAGAGCCTGATTTTCCTCTATTTTGAGAGAAGGTAGCTCCCATTCTAATAGAAAGAGTGGCATTTGAATGGAAGGAGGACTGATGAAGTGAGGGGATGGGGTGGGGGTTGTGGAGATTGAAGTTTCAGCTGAGGAAAAATAGTTATATGTGGTGGATGTAAAGTAATGAGATACTTTTAAGTACACATCAAGCTGCTATTTGAGTTGGCATTGTCCTTCAACATTACCTTGAGAGTATATATCTGTATTCCAGGGATGTTCCACTGCTTAAAACATCTTGGGTACTGCTCTTGGGAGACTTTTCTTGTTACTCTTTATAGTATGGTTGTACAGTTAACATCATGTCATGAGGATGACAGATTATTACATCATTTCTTTCATTTTGCCTATTTGCGAATGGGCAGGTGAGTACCATTCCTTGGTTCAATGTCTCCCTGTCATCAGCCTCCAGATACCTCTGTGGTGAAGTAATCTCACCATAGCTTTTGCTCTCAAGTGCTCAGCTCCAGCTCTCTTCCTCCTCACAAGGACCAAGGCACACAATTAAGATCAAAGTCTTTCTTATAAAGCAATTCTGACAGGACAGTGACTAGAGACAAAGAAGCACAGGTGCCAGGCAAGTTCCTAAAGAGAATTCCTTGTCACCAGGTTAACAAATGCCATTTTGGTTCATCTGATGGGACACAGGCATTGCTTTGATATCCAGCACTCTTTGCAGTAGTATTTAGTATAATGTGATTTTATCTGTTTTGTTAGATATAGATTGAACAGAGGAACAATGTGAGATATGAATTAATTACCAATGAATTCAACTGGAATTTGGAAATACAAAAGGGCTTCAAGAAGTTCATAAAAAAATTTAATTGAAAGATGATGAATTTTTTCCCACAAACTTTTTGAAGCCCCCTCACAGATGCAATTTCCCTTAAAACACCATTTAATCAACACATATTGATTGAGCATACTGTGTCATTCAGCACTGTACTAGATGCTCAGAACACAGTGATATATATGAGGCAGACATTCGCCCTGCCTTATTAATGCTTATATTCAGGTACTAAGAAATAGCTAATAAAAATAACGAGTTTATAGGTATGTTACAAGAGTTATAATAGTATATTGTAGGTCTAAGGAACCATAGTAGTGTAGTGTATTACAAGCTGGTCTGTAAACTACAAGGTCAATAGTTTGAATCTATCAGTAGCTCCACAGGAGAAAGATGAGACTTTCTGCTTCTATAAAGATTCACAGCTCTGGAAACCTCATACATGGTCACTTATCAGTTGGAAGTGACTTGGTGGCACACAACCACCACCACCACTATATAGTCTAGGGGCCTGGGAGAGCTATTGTAAAAGGTGATAAAGAGAGACTGGTAGTTCAGGAAATGAGAAGTAGAAGAAGAACATGACAGGTGGAGAAACAGCAGAGGCAAAAGTCTGCAGGTAAGATTTAACATGGTACAACTGAACTGAAACAAGTCCAGTCTTGCTACTTGGTAGAGAGATAGAGGAAACAAGTCAGATGGACAGATCACCCTTGGGTGTTACGGTTATATTAAGGAGTTTGAAACGCTGCCTAAAATTGGAATATAATTATATTTTGATTATGTTTATGGTTCTCAAAATTAGACTAGTTTCATATAACTGATAAGGGTGATAAATCAGTGACTAGAACCTGAAGGACTTTAGGGTTAACTACTAATCCCTAATCAGCCTGTTTCAAATGATGGGATTTTAAAAACTCATGAGTGGCCATCTCAGGTACAACTATTGGTCTCTCTCCGTCCAGAGGAAAGAAGAGTAACGATAGTTGAAGAATCTTGGAAACAATTACATCAGTGGTCTAATGGGCCTTGTGAACATCAGTCTTCACAGCCCTTAAACCAGAAGAACTAGATGATGCATGGCTACTACTATCAACCTCTCTGAAAGAGATAACATTAGAAGGCCATGGATAGAGTGGGAAAAATGTGGAACAAAACTCAAAATCTTAAAAAAAAAAAAAAAGACCAAGCTTACTGGTCAGCTAGAGACTGGTAGAAATCTAAGACTATTGCCTTTAGTCACCTTTCAGGTCTGAAACTGAATCTACTCCATGGTTCAATTCTCAGCCAATCAATAGGTAGGTATGTTAGGGGGACAACGACACTAGTAAGGCTTAATTTTCAGCTAAACACTAGGTAGGCATATAGGGGCATGACGACAATAGTGATGTACACCATAGAAAGATAAACCATTTGAGATCAAAGGGTAGCATTTACATAATGACAAAATTCAGAAGGGCTGGGAAAGAAGGAGGAATGGAAATCAGAAACACAAGGAGGAAATGGGATAAATAATGATACCTTGAGGGGATTTCAATCATTGAGATGAAATCAAGTGTGTGATTTGTTGAATGTAAAGCTGGTGATCTACTCTGAAAACCTTCACTCAATTCACAATAAGAAAGTTTAAAAACAAACAAACAAATTTTGTATATGGAAGTTGGGGGACATTGGAAAAGAGGTGGTTTGGGTCAGAGTAGGGAATGAAGTTCCAGTCACCTCCAAGGGTCATGGAAGGCAGCTGTCCACAATGTGGGTGCTGAACGCCTGAAGCCAGGATGGGTCTAAGGATGCTTCATGGGATGTGGGTAGGTGATGTGAGGTGCTAATGCCTACCTCATGTGGGAGGAAGGGGGTTGGTCTTTCTTTTCTCCATTTCCTTAAAAAAAAAAATTTTTTTTTCCTTCCTCTACCTTTTCTCTCCTTCTATTTCCATTTTCTGATAATACCAACATTTATAGCATACCATCCCTAGAAAGAAGAGGGGAGAGTGTTCTACTTGCTCCCCAAGTTTCCTTATAAGGAGTTCACAGAGCACTAATGCCAGAAAACTCATAAAAGAACACTCTTCTCCCAAATTTAGGGTTTTAAAACTGGTTCTTATTGCTAAACTGGCCACTATAGCCTCTTTGAGGCATTGTTGTTGTCAAGTGCTGGTGACTCAGTTCCAACCCAGTACAGGGTTATTGAGGAGTGACCCTGTATAGGGTTAACAAGGAGCAGCTTGTGGGTTTGAGTTTCCAACCTCGTGGTTCACAGTCCAGTGCTTATCCTATATCCTGGAGTGGTGCTGTAAAATAAGCACTGGACTGCTAACGACAAGGTTGGTAGTTCAAATCCATCAGCAACTCCTTGGAAACACTATACAGGGTTGCTCTGAGTTGGAACCAACTTGGTGGCACTTAACAATAACACTGTTATCATTTATTTATCCCACTTCCCATTGCCACTGAGTCCATTCTGATTAATAGAGACTTTATAGGGCTTCCAAGATTGTAAACCTTTTTGGGAGCAGACAGTCTCATCTTTATCCTATGGAGCAGCTGGTGAGTTTGAACTGATTACCTGTGGTTAGCAGTCAAACACTTAACCCCTATTATTAAAAGTTATTATGGATTAAGCATTTATTGTTGGTCAGGCAGCTTACCAAGAAATTTGCTCCCCCAATCCTATTATCTCTGTTTTATAGATCATAGTTTGGTTTGGAACATCAGTAGTTGTGATTTGTGCTATTTATTCAATAAATTATTGCTGAGCCTACAGAAGCAAGGGGCAAGGGTGGAGGACAGGAAAGAGAAAAATCCATTGATACCCACTATTCATAGATGCTTTCAGCAGTCACTTTATTTACTCCTTATAGAAATCTTGTGAAGTAGAACTGCTATTATCTTCATTATAAAGGTGAGGACACTGAGATTCAGAGACATTATGTAATTGGCTGAGGTCATGCAACTAGTAAGTGGCTGAGTTTTGAAACATAGAAGCATCTGATTCTAAAACCTGTGCTCTTTTGTATGTGGTGCTTCTTTTATTTTAGGGACCAGTCACGCCTAAATCTAGTTTGATTTTGCCAAGTGAAAACTACTTTGCCTCGTTCTCCTGCAATTCCATTGAACTCTGGGTCTTTATGCTTGTTACATAATCTCTAGCTCTGGGAGCGCAACCTCCAGCACTGGGGCATGACAGGGGCATTCAGACTGCTGGTGAATGAAGGTGCTCTTATTTTCGGTAATTGCATACTTACTAGGTCATGAGACATCATCAAACCAAGATGGCCTTTGTTTGAATCCCCACCAGACAGTTTGGTCTCAGTATCAATATTGGAAATGTCAGTCTGGTAAACAGCCTTTAATAGGGGAGAGAAAGGCTGAGAACAGTCTCCTTCAAACAAAATTGTAGTGGATGGGAGTGACAGAGTCCACATCTTACTTGCTTTAAATCCTCTAGAGTGGCTATGAAAGAAAGGACTTGCTGGATTGAAGAGAAATAAAACCTTTTGATTCATCTGAATTAATTTTGTATCTCCTAGGAGGAGGTCACATGCATCACCCTCACGTTCTCCATCTCTGTATACAGCCTCCACAATCCCTAAGAACAAAAGATGTGTCTGTGGTGGGTAGTACCTACACTGCCCCTTTCTTGTAATTAATTCCACAGCAATTAATTCTATTTGTTCTGGGGGTCCTGAGCCTCAGGATGTCCATGGGCTTTGATCTTTAACCCACACACATCTGAAGGAGTGGGCAGCTGGTGCTCCAAGTCAGGACAGAGCCTGTTTCCTGTGACAGTACAGTTTGAATGATGGGCTTTTGGGAATAGTGGATTCTGTGAAGTTTGAGTGAAAAAAATTGAGAGCCACCTTTATACTTACAAAGCTGGGTGCTAACTTACATCACCCTCTACCTTGCTATAGGCCCTTTGCTTTCAGTTTTCAAAGGTGGAGCAGCTACGTGCATGGTCATTTGAGAGTGTTTGCCAAATCTAAAGTGGAGGGTGCTCACATTTATAGGATTTGACATTTGGACAACTAAAGATGGATTTTCACCTCCAAACCCATTCATATGTCTCCTTGGCAGAAATGGCATCCTCCTTTTTGTCTGGAACAGATCAGAACAAACCTTCAAGAGCTCAGCAGGACACTTCCAAGTGTCTCATGAGTGCTGTCTTGCCCAGGCCGGCTTTTATTCAAGCACAGCTTACTTCAGGCAGACTGCAGGTGGCAGACTAGTGCCATCCTGGGGAGACAAGTGACAGCCGAATACAGCGGTTCCTGTGTCCACTCAGAGGCATTTTCTCATCCAACCCTCTCAGTTTAAAGATGAGGAGATTGAGGCCCAGAGAAGTCAAACAACTTGTTCAGGTCCACAAAGATCATTGGTGAAAGAATCCAAATAGGAGTTAGCACTCACCTAGGAGGTAGAAGGGCTGCTGTAAAGAATTTGTATCTTCCAGCATCAGCCTGTCCAGGGGCCTGACTCTATAGAGCATTGGACTTGGAATTGGGACCTGGGTTACAGGTCTGACTCTGATCCCAAGGTGTTGTCACTTTGTCTCTTTGGATCTCAGGTTCTTCATTTGTAAAAGGAAGGGGTGGGGATGATAATACTACCTATCTTACAGTGTTTTGTTTGTTTTTAAATAATGATTAAACAAAATGACAAATGGGAAATTATAGTAAACACAAGTAAGAGAAGTTGCTGTGCTCACATAAAGTCTGATTTGAGAGTGACACAATTCTAAATAAGAAGAGCCAGCTGCAAACAAACATTCACTAATAGTTAGAATATGGGATGTACAAAGTAAGAATCTAGGAAAATTGGAAGTCATCAAAGATGAAATAGAATGGATAATGAGTGTTATGTTAGCCACTAGTGAGTTGAAAAACAAGGCTCCAGGAATTGACAGATTAGCTATTGTGAATCAGACAATCATATATATGGTCTACCATGCCAGGAAATGACAAACTGAAGAGGAATGATGTCGGATTCATTGTCAAAGAGAACTTTTCAAGACCTGTCTTGAAGTACAACACTGCCAGTGATAGGATAATAGCCATACATCTTCAAGGAATACCAATTTAATAAGACTATTATTCAAATGTAGGCATCAATCACTAATGCCAAAGATGAAGAAATTAGAGATTTTTACCAACTCCTGTAATCTGAAATTGATCAAATATGCAATCAAGATGCATTGATAATTATTGGTGATTGGAATTTGAAAGTTGGAAACAAAGAAGAAGGATCAATAGCCAGAAATTCAAGCTGGATTCAGAAGAGGGCATGGACTGTGGGGTATCATTGCTGATGTCAGAAGGCTCTTATGATTCAATAGTAAGTAATTGTTATCATGACTAACTGCAGTTGTCACAGCTGTAAAGGTAAAAGTTTTGTAACATAAAGGGGGAAGTAGTTAATCTAACATTTCAGCAACAGAGGACCCTAGAACTATCAAGGTAGAAGAGAATGATCGGAATTTGGGACCCTATCCAGAGAAGCAGTGACACCAGAGATGGAGACAGAGGTGATGGCATGGAGAGACAGAGCAGCTGAGGACTCTAGATTCACAGAAAGAGAAAGGCTGTGTGCTGGCATCCAGGAGGCAGGCTTGCAGAATGTGCCCTTTGGTTGTTTAAATTATTATATATTCCTGAGTGTTTTTGTGTACATCGAAAACAAAAACCAAAAACAGAGGGAATGGAAGCAAATACTGTTAAATAATGATTCATGGAGGGGATGGTAATCATTGCAAAGAAACGAAATACAATAGGATGAGTGCAAAACCAATGTTCTTCCATGTAACTATCACTCAATTCACAATAAAAGCTTTTTTTTAAAAAGGCATCTTTAAAGTGTTAAAAAGCGAAGTTGTCACTTTAAGGAATAGATGCACCTCACCCAAGCCATGATATTTTCAATAGCTTCATATGCATGTGAAAGCTGGATGATTAATAAGAAAGACCAGAGAAGAAGTGACATCTTTGAATTATGGTGTTAGTGAAGAATATTAAATATACCACGGACTTACAAAAGAAATAACACATCTGGGTTAGAAGAAATACAATCAGAATGCCCCGTAGAAGTGATGATGATGCGATTTTGTTTCACATACTTTGGATTTATTATTTGGAGGGATCAGTCCCTGGAGAAGGACATCATGCTTGGTAAAGTAGATGGTCAGAACAAAAGAGGAATACCTTCAATAAAATGGATTGCTACAGTGGCTGCAACAATGGGCTGAAATACAGCAACAATTATGAGACTTGCACAGGGTCAGGCAGTGTTTTGTTTGGTTGTATACAGGACACAGAACTGAGTTGATGGTACCTGAAGCAACAGTAACATAGGTTGGGAGTAATGTAGGCTGTCCAGTTTTTCTATGTACTGATGCAGTCAATCTGGCCTGACCAGATGATAGAAATGAGTGCTCAATTTCTTAGAGAATGTCAGTGTGCCCTGCAAGCATGCAGAAAGTGTATGTATGTACTGGTATGCCTTGGGTGGAGGGGACAGGTATAGGGCTCTCTGCTGCATTTCGGCTGAGAGAGGAAGAGAATAGATAGGGTGGCCTACCTGTCAGACACGTCGAGGAGAGGCAGAACCGTACACTGCCACAGACTCAAGCCTTCATTGGTATCAACATGCCAGACCATCCTGCCCTGTTCCTTCCCAGTTTTGTTCTCCACCAGCATCAAGGATAAGTTTCCCTTCAGGATTCCACGGATGAGCCAGTACATTCGAAGCTAAGAGGGAGAGAAGAGCAAGAAGATGTCAACGTTGGAAGAAAGACTTTGGTCTCCTTTATGGAATTCTCAACTGATGTCTACAGGATTTTGTTGAGGACTCACTCAAGGTCTGCCCAGTGAGGAAAGTTGGATATTGACAAGGAATATTAGCCACTGTCTTTTAGAGTGTCTTCAATTAAGGTTCAGATTGCTGGATTGGGGCAATTGAGGGGCAGTTTGGAGACTTTGTTCAGGTTAATGTTATCATGCTAAATTTCACAAGATTCTGTCTCTAAGGTGATATCAAGATCACTGAGGCATTAAGTGGACCTCCTAAAGAGGAAGCAAACATTCTTCTCTGTGGTTCTGTAGTGGATTGAATGGTTTTTCTCCCCAAAATAACGTGGAACTTCAGAATATGACCTTATTTGGAATAAAAGTCTTTACAGATTTAACTAAGATAAAGAGCTTGAGATAAGATCATCCTGAATTAGGATGGGCCCTAAATCCAATGACGACTGTTTTTAGGAGGGACAGAGAAGGAGAAGACAGGGAGACGCAGAGGGGAAGGCCATGCGAAAATGGAGGCAGACATTCAAGTCTGCAACTACAAGCCAAGGAAAACCAAGGATTGTTGGCAGCCAGCAGAGGCTAGGAGAGAGGCCTGAGGCAGATTCTTCTTTGGAATCTCCCAAAAGAACCAACACTGCTGACACCTTGCTTGATTTTGGAACTTTAGCCTCCAGAACTGAGACAATTAATTTTTATTGTTTAAAGCCACTAAGTTTGTGGTGATTTGTTACAGTAGTCCTAGGAAACTTACAGAGGCTTCAGTTTCTTTGTGATCGTCGGTAAATGATTTTGTGACTCTTTTAGTGATTTAGGTATTTTTGTATTCTGTCCTCAAATACTTTAATAATCACAGAATGATGTTATAGTTTGTGCCCTGTGTTAGCCAACTAGAGTTCCTATAACTTGATGCCTGTGACCACTGGTAGGCAAAGAACAAACAAACTTCTACAAAGCAAGATATTTTAATATGGTTGTCTTTCAGGATGAAGATGCTCGCTTCATCAAAGGGAGCTATAACCTTGTGCTTTCAGAGTGTCTTTATTAAAGGTCCTTATGGATTTGTTTCCTATACATTTGAAAAGAAATTGTAACTAATAATCTTTCTGAGAAAAGTTTAAGTACATCCTTGCCCAAAGGCAGTATATATTATTAACAAGGTTTCAGGGCTTTGTGTTTAAAATAATAGAGGTTGTATGTTTGATAGAAATAATCTATAAACAAAATTTAGAGCTAAGGGCAGTATTATCAGATTGGTGTCCAAAATAGTATTTTTCAGATAGTATAATAAAAATATCTATTTTAGAAAAGAAGGTGAACTATGCCCTATGGCAAGTTGAAGTTTTCAACAGCTAGGATTCCACCTTTTCTCTGATTATCATTGTTTGAAGTCATGTTTCCTTGTAAATCACTATTCTTTGTCTCCCATTCCAGATCCCATCCTTGCCTTACAATTTAATCGAGGAAGCTAAGTACCAAAAGATATTAGAGCCAAAGACTTCCCACCTCTTACCTTGTTTAACAGGGCCATCCCTGAACGTTGGGGTCCCCAGGTACTTCTCTACTTCTGAGATCCTAAATTTGGTAAATCCAATCTAAACCACAGCCTCTTCACTTATACCTGCGTGCTTCTATCTCCATATCCAGTAGATCAAATATTTGTCTTCATTGAAAATTCCCAGGATAATTCAGTAAGTCTATTAATTTTATAAATACTTTCTTGTGCTGTCTGGAAGCCATGTTTGGAAATTTTAATCCTATTTTGGCTGACCCTATACTCTCAGCTCTCAGCCCATATCATATGATGTTCAGCTGGGGATAAGACTTGACACATACTTTTTTTCATTTTGCCCCATGGCCACAGAATATTACTGATTTGAGCCTTTATGAATTCAGACTGTTGAACCTCAGTACCCTGAAGAGTTAGTGTTACTTATTCATCCACTGAGCATACTTAGTACAATGGGTGTTTCGAGTTCCCTCCATTGCCTCAAGCATTGATGCTGTCACCTCCTAATCCCCCTACTCCTAACCCATTATCTTGATTCCTACTATACTGAGAAAGGAGCTCTGGTAGCATAGTGGTTATGAATTGGGCTGCGAACCTTAAGGTCCGCGGTTTGAAACTACCAGCCACTCCGTGGGAGAAAGATGAGGCTTTCTACTCTTGGAAACCCGGTACAGGGTTGCTATGGGTCAGAACCAACTTGATGGTACTTAACAACTACATCTATACTGAGAATGATTGATTGTATCAGGTGCAATTCATGTTAGCATCTCTTCTTTTTTTCTTGGAAGTGTGTCTATTTACCCACCCTCTCTTCCTTTCCTGTCTTAGAGGAAGATGTATCTTTCATGTTTTTCTGTTAACCCCTTCATCTTTTACCTCCCCCTGGTCTGTGCTCTCTCAATTATTCCTCCTTTCTATAGCACTTTCAGAGTCTCTCCCTTATGGCTCCTCTGTCTACAAATAAGATCAGATCTTAACCTATGCAAGAAAAATACCCTTTACTTGATGTGTCAGCTCCTCTGACTTACAACCTATTTCTGTCCCTCCATCCAGATGAGGACATCTTGGATAATTGGTATGAGGACATCTTGGATAATTGGTATGTAGCTGCTACTTCTACCTCCTCATCACTCCTTCTCTAAAGTCTTTCAACCTGGCTTCTATTGTCATTGTAACAAAGTAACACTCAGGATATTCTGTATAACTAACTCTCAGACCTCTTTCTACAGCTTTCTAAGGTGCTTCTCTCTCTTAGCTCTTTCTCTCGTCTAAATCCTTTTGTATAGATTTATTCCAGTTTCCTGTTTATCACTGCCACTGTGACTCAGCTCAACAACCTTCGCTGTAGTCTCACTCCCTATCAAATAGAATCAAGACATTCATATTCCTCTGTAATCTCAGCAAACCAACTTTTTGTTCACTCAGTGGATTTTTGTTAAGTCCTCTATACTGAGCCATATCTATTCTCCATTCTAATAAGTCTAAGAGCTCCAGAATTAGAGATCTCTGGATTCAAAATCTGCTCTTGCCATGGTTTTTCTTTTAATTTTTAAAAAGTTTTTACTGCGAATTAAGTGATAGTTTACATGGGAGAACATCCGTTTTACATTAATCATTTCATTACAATGATTACAATCTCCTCTGTGCATTATCATTCAACAGTATTTGCTTCTATTCCCTCTTTTTTTGGGGGTGGGAGGGATATACACAAAAACACTCAGGAATAGATAATAATTTAAACAACCAAAGGGCACATTCTGTAAGCCTGCCTCCTGGCCACCAGCACTCAGTTTTTCTCTCTCCATGAGTCTAGAGTCCTCAGCTGCTTTCTCTTTCCTTGCCATTATCTCTGTCTCCATCTCTGGTGTCGCTGTTTCTCTGGATAGAGTTCCATATTCCACTTGTGCTCTTCTCCTTGATAGTCCCAGGGTTTTCTGTTCCTGGAATGTAAGATTAACTATTTCCCCCTTTATGTTACAAAACTTCTACCTTTACGGTTCTGACAATTGCAATTAGTTATGATAACAATTACTATTGAATCATAAGAATCTTATCCCCATCTCCTTTCCCCAGACCCATCTAGACATGATGAAAACTATTCAGTAGGAATTCTACCTTCCCCTACACACTCCGAAACTAAACTCCCTTGAAAACTTGTAAGCCAGTCACTTCATGTCTTTATAGCCCCACCCCCACCCCCACCCCATTTTAGGTAGCCAATGTCTAAGTTGCCCATCTCTATCAACCCTGTGTACAGAAGGGATGAAAATGATCCATAATGTGAAGATTCCTTCCCTCTCAGTTGGTATTTTGAGCTACTACATCCATAGGAATAGGTCAAGTTCATCAAATTATAGCAATTTATACTCATTTCCTTTATCAAAAAAATTTTTTTTAATCTTCCTCTAGTCAAGTTCTGATCATTTAGTCATTGAAGCTATGTCAAATGGGTACTCTCTGCAAGTTTTGGCATTTTTGTGCATCTCTCCTCACTTCATTTCAGCTGGACACTTCATTCTCAGTTCTACCCCTCCATGGCCACATCCTTGTCCATGGGCCCAGGAGTCCCTAGGTCTCACATACTTCAGACCAACCAGCCCTTCCTCTTCTCTCTCTCATCTCCAGGTCATCAGGAGTCCCTTGAACATGGTTGAACTAAGCTCATATCTTCCTTGCTGCTTCCCCCCACATGCCTGCTTGTGTATTCTCTTTGAGTTTCAGTCTTGGAAGGGGGTTTGTCCTGAAGGGACTTGATTGATTGCCTTGATGGCTTCCTGGTGAACAACTTGCTTTTTCTTGTAGTAGCCAATCAGAGTGCCATTTTTGTTTTGATTTTTTCCTGCTGATCTTTCTTTCTAGAAGTAGCTTCTGTTCTTCTAGTAGCTCCAGGCTGGTCTGTTTGTACTTTCAAGTGGGAATGCCCCACCTCAGAAAGTTCCCGATGGGGCTCAGGATTCCACCTAAGGTCTTATACCCTATAAAGGCTCCACAAGAAGCCTCTTTCACTGTCTTGCCATGTTTTGGAAACTTAGTTTCCTATTATGAAAGATGGAAATGGTTCTGTCAAGCTTACTAGCTGCTCCTCGGAAACTCTACACAGGGTCACTATGGGTTGGAATCGACTCGATGGCACTTAACAACAGTGACAATTAAATGAGATAATAAATAGTGTATCAAAATGTCAAAAAGGAACTTTTGGTGGCAATATTGAGACAACAGATGCCAGATTTCAATGGGAAGTATGAGAACACCAGGGCAGAGGGCTTTCAAGAGAGAGGTGGATGAAAGTGAGCTTCACACTTCTTAACCCCTTGGCCATACTTTAGATATGAAAAGGTTGATGGCCAACCATTAGGATAGAGTCTTTGGAGAATGCTTTTGGTATATCATAAGGTCTTTCTCACTTTCCTGCAAAGAAGGGGGTGTGGAGGTAGTTCCTGCTCATCCCACATCAAGAGAGGGTCTCCCAAAGATACTACTTTAAAAACTGAACGCTCGTTACTTATCTGATACAGTTTGGGTGGCACACTGGATAAGTGTCTATCTCCTATCTGGAAAGTCTGAAGTATGAATTAGGAGCCAGGTAGCTGTTCTGATGGCAGAGCAAGAACAAGAAAGGTGGCAGCATTGGGTGGCCTTCACGCTCAGAGTTCACCCAGGGTGGGGTTAGGAGTGTTGCACAGATAATAGATGTGAGCCAATATACTCATGTTGACTCCAGACTTCCCCACACCAGTCTACTTGCCATCTTTGTACCTGTCTTGCACTTCTCCATCTCTGTGCTTTGATCCTTCTATTTCCTCTACTTCCTCCTTCTCTCTACTTAAAACATTAAATCTGTATCATTTTCAGGAAGTATTTTCTTAACATCACTCTCAGAAATGAACTTCCTCTCCCGTGAAATCATTATGAGGTTATTGGGGACACCTTAGGGCATAGCTATGCTACCATGTCCTCCTGCTCTACTTTCTACCTTCCTTGGATGACAAATTCCTTCAAGTCAAGGACTGCCATATGCATCTTGTCAGCTGAGCCATAGTAGGATCTAATCACTGTCAGAATTTATAAAATAATATACAGACAGACCCTCCCATTTTCACCTTTAAGGGACAGTAAACCAGCTTTCCCTCCTATGATATTCCCAGCACTTTCCTGTATTCTATGGGCCAGGAAAGGAGGAAAGAGCCACTCACTCACTCACTCCCCAGCTAATTGACGATAGCTAACTGTTTAAGTCTCAACTGCTCTTAGGAAATTTTTAGTTTGAATTAGAGTCTGTAATGGCATCAGCATGTCACAGAGGCGTAGTCCTGTCAAGTACACTGGGGCCATAGGTCAGCTGACTGCTGAGCTTACTACATCTTCCTACACTGTATTTTAGGCCAATCAGTCTGAGGAAGAGAGAGCTGGGCTGGCTGCCAAGGGAATGAGGTAAGATGGTATCTTTAGTCTCTGGAAGAGGACCACCAGGATATTTCTTGGTGTCAGTCCTCTTGAGGAAGATAATCATCCATTCATTTAACAAATATGTACTGTGTATTTATCCTGTGATACATACTAGAAATTAAATGAGTAATTACAAGTGACATACAAGAAATTTAATGAATAATTACAAGTGTGCTCAATGTAGCAAAAGGAAAAATTGTTGGAGCCATTTGACACTACCCAATTGTTTAGATTTCTGAATAAGAAAGAAACTGTTATAAAAAAAGTTCCAATTCACTTTATAATACTACCACCTATGTGGTGCTGTGGGTTAATATGGCAGATTGCAGAACCATGTGAACTGCAAAGTCGGCAGTTCAAGCTCACCAGCTGCTCCTTAGAAACCCTATATAGGGTCACTATGGGTCAGAATTGACTCGAAGGCACTTCACAATAACAACAACATATTTATTGCAGAAATGACATGTCTACAGCCTTGGGCCAAGCCAAGCAGTGCACTCTGAGTTTCAGCAGTGTCGAGTTCTAGAAACAGATGTAAAAGCTTTGGAATAAGATTGCAAACTTCCAACCAGTGAAAGGCTAGCTAACATTTTTTTTTTTTTTTTTTTTTTTTTTTCGGGGTGGGGGGAGCATTCATTTTTTATCCACCAAGGGTTCAGCAAAGGAATGTGTCCAGGCATATGCTAATCTTCCTCAAGATACAAGCAGTCCAGAACTCATTGTCTTTGACTTGGCCTGCTTCTCACCTGTACTCATATCCCTAATGACTTCCAGATTCTGCCTTTAAGATTCTGTTAGTGCTTTGTTACTCAAAGTGTGGTCCTCAGGCTGGTATCTTCAGTGTTGCCTGGGAAATTGTTAGAAATGTAGATTCTTTGGCTCAATCCCAGACTTACTGAGTCAGAGTCTACAGAGAAGCACAGATTAGATGGTGGCTTTTGGACCCAGCCCCTGTCACCTCATTACCTTTCTGGAATGTACCAAAAGCACTGTCCTTTGCAATGGTATTGATTTAGGATTTCAAACTGGTTCATTCTGGTGTGATGCCCAGCTGAGAATTTATATTTCTGCCCCAGATATACTGAATCAGAATCTACATTTTAACCAGATCCCCATTAGGATCGCAGCAGAGGGTTGAACCAAAATGAACCAGTTTGGAGCTTTGAATTAAATCTCCAGTGGCTTGTCCTCATTTGCTGACTAAGGGATAGCTTCAAGTTAGTCACCCAGGTTTGTGCTTCAAGGTTACCATAAATTAACTGTGTGACCTTTAACCAACCACTTACCACCTTGCACTCTCTATTTTCTTATCCACAAACTTTTGATAATAGCTACTATGGATTGAATTGTATCCCCAAAAGGATATGTTGAAATTCCAAGCTTGGTAAACGTGACCTTGTTTGAGGAAATAGGTTTTTTCTTTGTAGATGTTATCAGCCAAGTTAATGAAGTCATTTTGGAGTAGGGTAGGTCTTATTCTAATCCCTTCTGAGTAGTGTCTTATGAAAGAGAAGGTCAGACACAGAAACATACACACACAGGGGGAAGACAGCATATTAGGATCCTTCAGTAAGCTAAGGAAGGCCAAGAAATATCCAGCACTGCTAAAAGATGAAAGAGGCAAGGTACAATCATCCCTTACAGCCAAGACAGAATGAGCTAGAGAGAGACAGCGATCAAGAGAGAGAGATAGAGACTAACACTGCTGATTCTAGCCTCTAGAACTATAAGCAAATAATAACATTTCTGTTCTTTAAAGTCACCCACTTTGTGTAATTTAGCTATGGTAGCCCTAGGAAGCTAAGACAATAGACAAACTGTCTCTGCCCATTTAAAAGGTGATTATCAAAAGTAGAAGTTGAGCCCATGTGAATTTGAACCACCGACCTTTCAGTTAGCAGCCCAGTGTTTAGCCTACAGTGCCACACTAGGACTCCTATAGAAACAAAAGAAGGGTTAAACCAGTGGTTTTCAACCCTAGATGCAAATTAAAATCACCTGGGGAACTTTCAAAACTATAACTGTCTGGTATCCACCCTAGAGATTCTGACTTAATTGGCCTTGGGTAGGTCCTGAGCATTTGTAGTTTTTAAAAGCTCTCTAGGTGATTCTAAAGTGCAGTCCGATGGAGACCACTGGGGCGATGGGGTTGCTTAGTGCTGGAAGTTGCATGGTCCTCTCAGTGAGGGGTCCATTTTCAACTTGGACTTTGAGTAAGAGGCAATTCTTAATAACGAAGAAAATGGTTTAAAATATACTGGCCAGCCTCAAAGTAGAGAGGGAGTGTTCTTACCACAGGGAGGAGGAAGAGCCCCCAGCAGAGGTCTTCACGTGGCTGTACATCACCTGCCAGGCAAAGACTGAGAAGGGTAATTCTATGTGGTCCCCAGAATTGTCCTCAAAGACTTTCATTCAGGCTTGGAAGACAAAATATCTGCTTGGAACCTGATATTTGTAAAGACTTATTTCTATTTGGGTGGCATGGTGCTGTTGCGTCAGCTGTCTGCAAGTCATTTCTGACTTATGGTGACACCAGTGTACAGAGTAGAACTGCGCTCCACAGTGTTTCTTTTTTTAAAGGCTGTGACGTTTTGAAAGCAGATTCCCAGGCTTTTCTTCTGAGGTGCCTCAGGGTGGGTTAGAACTGCCAAATCCCAGCTAGTAGATGAGCACTTAACTGCTTGCTCTACCCAAGGATTCGATTTGGGTGGCATACAGGATATAAAATCATTTTTTTAATTAAATATTTCCTGAAAGCTAGGAAACTGTGATAGGCATTTGTACATATACCATCATGGCATTTTATACTGATGACATTTCCATTTTGTAGATGTGGGAAGTGAGTCTGAGAGAGGTTTAAGTAAGGCCCCCAGCCCCCAAGTCTATATGCTGCACACTTGCGTGCTCTACTCTGTTCTATGTTCTTGTCTCTCTATCTATTGTGCTATATGCCTGTAATATGGTAATACTTAAATATTTTGTGGGGCATAGTAAGGATTTTCTAGATCCTTGTTGTTCAAAGCATAGTCTGTGGGCTAGCAGCATCAGTATCACCTGCGAGCTTGTTAGAAATGCAGGCGTCTTCTACTCCTCTGAAGACTACCTAAATCAGAATATTTTCGTAAGATCTTGTTCTAGAAAGGCCTTCTTATTGAAAGAATTAAGTAGATAGGAGATTTTGAACCATGCTTAGCCTTTGTTCCTGCCAGACAATCACCAGTCACGTATACTCGTGTACATATATATTACAATTATATTCACACAAATGTGGGACAAACCCATCATGGGGAGCACAGTGGCTCCTTAGGATAAGCACTGAACTGTGATCCATGGGAGAAAGATAAGTCTTTCTGCTCCCGCTAAGATTTACAGCCTTGGAAACCCTAGACAGGGTTGTATGACTTGGAACTGACTCAACAGTACTTAACAACAGTACCAACATACAAATCATAAATAATACTGATAGAAAATAACACTTGTAAGAGCTTTTAACAATGAAAATTTTGATCCTTCTGGACACATCCTAATAGATACAGGTTATAGCCAACAACTTTTGACTAATAAACTCTTTTATATGCAGACAGCAAATGAGACAAGTGAAAAGAGACAACATCAGGAGCACGCCACCAGCAATTATATCTTCTGGCTCCAGCCGGCCCTTTCATAAGGGCCTTTTTGCCTCCTCCCTCTCGGTGGGACCTGATAGACTTTCCAATTATGTGCTACCAGTGTTTGTCATTTTATTAATTAAAGTTCTGTATGTAAAGTAGGAGCAGGCATTGTGGCTAGGCCTATGCTATTATTTCTCTCATGGCCCTTTCCTCCTCCAGAGGTAATTACTACAATTTTATGTCTAGAATATGCCCCGTGTTTGCTATGCATACCTCGTGGCAGCTTCAGAACAATCTCTTAGACCCATACAAAAATTCAGCATGGAATTGAGATTAAGTGGGACAGAGGAGACTCAACGGTATCAAATAATGACCATTTCTATATGAAAACCCCCTCAAATGTAGAAGATGACATGGAGGTGCGATCTCTCTTTGGGAGTCTTGGTGAGGCACTGTAGCATAAGCATTCGACCATAAGGTCAGTTTGAACTGCGAGGTCGGTGGTTCAAATTCACCAGCTGCCCCTTGGGAATCCCATATGGGGTCACTATGTGTCAAATGGATGCAACAGCACTTAACAAAAACAATAACAGCATCTTTCTCTGAATTTCTGAAGGGCTGTATGAACTCCAGCATTAGAGACAAAACCAAGGATGAATGCTCTCGTGTGTATTCCAGGCCAGCAGAAGTAAACACTTTTTACTGGGCAATGATGCTCAAATATGCAATGTGCTTGCTTGGAGGTAGATGGGTGGGCACACCCCAGGTACTCCGCACAGTGGTGGGGGGGTGGTTTTTCCATCAGTGATTGGAAGACTAGGATTGGGTTGTTATTAGTGATATCCAAGCTCGGGTGGTGGTGGTGTGCTGTGGAGTTGGCTCCGACTCATAGTGACCCTGAATAGGGTTTCTGAGACTGTAAATCTTTACTGGAGCAGAAAGCTTATATTTCTCCCACCGAACGGCTGGTAGTTTTGAACTGTTGACCTTGAGATTAGCAGCCTGACTTGTAACCACTACACTACCAGAGTTAGATGACAGTTAGAATTCCTTTTCAACCTAGGTTTCCACAGTGATGTGATTCTGGCATGAGCCTGAAATTTTAAGAGTTTTGTAGTTTCAATGTTGTCTCTTATTAAGGTCCTAAACATACTTTAGCTGAGCATATTGACTCATTCTAAAACTCAGTGTTTTTGAACACTATCTTCAATTTCACCTGGAAAAAATAAACACCAACTCTCAAGCTATAAATAGCTTAATGAAAAATCAACCCAACACAGCAAGAAGCAGGCCAGATGCAGATTTTTGATAACAAGCAAATTAAATGTGATGCTGGCAAGTCCTTGCAATTATGGGGGTTTAAAAATGCCAGATTCCTGGTCACATAAGAGAATGAAAGGACCAGAATCTTTCCTCAAATCGTCAACCCATGTCTCCTACTTTCTGAGGTATCACATAGAAACTGGCGGATACACAGCCAGGAACATCCACATGCCCCCTTTTAAAAATGCACAATACTGTTTTTCTAAAAGGGGGGGCATTTTTTTTTTTTTTTTACAAAGGGGCATATATATCTTGCTCTGCTTTTAAAAAAAGAAGATAGAGAGATATAAGCACTGGACTGCTAACCACAAGGTTGGTGGTTCAAACCCAACAGCCTCTCCTTGAAAACCTTATGTAGGGTTGTTATGAGTCAGAACAAACTCGATGACACTTAACAACAACAAATATATATGAAATTCTGGTGTGGCACTGCGGTGGACAGCAAGGTCAGTTTGAACTGCAAGGTCCATGGTTCAAGCTCACCAATCACTCCTTGGAAACCCTACACAGGGTCGCTGTGAAGCAGAACCAACTCAAAGGCACTTAAGAACAACAACATACATAAATATAATGTATAAACACATAAGTATATCCATATATAAATTAATATATAAATAGTATATACATGAAAATAATGTATAAAAATAATAACCATGTCTATTTCTGATTGAAGAGATTATGAAATTAACTTTTTTTCCCCCTTCTTTGGTCTTTTCTTTCTTTTTCAAATTTTCCACAGTGAACATTGATTACTTTTGATAACTAGAACAAAACCAACACAGTAAATGCAGAATGGTGGTGGTAGTTATGTGCCATGGAATCGGTCCCAACTCATAGCAACCCTATGAGTTGGGTTTCCGAGGCTGTAAATCTTTACGGAAGCAGAAAGCCTCATCTTTCTTCTGTGGAACGACTGGTAGTTTTGAACTGCTGACCTTTTGGTTAGCAGCTCAGATCGTAACCTACTGTGCTACCAGAGCTCCTTAAATGTAGAATATGCAGCTATATAAAGCATGTTTATGAAGAGTAGTCTTGATACAGGAAAATATAATATTAAGTACAGAAAGAAGGCACCAAATGCTTATATGTTATGATACCCAATTTGAATAACGCTTTGTCTGTAGCTACGCTCCACCCTGCAGCTATCTGTCTGTAAGACCCCGTACCGTTGTGGTAGCAGGGATTATCTTGGCAGAGTAGGTATTATAGGCAATTTTCTTCACATTTTACCGTATTTTCCTAACGTTTTTACAATGAACATAGACTACTTTTGCAATCAGAAAAAATAATAAACAGTGTATATTAAAAACAAGAAAGCAGTGAGGGAGGATTCTACGTTTGTTGAGAGGTGGGAAGAGATACTGCCTTTTCATTCACTTTAGGGAGGGTCAGGGCCTTTCACTTGAGCTGTGGGCTCTTCCAGGGAGACTGAGGGAAGGTGGGTACTTCAGAGGAATGAGATGAGGCAGTGCCCTCCCAACAACCCTCCCTCCAGGTGTCTGCTTGCCCACCCAATCCAATTCAGTTCCAACTACTTCTCTTGTGCCTCCAACGGCATCCATAGCCACTGCCCACCCTTCTTCTCTAGAGCATGCCTGCCTCCCCGAGTTCCCCATGGGAGCATGAGTGAGAAACTATCTGGGAAATGAACTTGGGTCTGGGAATCAGAAAGACTGGTTCGGTTTTAATTATTCCATAGCATCTAAGAGACAGAGTCTTCATCTGTAAAATGGGGAAAAACATTTGATAAGAGCTAATTCCTTTCTCCAATATTGGAAAGAGCAGGCAGAGGACAATGTGTTCGAAATAAATAGCGCAAAACAAAACAGTATAGGATCACTGTGTGAGTGAAGAATTTCGTTGTAAACATTTCAGTCTAGGTTCTTATCTTGTAGACTCCCTAGAAAATTATCTTTCCTGTGTGAAGAGGATAAAAGACTTTTTTTTTTCCTTCTGCATTACCTTATAACAGTGTGGTCCTGGTCAATCAGCCTCTTTTGTGCCTTAGTTTTTTTGTAAGTAATTGGGATGAAACTGAGGAATATCTTTGTAGTCCTTTTGCTTGGGGATAGGCTCAGCTCAATCCAGTGAATTCCCTACAATCTTCACAACCACGGGGGACAGGATGGGTTGCAGGTACACCACTGTCAGGGGCCTACTGGGACTTGGGGAGTATTTACTCCCTGACAGCTGGGTGCTTTAGCAGGGTGTTCCACCTGATATATGGGACACATAAATTTGTTATAATGACCTCAGGGTGTGCCACAAGGGTCCATCATTAACATATGGCTTTTGAATTGGATCCAAGTCTGTGCCAAGTGCCAAGGAAGACTTTATTTTCACCCATGAGCCTGTAACAGTAATTCTTCACAGGCTTTGGTTTCATGACGCAGTGATAGAGGTATTAACTTTGAATGGTCCAACATTATTAAATTAATCATGTCCTGCTGCAATTACAATTGCTGTTGATTACTTTGGCCCATTAGAATGTGTCCTGGCACCATCAGCCACATAACAGTATACAGTGACGGAATTCTGGCTCCTGTGGCCTTCTACTTCTTGGTTCTGTGATCAGAACTGTTTTGGCTCAGAAATCCTACGTTGGGACTCTGTTATTGGATCCTTGAGAATTGTGGTTAGCTCCTGTCCTGACCTAGGGTTATGCTTACAGTCGAGGGTTTGCACAATTAATTAATTATTTAATTAAGCAGATTTATTGGGCTCATCCTGCTGGTATTAAAGCTACACATTGCACAAAATAATATCCCCAAGCTGCTCACATGTTGCTAATTGATTGGGAGGAGAAATATGAACATCCACAGTGTCTGAATTTAGATCAATGAGTGACTTCACCATACTTATGCAAAATGAGAAAATAATAAGTTATAATAATATTGTGATAATAATGATAATCATGATCATTCACAAAGTACTGTAGAGTGTATGAAGTTTTTTACATTTTTATCTGATACAGCTTCATGTAGAAAATAAAGTATGTATTTTTATTGCCAGTTAGGGAAAGTGACTTGCTTAGGGTCTTATGGCTTATACGAGCAGAGCTGGGATTTAAATTCATTGACTTTAATTCAATTCTAGTGACCCTAGAGTGTCTATGAATTTAGCTTTGGTTGTACAGATCTGGGATTGAATCCTGGCTCTGTCACTGACTAGCAGGGTGACCAAGTCACTTACGCTCTTTAAGCCTCAGGTTTTGCATCAGTACAAAACAACAACAAAACACTTTGTCATGAGTTGATTCTGAGCCATGACAACCCCACATGTGTCTGAGTAGAACTGTGTTCTATGGGGATTTCAGTGGCTCACCTCTCAGAAGCCAATTGTTAAGCGTTTCTTCCAAGGAACCTTTGAGTGGGTTTGAACTGTCAATCTTTCAGTCAGTAGTTCAGTTCTTCACCATTAGAGCTATCTAGGGACTCCTGTGTCAGTTCAAGTGGGCAAGTAGTCCTCACAAACTAGTTTTGATAATGAGACAATGTATTTGAAATTCTTAGCACAGTGTCAGCCAGCCATACAGTGGGGATCAGTAATTTAAAATCACTCTCTTACTTGGCTTTACAGATGCTAAAGGTCCCTTTCTTGTACCCCAGACTAATGGAAGGTGTTTCTTCACAGAAGTGCAAAGAGTTAGGGTGTTTGAAGGTTCTAGCTAAAATTTTTGGCATCCTTTTTAATGGAATACAACTGAGTGATCCATTATTAATCTGGAAACCAGAACCTTTCATTCAGGAAGTAAGGTCTCTGAACTTTTCTGTTGAAAATACTCCTAGAACAAGTCCCATGTTACCCTGGCCTGCCTCAAACATGACTGCCCCATGGCCAACCTGCAGTCAAAACTTGATGGTGGACTCTTTGTGTCACCTGCTCTTTCCTCACCCCCTTCCAGATGTCTACTTGCCCACCCAACCCAACTAACTTCCAGGCTACTTCTCTTGTCCCTCCAACAGCACTGACTGCCAATGCCCACCCTTCTCCTACTGAACATGCCTGCCTCCTCGATCCCCCCAGAGTAGTGGAGGGTCTGCCCTGGCACAAATGAGAAACCACCTTTGGAGACAGGAGATGAGAATTTGAGACCAGCCAACTCCACCTCCACTCCTGGTGTGGTGCTGTAGGATTAGCACCAGACTGGGAACCACAAGGTCAGGAGTTCAAACTCACCATTCACTCCTCAGAAACCCTATACAGGATTATTATGAAATGGAACCAACTCGATGGCACTTAACAAGAACAAAAGCAACCTCCACCCTTTAGCTGTGTGACTTTGGGGAGTCTCCTTTGGAGAGAATCAGGTTCCTCATTCTGTAGATGGAGGAAGGTTACATTTACTTCACAGGGTAACTGAGAGGATATGGAAAGGCTCTGGAATCTTTGACATCTAGAGAACTATTGTTACAGTGATGCTATTGCAAATGCATTGGGTAGTTGTTATTAGAAGTGGAAAGTGGGACCCAAAAATCTTTTACACATTCAGTGGATCTTTGGAAAAACCCACTTGGAAAAATACCACTTCCAGCCCCTCTCCCCTCAATACAAAGTGGTACATGCTTACCAGTACCAGCTGCACTGGGATCGATTCTGACTCTTGAGACACCTTGTGTGTCAGAGTAGAACTATGCTCTAAGGGTTTATTTTACTAAATTTTATTTGTTGTTGTTGTTGAGAATATATACAATAAAACACACCAGTTCAACTGTTTCTACATGGGCCATTTTGTGATATTGATTATATTCAAGCAGTGCAACCATTATTACACTCCCTTTCTGATTTGTTCCTCTCATTCACATAAAGTCACTGCGCCGACGGTTCCTAACCTTTCCAGCTGCTGTTGTCAATTTGATCCTCAAGAGATAGTTCTTGAGCATAATGTTCAAGGCAAACCTTATTTTCACTAGTTAAGCTAAATGACTGCTCAGTTTTAAGATGACTTCAGGCGATATTTTTGGTTTAAGGTTTACAGGCCAATAGTTTCAGGGGTTCATCCACCTTCCATAACTCCAGAACGTCTGGAGTCCATGAGAATTTGAAATTCTGTTCTGCATTTTCCGTCTTTTGATCAGTATTCTGCTATGGAATCTTTGATCAAAATGTTCAGTGATGATAGCCAGGCACCATCTAGTTCTTCTAGGCTTATGGCAAAGGAGGCAATTGTTCAAGCTTTCCATTTGTTCCTCCTCTAACTTTCCTTCTTCCTTTATTGCTCCAGGTGAACAGGGATCAAGTGTTGTGCCTTAGACAGCTGCTTGCAAGCTTTTAAGACCCCAGGCGCTGTGCAATGAACTATGAGGAATAACAGAAGCACTCAACACATTAGGCCAATTAACTAGGATGTCCTATGAAACCATGACCCTAAAGCACCAAACCACGAAACCAAATCCCAGGAGGTCTTTGGTTGTATATAAGCAGCCTCTGTAACAGCTGCTCTTTTTTGTTTTTGGTTGTTATTGCAAAAATACCTATCACACAACTTTTGCCAATTCAACGTTTTACAGGTTTACGACTAATTAACAGCAATTACAATAATAAGCTGGGCAGCACTACTTTTAATTAGTACAGCTTTTCCAACACTAATCCTTCCCCCCCCCCCCCTTCCTCCTCTGGTAACCACTAATAAACCTAGGCTTTGTACGTTTGCCTTGCCTTTTGATCAGGAGCCCTGGTAGTGCTATAGATAAACTCTGGATGTCTGACTACAAGGTTAGCAGTTCAAACCCACCAACCACTCCTTAGGAGAACGACGAGGCTTTCTGCTCCTGTAAAGATTTACAGCCTTGAAAACAGGGTTGCTACAAGGTGCAATTGCTGAGTGGTGGTGGTGTGTGGTTTTGGTGTCTTTGTATAAAAAGTGAGATCATACAATATTTGTCCTTTTGTTCTGCTTATTTTACTCAGCACATCATGGGGTTATCAAATGGCTGAGCTTTTGCAAGTATATCTTCACCAACCTTTAGGCTACTGAAGGTGCTGAGCATTCAACTGTTTGCCACACCCAGGGACTCTGGCATAGACTTGCTGCTGTTGAGTTTGTTCTGACTCAGCAACCCTATATAGGGTTTCTGAGGTATGGCTGGTGGGTTTGAGCTGCTGACCTTGTGATTAGCAGTCCAGAGATTACCCTACAGCAACATACCTGGGCCTGGTCCATCCTTGGCATGGCATGGCATCATGGTGTGCCGTGGAGTTGGTTCCAACTCATAGTGACCCTGTGTAAGGTTTCTGAGGCTGTAGACCTTTACAGGAACAGAAAGCCTCATCTTTCTCCTGCAGAACAGCTGGTAGTTTCGAACTGCTGACCTTGAGGTTCGCAGACTGACTCGTAACCACCACACTACCAGAGTTCTTTGGTCCATCCTTAAGTCATAGTTAAAAGATTTTATGAAGTCACTGTTTCAATCACTAGGGATGTCAGCAACTGCCAGAAGTAAGATTCTGTAGGTCCATGGTGAGCAGGGAGGATGGAGTGAGATCACACAGGTTGGGGAGACAACAGGTATTCTGGAGGAAGCAGTGGGGCTGGAGCTTTTGCTCTGGGCTTCTTAAACTGTGATACACATGCCTTCCAGGTCTCCCCAGGGATATATCCAATGCCACTCAATACTGAGTTATGAATCACGTTTTTGTATTTGAACAAACAGCTATGTTAGGAGTGAAAAAACAGAATTGGCATTTGTTTTCAAGTTAAAATGAGATTTTAGGGAAAAAAAAAAACACAACAGGCTTATAATGTTTTGATTTGGGTCATTTCACTCAGCTTGCTGCAGAGAAGTGACAATCTGCCTTAGCGTTCTCCTCTGCACTTAGGTTCCTTTTTTGGAGAGGCAGTCCTCTTATTTAACACAGCAGCCCCACCCACAGGACACCTGGTGATGCAGTGGTTAAAGCGAGGTACTAACCAAAAGGTCAGTGATTCAAACCCAGTCACTGCTCTGTGGGAGAATGGCAATCCTATGGCTCAGTTCTACCCTGTTCCGTAGGGTCTCTATGAGTCGGAATTGACTTGCTGGCAGTGACACTTGTTTTGTTTTGTCCCATCCACAGAATTTCTCTTTAGGAGAATCCCTAGTGCCACCTTGTTATACTACTGGCCAGCTATCATGATTTCAGGTGGACAGGCCTCATCTGTAAAAGGAAAGGCTGACAGTATCTTCGCCCCTCAAGAATACAGAGCTCTGGGCCCCTCTGTAAACATCAGGGCTATCATAAAGGCTTGTTATTCACTTTAGGTGTCTGCTGGGAATGGAGTAAGGAGAGGGCAGTGGGGCAAAGGAACTTTCACTGGATTAGAAGAGGGTGCTCCCCGTGTCCTTGCTGGGTGCTGAGAGGAGCTGTTGGCAATAGTGGGGATGATGGAGGGGAAGACAGAGCCCATTTCTTGTAGGTACTACGTTATCTTGTTGTACCCTAGTCACTGAGTTAGGCAGCACCCCAACTATGGCCAGGCTACACATATCCAGAGCAGAGGAGGCACCAGTGTAGAGTCACCCACCCTTTCAACTCAGAATCATCACAAAAATCAGATAGTAATAGTAATAGCAGCCGAAGAGTAGCAAAACCCACACGCATGATTTGTGAGGCCACCTACCATGTACCCAGGACTTGGTGTTGTTATTAAGTGCCATAGAGTCGATTCCGACCCACAGCGACCCTGTATAGGGTTTCCAAGGAGCAGCTGGTGAGCTTGAACTGCCACCTTGCGGTTCAAATGGCTTTGCAGTCTGGCGTATTAGCTCACAGTACCACACCAGGACTCCTGTACCCAGGACTAGGTGGACACATTTCATACCTTGTCTATCCTTGCAGCATCCTTGTAGAGGCTATGGAAGTCAAGAGGAGCCAGGTGATTTGCACCAAGTCGCCCAGATAGAAAATGTCAGGACTCCACCACGGTCTAAGGGATTACAAGCTCATGCTTTCCCCACTACACCACATTACCTCAGCAAGGCTTCCTTTGTTGTGTCCCCATAAAGCCAGCCAGATCTCCTGACTGTAGGGCTATGGGGCAAGGCCTAGGCAGGAGGGAGGAAACTACCCTTATTGCATCAGTATTTCCTGAAGAGGGGCATTGTTCCTCCCACTGGACACACACCTGGGCAGAGGCTGGACCACCAGCTGAATGTCAAATATCTATCATGGAGTCCTGACCCTAGTTCTTGGAAGGTCCCCAAAGTAGGAAGAGGAGTGGTGCAGAGAACAGGGAGTATGAAAACAATCTGTGGCTAGTCTAACTGGATTTGGATTTAATTCACAAAACCCAGAAGCTTGAAAGTCTCCAAGGTGAGCTCTGTCCCCAGAGGAAGTCAAGTATCAGATGAGATAGGGATGGATATCCACAGGACTACTGTCTGATGGGTATCTCGGTCCCTAAGGGGGTTGGGCTTAGTGGGAGGGGAGATAGATTTGATGCCCCTCTAGTTCAGCATTGGTGCCTGGCTGTTTACATGAGGGGTTCTCAGTGTAAACCACCACAGAGTGTTTGTGCAGCATCTCTTCACTACACAAGGGCAAAACAGACTCTGGTAGGGACCAGCTTGTCCTTCCGTTAGTTAGCAGTCAGCCCCAATGCAAGGGTGAATGGGTGAGTTGGGAGGGTAAGGGTGCAGTTTCCTTCTCCACCAATGGGCACATATTCAGACGGTGGGATGGACCCAGGCAATAACTTTATTCAGGATCAAACCCATGACATCCCTCAAACAGCTTCTCCTTCCTGATTCGCTCAAATAAATGGGACCATAAGGGCTAAGAATAGGGCACACTTAATGGACGATGAGTTATAGAGGGGGGCAGGGAAGAGTCCCAAAGACTCACACTCAATGTGAATCACAGATAGGGGAAGAGTCCCAAAGATGGGTGACCATATTTCCTTGTTTGCTTAGGATCTAGTCCCAGTGAACGGGAGGAGATAGGCTGAGGAGAGAATAAGTAACTGACCAGCATTTTACTGGTGTTCCCTTCCTGCCTGCAGAGATGAAGAAATTTATGATTGGGGGCCTGAACTAGGTGAGAGCAAGGTCCATTCACAGTCCAAGCCTGAGCTAAGGGCAGGTCATTGAACTTCTGTGGAGACACACATCAACTCCCTTTTAGCTGACAAGATGTCCTATGCTCCCTACCAGCATGAAACTTGGAGTCCTTAGGTTTGTGTATACTCACTGACAGTGGGTCTTGCTGAAATGAGCTGCTTCCAGCTCCTCTGCAGCCCTTCTTATGCCCTGACCCAGAGTATGGCTGTGGAAGCCCCTGATATGCAGGATCTGTTCAGTAACCATGAGACAAATTCAGTATCTCTGTTCACTCCTTTGGCTCTGAGTGGTGCATACAGTCAGGTGTTCAGCTGCTAACTGAAAGGTTGGAGGTTCAAGTCCACTCAAAGGTTCCTTGGAAGAAAGTCCTGGCAATCTACTTCTCCAAGCCCAATCATTGAAAACCTTATAAAGCACAGTTTTACTCTGACACATATGGGTTTACCTTGAGTTGGAGTCAACTTGATGGCAACTTGTTGATGGAAGTCTCATGGGAGCTGATAAAGGAAAAGTCCTTCTGCCTTTGTTCTTTTCTCTATCTCAAGCCATCTTAAAATGATGTTCTCTCCTTTTCTTGTCTTTCCACAGAAGATTTTGCCATAGATTTAAATAATTTTTTAAAAAAACAGCAGTCAGAAAAGTTTGATTCTTCTTTCCATCTTGAAGTTCCTATTTGGCTGGGGACAAATGTAACTGAGCCTAGCCAACATATCCAGGGGTGGCTGAGATCTGTGACAGATGCCAGGCTCCTCCTCCATGTCTGTCTGGATCACACTTATGGGTTTAATGATACAGAGTGTGTGCGTCTCCTTCCCTACAGGCCAGACAGTCCCTGAGAACACGGAGAAGACCAGCAGGGTCGCCTTCTGCCCTGCAGCTCCCCGCCCCAGCAGCTAATCAAAGTCCACTCGTTTTATCACTAGGGCTGACGTGTGTGTGTAGGTATGACTTGCCATTGGGGGGTTCCCACAAAATCAGATGGGCCACATTCCACTTTCTAGGTCCCTTTCTTCCTTACAGTTCATAAAAGGAAAACTGCTTCCGTGTTTTGGACAGAAGAAAGAAAATACGTAAGTCCACTTTTTTTTTTTTTTCCCTTTCCAAGCCTTGTTCTGTCCTGAGAACATGGTTTAAATTATTCTAGTCACAGGCAGGCTATTCAAATAAAATAGAATTTCAAACCACACGGGGCTTGTTGAGACATTCAGGCTTCTAGATGTGTGAACGGCAGGGGGAGGGGCCGGCGTGGGGCCTTGCCGCTCTCTGTCCTCTTTATTACCAGCAGCTGCAATGCTAGACACATCCGACCGTGTCTCAAAGCCAAAGCGGACGCGAGCAGGTCTGACAGCAAATGAACACATGAAAGCCCTGCCAGGCTCCCCTCCCAGATGGCAACTTTAATTATTTGAACTGGAGCTCAGCAAAATAAAAATAAAATAAAATCAGAATATATTTTAAGTGGCTCCCCTGTTTCCCACAGAGAATAGCTTTCAGGGGGGTGAGAGGAGGAGGGAGAGATGAAAACAAAAAAACAAAAAACAACGCTATCTCTTGTTTGTGGCTGGGCTAGGCAGAGGTTTTTAAATATTCATGTTCCATGTGCAACTGTGCAGAGCGAGAGGAGGAAGCGCCTGCAGCTGGACCAGCCCGTGAGAGACAGCGGCAGTGGTGCGGCAGGCATTTGGAGGAAGGTGGTGGAGTTGGAGAGCCCTGCACACCAGTTAAGCATCACTGGTGAACATCTGGCCTGGATCCATGTGGACTCTGAGGGCCATTTCCCCAGACCTTTCTTTCTCCCCTGCCTTCACCCCATCATTTCTGACTCAAATTTCTAAATGACAAGTTCTATCCCACCATTTGGCGTCGCAGATGGAGTCCCTGAGAGGTGCAAATGGTCAAGAAGCTTGGCTGCTAACTCAGAGTTTGGTGATTCACATCTACCCAGAGGTACCACAGAAGAAAGATCTTATATAATAAGCATAACCTATCTCCTTCGCTGAAGTCCCTGAGTACTCAGCAGCTAACTCCAAGGGTTTGAGGTTTGAATCTACCCACAGGTCCGTCAGGAGCAAGCCCTAAAACTCAGCCACTGGAAACCCTGCTGTACTCTGGGTTCTACTCTAACACTCATGGGGATACCATGAGTGAGAACTGATTTGACACCAACTGTCTAGGAGTCACAGATAAACCAAGGAAAACTCTAAATGGACTCAGAAGGAATTTTGGTCACAGTTGGAAAGTGTGCCTTATGGCCAATAAATATCAAGTCTCAATGTGCATCCAAATCACCAAGGGTAGGTCTTGGAAGAGGCAGATTCCTGGGTCCTACCTAGTTGTGCAGTGGTTACAAGTTGGGCTACTAACCTCAAGGTCAGCGGTTCAAAACTACCAGCAGTTCCGCAGGAGAAAGATGAGGCTTTCTGCTCCCGTAAAGATTTATAGCCTTGGAAACCCTATACAAGGTTACTATGAGTCGGAACAGACTTGACAGCACTTAACAAAAGCACAACCTTTCTAGTGATACCATTTCAGAGCTCTGGAGAGAGGCCTAGAATCTGCACGTAAAACAACCTTCAGGTGAGTACAATTGGAGCAACATAAACCTACTAGAGGCTCTTTTCTAGATCTTCAAGAAAATCCATCTCTGGAGACACTAGGACCCTTTTGGAAATTCACAGATGATTACAGGATTTCTTGAGAGAGAGTTGTGAGATGTTCTGCAATTACTTTAATTCCCTGGTGGTCCCATGGCTGGGCTTGGCGTGGCCTTGGGTTTAGAGAAGACACACTGTGGTGGGTTAGAAGCCTCCTAGGGGTCAGCCTGGGAGCTCAGCTGGGTCAGCTGCCTGTCTGTCCCCGTGGATCTGACCCTCATCATGAAAGTCTCCCAGGGCCATCTTTTCTGCACTTGTGCCCCACAGACAACAGAGGTCCCGCTACCACTGGTGAGATTTGAAGGCACTGATTAACCGTGTCTTCATACAGCAATGCAATATCCTGTTTCCCTGCCAGCAAACCTGGGAGAAAGAAATCAACTTCCTGCCTTCTGTAGTTAGGATTCAAATAAAATAAATGGTGGGGCTTACCAACCTTCAAATGCATATTTCCATTTTGGTTATTTATTTTTCTGATGAAAACATTTTCCCCAACACTGGAAATTTAAAAACCCATCAGCCTTAGATGAATAGTCTGAAAACCCGAAGGTGAAACAACCGCGAGAGCTGTGAATGTTCAATGGACTCACTGCTTCCCCTTCATTACGCCTGCCGATCCCAGTTCTGGAAAAGGGCAGGAACTAGAAGAAATAGCCCCGAGCAAAATTGACTGGAGGAAAAATAAAACATGCCAGTAAAACAAAACACCTGTTTAAGCTATTGATCAACTCAAAGGTTATTAGAGAAATGATAAAGTATTAGAAACATCTCATTTTTACCCTGACATTTCTTTTTCTGAAATTAGGCTCATATTAAAGCCAGTGAAAAATAAATTTAAAGATCCAATGTGTTTAAGGATGCTCCTGGCCTCTCAGGTGAGCCAACGATCTCTCCCACTTTTGATTTCCTCTTATGAAACCCTGTTTTCTCGGGACCTATGCAGAGGCATCTGAGAAATATCGAAGATGACTATGCAATTCCACCATCTGAGTCAGATAGCATGGTTCCTCAAATACAATTTAATTTAATGAATCTATTTATTTGTGCCTTGACTTCTTTCAAAAAGGATTTAAGGTGGCTTACAGAGACACAGAAAATCGAGTAAGATAACATAAACTGGAAGATGGTGAGAAAGTCAGGGCAAATGTAGAGTTATAAAGACCAATCTGGAGTGAGGCTGGTGCAAACTGTATATCGTCCTAGCTGGTAGGACCCAGCAAATACAACTTCTCAGATTAAACAGAAGAAATTCATTTATATATCTTTCCCATTCTGATTTAAGTCTGTGAGTTTTTATTTCACAAAATCCCCAAAGGGTTTGAATTTGCCCTGTAGGGGAAGCCCATTCTCGGCACTTCAGCTTTTCCAAGTGACACCTCTTTCAGATTTCTAGCAATCAAAGGAAGGGAAAAGAATCTGATCAGTTACACAATGCCCACAACTTGAAAGGAAACCAATTGCTATTGCACAGCTAGCTATTCCTGAAACTAAGCCAGAAAGGAATTTCTCCAGTGACTTTCCCAAAAGAAAGGAGTGGCCAAATCTAAAACACGTATTGGCTTTATAGCACATGTGAAGAGTCCAAGCCCAAGGCAGGTCCCTGCTCTTCTCGAGTGGGCAGTCAGATTTCTGGCTAAACCCTGCTTCCTTATCCCCCATTCTCCCTTTCTATGTTCATATAAATATTGACTGATTCCTATTGGGTGCCAGGCATTGCCAATCTGCTAGAAGGATCTGAGTTTGGGTAATGACATCTTCTAAAGAACATCAATGGCTAACTACTATCCTGCATTGTTGCGGCTGAGTCAGCTCCAACTCCAGGTGACCTTTATATATATATATATATATATATAAAACAGAACAAAACTGTTGCCTCATCCTGCACCCTCTTCAAGGTCTTTGATATGTTTGAGCCCATTGTTGAGGTTACTGTGTTAAGCTATCTCACTGAGGGGCTATCTCATTTTCATTAACCCTCTACTTCATCAGGCACTATGTCCTTTTCTTGTGATTGATTTTTCCTTTATGTACATTAACCTAGTGAATCCTCATACTTCTGAAGTAGGCATTATAATGTCTCTAACTCTCCAGGTGAAGAAATTGAGACCCTTAGAGGTTAATTACTTGCCCAAATAACCCACACAGCTAATCAGTAGTGGAACTTGGCTTGAACTTGGGCAGTGTGACTCAATCTCTGAGCTCAGTTACTATGCCATGTGGAGGGATAAGTACATTTTTTGGCCCCTTGGTCCTGGTGTGGCACTGTAGGATCATGAACTGGACCACAAGGTTGATTTTAACTGCAAAGTTGGCAGTTCAAACTCACCAGCCACTCCTAGGAAACCCTATATGGGGTCGATATGAGTCAGATCTGACTCGATGGCACTTAACAACAACAAAAACAGAGAAGATTGCCTATTGCTAAGGATTATGACACCAGTCCTTTTGTCTGTCCACTAAAACAGTTAACAGCTCTTTGAACCATCTGGTTAAGTGGATGTAGGGGTGCCTTACTACATGCTATTGATATCTTAGTGAGATTTCTATAAATCAAACCTTTGATGCTCTATCATATTGGAAATGGATTATGAGTGCTGATATTTCTAAAAAGGGATTCTGTAAAAGTCTTTTGTAAATCTTCATTACCTTCCCCTGTCGTGTCTTGGCAAATGTTTTCTAGGTTCACTTAAGTCAATGTCCTCCTGCAAATGAGTCTCTGCAGATGGGACTTTACCATTCTGATGGATGTTCTCTGACTAGAAGATGGCCCAAAGAGCCTTTTTATCCTGAGTTGATCCCAGGAGAACAACCAGCCTATCCATACAGGCTACTTTCTTCATTTTAGGGTTTTATCAAAATGTGGCCAAGGAGAAGGGTAGGAGGAGAGGTCAGGGAACTGGAGGAACAGGGATACTTGCCTCACACGGAGAGTTCTTCATGGGTGCAGGAAATGTAGCACTGGTCAGTGTAGCACTTTCATACGTAGGGACATCAGTGGTGCTGAGCAACAGGGATTGGCCTGGAGGTGAGAGGGGCAAAAATCAAGAATGCACCATCATCAGGAACTGAAAGGTTCAAGAGAACTGTGAGGGGAAGGCAGGGTTAATGGATTCTACACATTACCATGGAGCTCAGGCACAACTTTGAGGATATGCAGTTCTGCTTCCTAAATTGAATGAGAGAGTTTACTTGTCACCATCAGTGAGCTCTGACTTATGCAAAACCTTCATTTCAAGCTGCCTATAATGTCCCAGCATCTGCATCCTGACCTCACAACATCACCAGTGTTAGCCCACAGTCTGGAGACAGCTTGAAGCATGCCCCCTGCCCTCATAATCCATTTCCATCATGTCCTCCAATGACACTTCTGAACTTCACTCTCCTCACCCGCAGATGAACACAGGTCACCCTGTGCCACATGCTCTGCCCAAGGATGCTCATATGCTGCATTATCTCAGCACTGATCTGCCTGCAAACCTGGGACTGAGGGTCCCTTACCCTGTGGGTGATAGAAAACATACCTGTAAGTCTCCAAGAACCGTGGAGCATCTTATAGGTGGTATGGGCTATAGAGGTGGGTGCCACAGTGAACTCACAACCACTTAGGGGTCCCACAGAGCCCTGGACATTACTTTAGTTATTCATCCTACCTTTTCTCCATCTTTTGGTAAAGTGCGATTGACTTACAACCAACTAACAAATTTAGGTGGGTCCAGAGCAGAGAATCCTAGACAGACCAGAATTCTCCAAAAATACATCATCTCTCCTTGAGGAAGATTCAAGGAGCTAGGATATGTGGCTGAGGAGAGAAGAGACTTCATGTAGTAGGTGGGTCACAATTAGCTTCAAATTATCTAAGGGCTGTGTTGTGGGAGAGGAGTGGTTTTGTTTTGTGGGCCTTCAGAATATAAAAGTCATGGTCAATGAGTTATAGAAAGGTGGTGGTGGTTATGTGCTGTGGAGTCAGTTCCGACTCATAGAGACCCTTTATAGGGTTTCTGAGGCAGTAAATCTTTACAGGAACAGAAAGCCCCATCTTTCTTCTGCAGAACTACTGGTAGTTTAGAACAGCTGACCGTGAGATTAGCAGTCCAACTTGTAACCACTACGCTACCAGAGCTCCTTTGTACAGAGGTTGTTGCTGTTAATAAGTACAGTAGAGTCGGTTCCAACTCATAGCGACCCTGCATAGGGTTTCTGAGGCTGTAAATCTTTACGGGAGCAGAACGCCTCATCTTTCTCCCATGGAACTGCTGGTAGTTTCGGACTGCTGACTTTGAGGTTGGCAGTCTGACTCATAACCACTACGCTACCAGATCTCCTTATGTAGAGAGATAGAAGTAAGGAAAATGGCTTTATGATCCTGAGCTGTTGAACAATGAAGGAAGCTAAGAGGTAGTGAAAGTCTTGCCATTAGAGGTTTTCATCAAGGACAAATTATTTATTGGCTATGGGCTATGGGGAGTCCTGGTGTGGCACTATAGAATAAGCACTCAGCCTCAAGGTGGGTTTGAACTGCAAGACTAGCTGTTCAAACTCACCAGCAGCATCTCAGAAACCCTATGCAGGGTTGCTATGAGTCAGAACGATGGCATTTAACAACAATTGGCTATGGACTCCTGGTGTAGTGCTGTGGATCAGCACTGGACTGTGAACAACAATGTTGGCAGTTCAAATCTACCATCTGCTCCTCAGAAACCCTATGCAGGGTTGCTATGAATTGGAACTGACTCAGTGGCACTTAACAACAACAACATGGGAGCTGTAAGGGCAATTCTCATACAGAGAGTAGAGACATTAAGATCAGGTCTAACTTGAGCTCTGTTACTCTTCCTTGTACAAATAGGGCACCAATGATGATGCAGTGTGGTGAGGGAGCAGGGGCTCACCTCATGTAGAAAGAGGCCCCGACAGAATTCTCCTATGGCTGCAAACCACTCAGCCTTCTTTCTAATGGGGCCACTGTGAGAGGGTCTTGGCCACAAGTCACCCCATTCAGGTGCAGCCAGCTCTGAAAACCAGAACTACCTGCAGAGGCACCCTTAGTGCTTGGTCAGATGTTCTTCTTGCTCACAATTATTATTTTTTAAACATTCCATAGAATGTGCAATCTTTGCTTGGCAAGAGAGTGAATTTTAGTATGAGGATCTTTTGCTCCCCAAAGAACAGGCAAATGCAGGGGAGGAAGGAGGGAGAGAGCGCCTGCAGCCCTGTCCTGCAGGGTTGGATGACTTGTCCTATGCAGCAGCTCAACGTGGGAGCTCTCTCTGATGCCACAGTCTGCCCACGCCAATGTCTCTACAGCTGGTGTTATGGATGGCCGCCTTTTGGGTGTGTGGCGACTCTTTGCTTCTCTGGCAGTCAAACATGGGCTGTGGGGAGGATGAGTTCTGGCACACTGGGGGATGGCTGAGGAAGTTGTGGTCTCCTGTGTCTGTGGAATATGACACAATGTGGGGCAAATGACACAAGCTTTCCTGTGCCTCAGTCTTGCCAACTATAAACTGGATTATGGTTTTACTTACTTCTAGGCCTCCCTGTGCCTCAGTCTCCCCGGTTGTATATGGTTTTTCTTTCTGATACAGTGAATTATATGCCCAACACAGTTATGTTTAACATAGGTGATTCTCAAAAAGCATGTATTGAATTAATGGATTATTTTTTCTGCCATTATTCTTCTCTTCCAACTAGTCCTTCATTAAATAGTTTTAAGTAATAAAAGATGCCCTCTACCTGGGTCCATATTTACTCAGTCTAAAGTCCCAGGAGTTCTGAAAAGGGAAGTCTGTGTGAACACCCAGGGCAAGCTTTGGGCAGGCCTTATCCTGAGGGTCGGGGGAGGCCCAGTTGCTTGTAGTGGTGCCCTGAGCCTCTTATCTCTCCAGGTGGACCCAGGTAAGAGAGGGACAATACCTTGGTGACCCTGGAACTGGGCATCCTTTAGGGTCCTGACCTGCCACCGGGATGTGTGGCGTGACAGTGTGCCTTGGGTCCAGCCACAGAAGCCATCTTCAAAGTCACAGTAAAAGCCAGCAGGGAGTTTACCTGCAGGGAGAGCACAGTCATTTCTAAGCTGGCCAATGCCAAATGAAGTTAGTCATGCATGATCAAGTTGTCATTGATAATAGCTCTCCAACAAGAATTCTACATGTATAGTAACACTGATCATACTTAAAAAGAAGATCCCAGTCTCTAACTCTTGCATTAATTCTGATCTTCAGAAAATAAAGTAACAATGATAATAATAATTCTAAAGCATAGGCATTGTTAACTTAGTTTTTGACTCATAGGGTGTGGTCTTGTAGGGCAAGCATTGGATTATAAGGTCACTATGAACTGAAAGGTCGGTGGTTCAAACTCACCAGCTACTCCTTGGAAACTCTGTTGTTGTTAAGTGCTGTAGTTGAGTTGGTTCCAACTCACAGCAACACTGTATAGGGTTTCTAAAGAGTGGCTGGTGAGCTTGAACCACCAACCTTCCAGTTCAAAACAACCTTGCAGTCCAGCGCATTAACCTACAGCGCCATACCAGTCGCTACGAGTTGGAAGCGACTTGATGACATTTAACAACATATGACAAAGCAGAGGCTCAGAAATGTTAAACAACATGACCAAGGTCACACAGCAAACAGATAATCCAACTAGGACATGAAGGTGTTGTTGTTAGGTGCCATTGAGTCGGTACTGACCCATAGTGACCTTAAGCACAGCAGAATGAAACACTGCCTGATCCTGGACCAACCTCACTACTGTTGCCACACTTGAGTCCATCGATGCTGCCACTTGGCCAATCCATCTCGTAGGGGGTCTTCCTCTTTTTCTTTGACCCTCCACCTTACCAAACATGATATCCTCTAGTGACTGGTCCTTCTTGACAATATTTCCAAAGTATGAGAGACAAAGTTTGGCTATCTTGGCCTCCAAGGAGCACTCTGGTTGCACTTCTTCCAAAATGGATCTATTGGTTCTTTTGGCAGCCCATGGCACCTTCAATACTCTCCTCCAACACCATAACTCAAAAGCATCAATTCTTCTATGGTCTTCCTTATTCACTGTCCAGCTTTCACATGCATATGAGGTTATTGAAAATACCATGGCTTGGGTCAGGCGCACCTTAGTCCTCAAGCTGACATCTTTGCTCTTCAACACTTTAAAAAGGTCTTGTGCAGCAGATTTGCCAAATGCAATACGTCGTTTGTATTCTTGACTGCCGCTTCCGTGAGTGTTGATCGCTAACATGAAGTAGATCTTCTGATTCTCTGCACTCTTCTTACTGATCCATCACAAACATGAACCCCAGGAGAGGCCAACACATAACTCATTAGAGCACATTCCTTAAAGTTGACACAATGACAAGAAGGTGATGGAAGCAGTGGTTGTGTTCGCTAGGAGTTAGTTTGTGTCTCATTGCTACCCTCATATGCAGAGACACAGACTGCTCAATACTTCGTATTGGCTTCCCTTCAACTCCCAACCCTCTTGCAGTTAAATAGAGCCCCATGATTAGTCTGGCCAATAAAATGTGAGCACAAGTGATAGGCGTCTCTTTGGTTGGGGCCGTGAAAAGTCAGTGACTAAGGAGAGTGCTTGTTCCTGAGGGGGCTGCTAAATGATATCAGAGCCTCTGACAGTTTGGGTCCCTGAGTGATTCTGTGGAGCAGAGACACGTCCCACCCTAACCCTCACTAGACAGACCATGTAAATGTTATGATTGAACAACCAGGGTTTTGGGATTGCTTATTACTGAAGCATAACCTAGCTCATTCTGACCAAAGCAACCCTGGTTCCCAGGACGTCTTCATATCCTCTGTTGGTTCAGGGTAAAGCACCTCATATTGCTGTTCTCTTCTTCAGATTGACCTCAGGTACCATTTAAGAAAGCCACAGTTGGCTTTACAGACCACCTGTCTCCCAACTACCTACAGAAAGAGGAGGAAAGGAGAAGAGAGTTTGCGAGCACTCACTTTCTCCAGCTTCAGGGAGACTTTCAGCTCTGAGGAGCCAGTGGGCCCTTCCAGGCTGTTCTGGTAGCAGCAGGGCTGTGTCTGCACATTGAAGAGAGTTGTCTCTACTGAGACCCACTGTTCTCCATGCCCTTCCTCTGTCTTAGCCCTTTTGGCAGCAGCAGGCTGACAAAGACGGCCCTCATGCTTCCTGGCTGTGACAGCACCTTAGTGAATTATTACTCATTTCCCCCTGATTCTCTGTGCATTTCACACAGAGGCAGAGTTATAAATTAAAACCGCCTGTCACTGACTTTGAGCATCTCTTCCCATTTATACCCCCCTGAAGAAATCATTTCCCCCCTAAGCCCTGCATGTTCCTCTGATTAAAAATCCAAAAGCTAAGGAGCTCTTTCTGTTTTATTTTTTATTCCTCCTCCAGGGATCCCACATTCACTTCCTTGTTCAGAAACTAACTGGTGGCAGGAAGTGACCTTCCATGACATGACCTTCAAAAGCAGTGCTTCAAACTGGGGACCACAATGAGAGACTCAGCAGGAGATCAGCTTCTGCTGGAAGGAGGAAGCAGGGCTAAGTTGTGGCCTGAGCAACATATCATTCCTTCCTTTTCCTTTAAAGGAACTCTGGTGATACAGTGGGTTAAGTATTGGGCTGTTAACGGCAAAGTTGACAGTTTGAACTCAGCAGCTGTTCCATAGGAGAAAGATGAGGCTGTCTGCTTCTGTAAAGATTTATAGATTCAGATACCCTATGGAATACTTTAAGGAGCTCTGGTAGCGTAGTGGTTACGACTCGGGCTGTGAACCTCAAGGTCAGCAGTTCGAAACTACCAGCTGCTCCGCGGGAGAAAGATGAGGCTTTCTACTCCCGTAAAGATTTACACCCTCGGAAACTCTGTACAGGGTCGCTATGAGTCGGTTCCGACTCCACGGCACATAACAACAACAACAATGGAATACTTTTGTCTTGTCCTATAGGTTACTATGAGACATCAACTGGTGGCAGTGGATTTGATTTTTTGGGTCTCCCTTTTAGGAGATAGAGGGATCCTTGGTGATGTGGTGGATTAAGCATTAGGCTGTTAACCACAAGCTCAGCCTTTCCATGGGAGAAAGATGAGGCTTTCTGGTCATGTAAAGATTTACAGCCTTGGAAACCCTATGGAGTAACTCAACCCTGCCCTATGGGATCACTAGGAGTCAGAATTGACTCAACCTCAGTGTTTGGGTGGGTTTAGGAGTTGGAGACAGAGAAGAACATAGTCTGACATGTAGGTGTTGGTACTTCAACAGAACTGGAATCCAGACACCTCGATTCTAGTTCTGTACTCACAACTTCCTGGCTGTGTGATCTTAGGCAAGTCATTTCATTCCTTACAGCCTCAAGATTCTTGTCTATTAATTGAGACATCAGTACCAGTTTCATAGGACTGTTATGAGTATAAAATAAAGACAAGACTGTAGAAACACATCATAAACAGAGAGAATTGTATAAATATAAAATGCTGTATTAATATTAATAATTCACATCTAGGTCAGGGGAATTCATCAGGGCTGGGCTGACATGGCCAACACCACCCTCAGGAGCAGAGACAGGTCCCTCAGCTGCCTGTCTGTGGCCGCTCTTGAGGTAGCTCTGTACATGTCTCCCACTAGGACAGGGCGGAGGGAAGCCATTGGCATTCTCCACCCCCTGCAAGTCCATCCTTGCCTTCACTTACTTGGCATAGGACCCAGCATGTGCTGCAATTGGAAGCCCATTTCTATTTGGCTGACTGAAGAACGGGAGAGAAGGTAGACAAATAGCTCAACAGTCAACTAACAATTTATGTGGCCATACTTCGTGAGTGGGGGCAGGGGGAGTGCTGAGAGGATTTCTACTGCTGTAAGCACATCAGGGCAGTTTGCTCAGCAAGAAGCAGTTCCTGAGGAAGCTGGGGGATGGGGTGAGGGTAGGATCAGACCAAAGACTGTGGATTAGGTTCCATTTGGCAAGTCGCTGTAAAGGTCAATTACCAAGCCAAAGGTTGGTTCACAACCTTGGGTCCAATGGTGTCATTCTCACTCTTTAAATCCCTTTCTCCTCTCATTCACCCCAAGCACTTACTCAGTGTTTGACACACCGTAGGGGCCCTCCTCAATGCTTATTTGCTGAATGTAATGGAACTGGGTTCAATCCTCTAGCCCCTTGCCCCTCAAAACACTGTTGAGTCAATTTTGACATACATGGTGAGCCCATGTGTGTCTGAATAGAACTGTGCTCTTCTGGATTTTCAAATTTGACTTTGCAGAAGTACATGGCCAAGCCTTTCTCCTGCAGTGCCTCTGGGTGAACTTGAACTGCCAGCCTTTTGGTTAGCAGCTGAGTGTACCAACTGTTTGCATCATTCAGGGACTCCCATGTACAATTGAATGGAAGTTCAGAATCTCAGGTCCCAGTCCAGACCTAATAAATCTGAATCTGCATTTTTAACAAGCTCCCCAGGTGATTCCTGTGTACCTTAAGGTTTGAGATGCTCTATTCTAACCAACCCACTTCTTGGATTCTTGCCAGCGTTTTCATTGGCTAAATGGCTAAATTGGGCGGTGTGTAGGTCAATCAATCATGCAACATTTGGCAATTATGACATCTGATTCCACGCTAAGAGAGACAAATTGGTGGAGTCACAGAGATGTGACCTCAGCAGCAGCAGTGGGATCTGCCAAGTATAAACTCTAGGCCAAATGACACCACTTCTTTCTCTTCCTGTGTGACAGCTCTGTTAACATTGGTGATAAATATGGATGATACATTTCCTTAAGAATACAGAGTCATGGGAAAAATGCTTGAAGAAATACATCAAAATATTATAGTGATCCCTGAATGTCTGAGAGGTAGGATTATGGGTGATAGTTACTTTCTGCATATCGTTTTCTAGGTTTGCCAAATATTTTACAAGAAGCACATTTTATTTTGTAATAAAAAAATAAACAACTTTTAAAATATGGTGATGTCTAGCAATAAGGGCACTCCACCCTACAGATGAGATTATTTAATCCAGGGAAGGGGAGTGAGTGGCCTACAATACCAGTGAGTCAGGAGGGGTCCACTCAGGGAAGGGAATGGGGAGTCCTGGACCCTTTCTGAGAAGCCATGTGATATTGGGACCCCTGCTGAAGACACATGAGGGGATCTAAGAGACAAATGCAGGGGTGGCTGTGTTGGGAAGGGGAAGGAAGAGGGTGTATGGAGTGTGGGTCTGGAGGAGGGGGAATTGGAAACATGGACATGATTATTAGATGAAGGAAGACAAGGACAATATCAGCTCCACCTGGGGCCCTCCACTCATCCCGGACAACTTTTAAATTTGCTCCAGAAACTTTCTTCAGGATTGAGTGTGATGATCTGAATGTAGCCTCAGAGTGCAGGGATTCCCTCTGGGTTGATATGGGAGTTGTGGCCAGCCCCCTGGTAGGATGAGTGGATGGGACACAACCTACCCTTTCCTTCCAAGTTCCAACTGAGGCAGGGGTTGGTCAGCTACCCTGGCCCAAGACTAGTGACTCTCATGAGAGTTCCTTGGAGCACCTGGCCTGCCCCAACACAACTGCATGGTGATCATTTTCTCAGGTAAAGCGTTCTATTCAGACTTCCCAACCAGTTCATACACTCCTGAGAATTTGCATTTCCACCCTAGAAATGCTGAATCAGAATCTAAATTTTAATGAGATCCTAGGTGATTCTAATGTATATACAAGCTCTATAAGGGTCCTGGTGTGGTGCTGCAGGATAAGCACTGAACTGCTAACAGCAAGGTGAGTAGTTCATACCCAGCAACCACTCTTTGGAATCCTTGTACAGGGTGGCTATGAGTTGACACCGACTCTATGACACTTAACAACAACATAGAAGTATCACCTTGGAATACTGTTAAAAATATAGATTCCAATTCAGTGTATCTGGGGTGGAAATGCAAATTCTCAGCAAGGGGTGGAACCCAAACGAACTGGCTCAAAACCCTGATTCCAACAGGTTCCAGAGCATCTGGGAGAGACCAGGTGTATTTAAGAGTATTGTTTGGTATACTTCCCAGCCATGTTCCACCTCACATTACAGATGAAGAGACTGAGGCCTAGAGTATAAAGGCAAATGAACTGAAGTTTCACCAAAAGGGGAGGAGTTTTCCTGACTTTTTCTGACTCCTTCTTCCTGGGTGGATCCATAGGCAGGGTTTGTAATTAATATAAACAAGCACTGTTGTTATTGTTGTGAAGTGTCCCTGAGTCAATTCTAATTCACAGAGATCTGTATGGGGTTTCTGAGGAGCAGCTTGTGGGTTTGAACCACTGACCTTGTAGTTCGTTGTTGTTGCTGTTAAGTGCTGTCGAGTTGGTTCCTACCCATAGCAACCCTGAACAGGGTTTCCAAGGCTGTAAGTCTTTATGGGAGCAGAAAGCCTCATCTTTCTGCAACAGCTGGTAGTTTCGAACTGCTGACCTTGCAGTTCACAGCCTGATTCATAACCACTACACTACCAGAGATGTAGTTTGTAGTCCAGTGCTTATCCTACACCATAAGTCCACAAAAATCATAAAACAAATGGGTTTGGTTTACAGAGTCAATGTGGCCTTTGGAGTCAAACTGAATCTAAATCACTGCTCAGCCATGGGCGGATAGTGTGATGATGGACAATCACTTAAATTCCCTGAGTTTGGAGTTCTTCATCTGTAAAATGGGTTTGATAGGAATATTTTGATGATGAAATAAGTTAATACTTGAAAAGTGTTAAGAGTAACTCTTGGCACATAGTAAGTGTTCAATAAAGCATAGCCATTATTATTGTAATTATTGCTATTGTCATGGGGTGAGTTTCCAGCATCTGTGATAGAGAAACAGCACATATGCCAGAGAATGGCATAAGTGAATAAGAAAAAGGATATTTGCTCAAAGCACTGTCAGGATCAGAGTAACAAAAATATCCAAATAAGCCTCTTTTGAATCGAACTTTTCTTAGCAATGTATTTTTTCACCAAAGAATTCTTTGGAGTGTTCTCTAGGGTAGAGTTGTCATTTGACAGCTGGTCAGAATAGCTTTTCAAGTGTGGCCATAAAGGCCTTTGGACCCCAGATGCCTGCCCTCAGTACTAGAGCTGGGCTGCCCTCGAACTTGGAGCTGGCCTCAGAATTCTGTTTAGGGCAAACTCAGGAGTGCGAGGAAAAGACTTCGAACCTACAGTAATAGGCTACATCCCAGAGGCTCCATGCTCTAATCATGGCTCTGTTCCTGACATGCTGTGTGACCCTGAACAAAACAATTACCTTCTCTGTGCCTTCATTTTCCCAATTGTAAATCGAGCATGGCCTGCCTGACCCCATGTCCCAGCTGGGAATTAGGTATCAAAAAACTTCAAAAAGGCAAACATGAAATCACACAACTCAGAGGCCCTGCTGGAAACACTGCCAAGACAAATAACTAGAGGGATCCACAGAGGCCCCCTGCTCGGGCGGCGTGGACAGGTCTGGCTTCGTGTTGGGCTGTGTGTGCTATAAGAGCTCCTGGAGAAAGGCCAGGAGCAGCATTGTGCAGGACAAGCAATGCATTTACTTGCTGCTGCTTACTGAGTTTTATCTAAAAACACAGCACAATTCCATTATATTGGGAAGTGCCACTGGAAATTTTTGTATAAAAAATGAGGTTTTCAAAATTGATAAATGGATTTCTCTATTGCTTTGTTTAAAAGAATGTAATAAGCAAAACTTTTTTTCCCCCAAGGAGTCCAGATGACCTGGGGGACACTATTAACTTTTTTTAAAGGTATTTTGCAAAACTCCTAGCCTCTGTGCTGGTGGCTTTCGTTACAACACATGTTTTGGGGGACACAATTCAATCTGTATGTAACAGTGTATCCATGGGTTACAACATTCATTCATTTGTTTGTTAACAGCTTATGGCGATACAATTTGCACGCCATTTATTCACCCATTAAAAGTATACAAGCCCTGTAAAGGTAGAAGTTTTGCAACAAAAGGGTGGGGGGAGTAGTTAATTATACAGGTCAGGAACAGAGGCCCCTAAGATCATCAAGGGAAAAAAGCAGGAGTGGAATGTGGGACCCTACCCAGAGATGGAGGCAGAAATGAGGACATGGAGGGAGGGAGCAGCTGAGGACTCTAGACTCATGGAAAGAGAAAGGCTATGTGCTGGCACCCAGGAGACAGGCTTGCAGAATGTGCCCTTTGGTTGTTTCAAGGATGATATATTCCTGAGTGTCTTTGTGTGCATCCCCAAAACAAACAACAACAGCAACAAAAAACTGAGGGAATAGAAGCAAATACTGTTGAATGATGATGCATGGAGGAGACTGTAACTCTTTGCAATGAAACAATGAGTGTAAAACCAATGTTCTCCCATGTAAACTATCACTCAATTCACAATATAAACTTAATATATATATATTAGTATGTTCATAGAGTTTTTAGTATGTTCATAGAGTTCTGCAACCATCACCACTGTCAATTTTCATCACTTCAAAAAGAAATCTTGTATCCTTTCATTGTCATCCCTTAACCCTTTTTCCAGCTCTGTTATTGTTGTTGTTGTTGTTAAGTGCCGTGGAGTCAGTTCCGACCCATAGCGACCCTGTACAGGGTTTCCGAGGCTGTAAATCTTTATGGGAGCAGAACGCCTCATCTTTCTCCCGTGGAGCTGCTGGTGGTTTCGAACTCCTGGCCTTAAGGTTCGCAGCCTGATTTGTAACCACTACGCTCTAGGCAACCACTAATGCATTTTTTTTGTCTATTCTGGATATTTTGTATAAATGGAATCAGATAATATGTGACTAGTAAATGGAATCATATAATTAGTGGTCTTTTGTGACTGTTTCTTTAACTTATTCCTTCATAAAATTTTCAAAGTTCATCCCGTATGTAGCACACATTGCTCTTTCTTTCCTTATGGCTGAATGACAGACTACATTTTGTTTATGTGTTCATCAGTGATGGGCATTTGAGTCATTTTTGATTTGGGGCTTTTGGGAATAATGTTACTATGAGCAGGCTAGTACAGATTTCTGTGTGGACACATATATTCATTTCTCTTGGGTCAGTGCCCAGAAGTAGAATTTCAGCATCATACAGTACCTTTTTGAGGAATTGCCAGACTGGTTTCCAGAGTGGTTACACCATTTGACATTCCCATCAGGAATGTACGAGGGTTCTAATTTTTCTACGTTCTTGCCTCTATGCTTGGTATGGCACTGTGGGATCAGCACTGGACAGCAAACCACAAGGTCAGCAATTCAAACCCACCAGCTGCTCCTCAGAAACTCTATACAGGGTCATTATGAGTTGGAATCTACTCAATGACACTTGACAACAACATGCCTATTGTGTGCTTTAAGTCAATCGCTTTTGAGATATTTGTTGTTGTTAAGAACCATAGAGTCAGTTCCGACTCATAGTGACCCTTCACAGTGTTTCCGAGATTGTAAATCTTTACGGGAGCAGAATGCCTCATTTTTCTCCCGCAGTACTGCTGGTAGTGTCAAACTGCCAACCTTGAGGTTAGCAGCCTGATTCATAACCACTATGCTACCAGAGCTCAGAGATTAAATAAGCAAACAAAAGAAACACATGCCAATCTATTGTGTAGGAGCAGGAAGAAGTTCAGACGAGACTAGGGCCTTCCTTCAAAGCTGACAAAAGCTTCCCCTAGAAGTTGGAACTCTGAATTCAGAACTCTAGTCTCCTAAACTGTGAGAAAAGAAATTTCAGTTTGTTAAAGTCATTCACTTGTGGTATTTCTGTTATAGCAGCACCAGAGAACTAAGTCACACTCCATTGGGTGGTGAGTCCTATGGAAGAAGAACTAATTACTTGTGGGGAATGATAGAGGAGGCTTCCCAGAATAGATTTTTGTGGCAGTTCTTGAAGGAGTAGATAGGACTCAAGAAGGGAAGGGGCATTCCAGGTAAGGGAGATCCATGAGGAAAACTATGGAGGTGTGAGGGATCTGAGGAGTGATTTGAAAGGACTGGAGCTGGGGGACACAGAGAGGTAGGTAGGTGACAAAACACTAGTCTAGAAAAGTGGGTTAAGTCTGGGCATAAGGACTTCTCATGTCACGTTACAGAGTTGGGGTTTATCTTACACATTCTCTCAGTGATGACAGCATCACCTACAAGATCCAGTTTGTTTCTTAATTTACATGACCATTGGCCACAAAGACTGCTTTTCCTGGACCATGCATCTTTGCTCTTCCTCTTGAAGACAATGGGTTGGCATGTTGCCATATGAGAGAGACAATTGGCTCTGGACATCAGAAATGTTGTCCTAGATCACATAAACTGTGGTAAGGGGACTGAAGGGAGAGCTGAGAATGGGTTTGATGGGTGGGGGCAGCTCCCATGTACTCACTGCACAGCTGGTCCTCATCTTCTCCGTGGGCACAGTCCTTGTGGAAGTCACAGGCCTGCCCAAGCTGAAGGACTGTCCCATTCCAGCAAGTGAAGGAACTCTGCAAGGCCATCTTGGAGCCTGGGGATGTTCCTGGAGAGCACACAGAGACACACACCCTGGTCAATGTGAGTGGCTCCCGGCATTGGTTGCATGGACTGGGAGATCCTGTGAGAAGCCTGCAGAAGGTACATTAGTCCACCCTGCCTTTCATACTCCAAGGCCTGGACTGATGGAGACACGTCATCTCAACCTGTCTACACCTCTGGATCCAATCCAGGAGGCTGAGTGGATGCCAAAGTCCTTAACATATCCCAATAGCCCTCTGGGTTTTAGCAATGATGAGTAGCAGAGTGGCCTGAGGTTTGGTTCACATACACTCAACATTCTAGAGTTCTCAACCTCTTGGCTTTAGTGTGCCAGGTGAACAGCTTATGGTCCAGATTCCATCTGCACACAGACATCTCTACTCTCAAGGTGGAATTTAGAAGTTATCAAGTCACAGGTATGTCTAGTGTTTCTTTCCCAATGTCTGGACCTCAGATTCTACCACTGGGATTGAAAGGATTCTGAAAAAAATCAAACCAAACCAACCAAACAAAAACAGTCATGCAGATTCTTTGTTGTGGAATGCTAAGAACATCCTTGTAAAAGCCTGGACCCTGGGTCCTGAGCCTGGATCCTCCACGGATGGCCATGTGACACCACATTCCTGCTCCTGTCTGGCCCCCATCTCCCCGTCTAGAAAAGGAGAAGTTTTGACTGTAGTTCTAAGGTTTGTTCCAGTTCTGAAATTCTTAAATAAATCATAATATCCAGAGGGGGCAGTGTGACATCCTTCATAATGAACATATTAACGGCTATTAGTTTCCTGTATCAAGAACAATGTGTTATGATGATTAATTAACGTGTGAACACTTGTCCTTGTTGCCCCCAGAGAGCCAGGATACAGGGAGGAGAAGGTTATCCTGGGCTGATAAATGAAATGGGGACCACCTAACAAGGATCTAGCTGATGCTTCTGACTGTGCCTCCTTGCCACCCAACTCTTTTGTCATGTGGGCTGGGGAAACATCTGGTCCCTATGGAGACTTGCAGGGAGGTCCCACTTGGGTCAACCCCTTGTCTGGCTGCCATGCACTCAACTCTCTTTCTCCATCCTACAGTAGCTGGTACCCCAACAATCTCCTCATCCCCATCCTACCCCCTCAATGCTAAGTCCCTGGATGAACCAGGAGCCCCAGTTGGCTAAGTCCCCCAGCCTCATTGAGCTTTATGTAAGGGTAAGGGGAGGGCTGCTGCTCCAATCCCAGCTGTGTAAATCAGACTCCCCAGGGTAGAATCAGGAAAACATATTTTAATAAAACCCCCAGCTGGTTCTGACATGCAATTTTCCAGAGTGGATGATCTTTAATGTCTAAAATTTCATGGTTTTCTGGTTCACTGTACTGTTCTCAATAGTGTGGAAACTAAGATCTATTCGAGCCTGCTTACTTCTACAATTCCTCTACCTTAGGACATTTGACTCTGTAGGGAATTTCGCAAGTCTTAATACTGCCCATTTCCTAAGTGGGAATTGAGGACAGAGGAGTTAAGTGACTTTTCTAAAGTCACACAGCTTGCAAGTGGGATTCAGACCCGGCCTGTCAGACTGAAAGCTGCTCTCTCCATCTCCCGGCAGAGGAACTCTGAAGGTGGCCCCACGCCCTCTTTTCTGGGCTAGTACAGAGAAGTCTTACATACTGTGGGCATGTTATCAGTAGGCACTAGTCCCTAGAGAAGGATATCAGAGAAAAAGGTGAAGGCCTTTAATGAGATGGGCTGACTTAATGACAGCAACATTGGGCTCAAAAACGATTGTAAGTGGGTGCAGGATCGGTTCTGTGGTATGCATTGGAACCAACATGATAGCACCTATCAACAACAGAAAAGGTGCATCTTTGTCAGATGATAGCAGAGGACCAAATTCTCTTCTCTGCCTCTCCTTCCTCTGCATTTTCCCACTGTGTTTCAGACTCCCACAGTAAGACCACCACGGTCCCTTGGTGGTGCCCATCCCACTCTCTCCACCAGATTCTGCTGTCTGTTTGGGTCCAACTCCGAGCTCTGCCTGTAACAAGCATCACTCCTTTTCCTCACATTCAGTGCTCAGATTTCCTCTTTGGCATTGATTGCAGGCACCCAGCCCTAGAGCACATAGGTATGTTCCCATCTTCTCTATCAGCGTGTAAGCTCCCCAGACCCCAGCCAGCACCGGCCTTAAGAAGCACTCTCGAACAGCCTGTAGACAAGGCCACCTACTCAACCTGACTCCAGCCTCCAGTAAGAGCTATAAATGAAATCAGATGAGCCTCAGTCACCTGAAGCCCACTGTAACTTTTGACCCGCTTCGCAGTTGACACTGTTGTGTCCTGTGGGACATATAATGCTTATCTACAGTTTCAGTTACTGGGGGTTAGTGGGAAACTGCTCTCCCACTTTCAGTACACGCTACCATCTGGTTGTTGTTGTTAAGTACCGTGGAGTTGGTTCTGACTCATAGTGACCCTGTACAAGGTTTCCGAGGCTGCAAATCTTTACGGGAGCAAAAAACCTCATCTTTCTCCCACGGAACAGTTAGTAGGGGCCTGTATGTAAACTGCATGAATCTGAAGAAATGGACCTCATTTCACCAATATTAGCACTGGAGACCCCTCAGTATATATGTGTCTCATTAATTATACTGACCACCACTCATCTGACAGTTTATTGTACTGTGGTGGCTTGAATGTTGTTGTGATGCTGGAAGCTATGTTGTTTTTATTAAGTGCTGTCAAGTTGGTTCTGATCCATAGTGACCCTGTGTAGGGTTTCTGAGGAGCAGATAGTGAGTTTGACCCACCAACCTTGTGGTTCAAACCAATCTTGCGGTCGAGTACTTATCCTACAGCACCACAGCAGAACTCCGGAAGCTATGTTACTGGTATATTAAATATCGTGGACAGGTTTCAGCTGGCTTCCAGACTAAGACAGACGAGGAAGAAGGAGAGGTGGACTACTTCTGAATGATTGTTGTTAATGTTGTTAAGTGCTGTTGAGTCAATTTGGACCTATAGTGACCCTGTGTAAGGTTTCCAAGGATCGGCTAGTGGTTTTGAACTGCTGACCTTGTGGTCCAGTGCTTATCCTACAGTGCCACACCAGGATTCTGAAAACTTTATAGATAGTAGTGGGGCATTGTCAGATACGTTGTTGTTGTTGCTAAGTGCTGTTGAGTTGGTTCCAACCCATAACGACCCTGTATAGGGTCTCTGAGGAGCAGCTAGCTGGTGAGCCTGAACCACTCCTACTATGCAGTTCAAACTGAACTTGCAGTCCAGCACATTAACCCGCAGTGCCACCATAGTGCTGGAAAATGGAAACACTATGAATAGCACCAGAATATTGTCAGATATAGTTCCAGAAGATGAGCCCTTAGGTTGAAAGACACTTATAATACGACTGGGGAAGAACTGTCTCCTCAAAGTAAAGTTGACCATAATGATGTGAATGCAACAAAACTTTCTGGGCTTTCATTTACAGATGGGGTACAACTGAAAATGAGGAGTAACAGCTGTAAACATTCATTAATAATCAGAACATGGAATGTATGAATATGAATCTAAGAGAACTGGGAATTGGTAAAAATGAAATGGAATGCATAAAGATTAATATCTTAGGTATTATTAGTGAGCTGATATGGACTGGTATTGGCCATTTTAAATTGGACAATTACATGGCTTACTATGCCGGGAATGACAAATTCAAGAGGAATGGTGTCGTATTCATCATCAAAAAGTACATTTCAAGAACTATGCTGAAGTGCTATGCTGTCTATGATAGGGTAATATCCATATGCCTACAAGGAAGACCAGTTAATACCACTATTATTCAAATGTATGCACCAACCACTAAAGTCAGTAATGATGAAATGGAAGAATTCTTCCAACCTCTTTGCTCTGAAATTGATCAAACAGACAATCATGGTGCATTGATAGATTATTACTGGTGATTGGAACGCAAAAGTTGGAAACAAAGTTAAAGGATCAGTAGTTGGAAAATATGGCCTTTGATGATCAAAATTATGCTGGCTAGCATTTTGCAAGACCAATGACTTACTCATTGCAAATATTTGTTTTCAAAAGTATAAAAGGCAACTAAACACATGAGTCTGGTGTGGCATTGTAGGATAAGCACTGTATTGGTCCAAAAGGTCAGCAGTTCAAATCTATCAACCACTGCTCAGAAACCCTTTACAGGGTCACGAAGAGTCAGAACTGGCTTGATGGCACTTAACAACAATAATAATATACACATGAACCTCACCAGATGGAATAAACAAGAATCAAGGTGATGACATCTGTGAGAAGAGATGGTGAGAAGTTCAATGTCATCAGCCAAAACAAGACTGGGGCTGATTATGGAACAGACCACAAACAACTCATAGGCAAATTCAGACTGAAGTTGAAGGAAATTAAAACAAATCCACAAGAGCTAGAATATGGCCTTGAATATATCTCAACTTGAATTTAGAGATCATCTCAAGAACAGATTTGATACATTAGACACTAATGATCAAAGACCAGAAGAGTTGTGGGATGATATCAAGAACCTCATACAGAAAGACAGCAAAGGTCATCAAGAAGATAAGAAAGAAAAGACAAAAATGATGCCAGAAGAGGCTCTGAAGAAAAAAGGAGGGAAAAGAGCTGAACAGAAAACTTTGAAGGGCATCTCAAGTAGACAAATTCAAGTATTGTGCAAAGACCTGGAGTTAGAAACGAAATGTGCAAAGACCTGGAGTTAGAAACCGAAAGAGAACACTTTGAAGCTGAAAGAATGGAAGAAAAAGAATTCAGGTCTCAGGCAGCAATATCAAAGGATTCTATGGGAGTCCTGGCGTGGCTTTGTAGGATAAGCATTGGACTGCTAGCCACAAGTTCAGTTCTTCAAACTCACCAGCCACTCCTTGAAAACTCTATACAGGATTGCTATGAATTGGAACCAGCTTGACAGCACTTAACATCAACTACATGGGCAACATGGTGAGTGTGGGGTATCTGTAGGATAAACACTGGACTGTGATCCACAAAGTCTGCAGTTTGAGGCCACTAGCCACTACATGGGAGAAAGATGAGAATTTCTGCTTATGCAAAGATTTAAAGTCTTGGAAACCCTATAAAGGGGTGATAAGAGTGGCTGCCGACTCCTCGCACCCAACAACAGCAACAACAATGGGAAAAAATATTGAATGATGCAGGAAGCACTGAAAGAAAATGGAAAGAATACATAGAGACATTGTATGAAAAAGAAACGGTCTGTGTTCAACCAATTCAAGAGGTATCTTATGACCAAGAACCGATGATACTGAAGGAAGAAGTCCAAGCTGCACTGAAGATACAGGTGAGAAGTAAGGCTCCAGGCACTGATGGAATACAAATTGAAAAATTTCAACAAACTGATGCAGCTCTGGAGGCACTCAATCATCTATGCTGAGAAATTTGGAAGACAGCTACCTAGTCAACAGATTGGAAGAGATGACTTGATGGAATGCAGAAATCATCAAACAATATCATTAATATCATACACAAATATAATTTTGTTTAAAGCTAATTCAAAAATGGTTGCAACAATACATGGGCAGGACTGCCAGAGATTCAAGCCAAATTCATAAGATGATGTAGAACTAGGTATATCATTGCTAACGTCAGATGGATCTTGGCTGAAAACAAAGAATACCAGAAAAATGTTTGTTGTTTTGTTAAGTGCTGTTAAATCAGTTCCAACTGATAGCAACCCTGAATACAGTTTGCAAGGAGCTGCTGGTAAGCTTGAACCACCAACCTTGTGGTTCAAACCAACTTTGCAGTCCAGCGCATTAACCTTCAGAGCCACAACAGGACTCCAGAAAGATGTTTACAGGTGTTTTATTCACCGTGCATAGGCTTTCATAATGTGTGGATTATGACAAACTATGGATAGCATTGTGACGAATAAGTATTCCAGAATATTAATTGTGCTCATGAGAAATATGTACACAGACTTAGAGGCATTTGTTAGAACAGAACAAGAGCATAATGAACGGTTTCAAATTAGGAAAAGTGTGCACACCAGGGTTGTATTCTTTCACCATGTACATTGGTACTTATTCAATCTGTACACTGAGCAAATCAAGGGAGAAAGATGAGGCTTTCTGTTCTCGCAAAGATCACTCAAGCCTCAAAATCACTATAAAGGGTTGCTGTAAGTCAAAACCAACTTAACCACAATAGCAGTATTGAGCAAATAATTGGAGAAGCTGTATTATATTAAGAAGAACATGGCATTAGGATTGGAGGATGACTCATTGACAACTGCAGTAAGCAGATACTACAGTCTGCTTGCTGGAAGCTAAAAGGACTGAAAATACTTACTGATGAAGATCAAAGACTCTAGCCTTCAGTATGAATTACACCTCAATATGAAAAACAACAACAACAACAAAAAATCCTCACAACTAGTCCAATATTAATATCATGATAAATGGAGAAGTGATTGAAGTTGTCAAAAACTTCAGTTTTCTTGGATCCATAATCAACGCTCGTAGAAACAGCAGACAAGAAATCAAATGATGGATTGCATTAGGTAAATCTGCTGCAAAATACTTCTTTTAAGTATTCAAGAGCAAAGATATCACAGTTTGAGGACTAAGGTGCCTGACTCAAACTACGGTATTTTCAATTGCCTCATATGCATATGAAAGTTGCCCAGTGAACAAGGAAAACCATAAAAGAATCTACTTATTTGAATTATGGTGTTAAAGAAGACTATTGAAAGCACCCTGGACAAATCTGTGTTGGAAATACAGTCAGAATGCTCCTTAGAAGCTAGGATGGAGAGACTTCGTCTCTCATACTTTGGACATGTTGTCAGGGGGAAGCAGTACATGGAAAAGGTCATCATGCTTGGTAAAGTGGAGAGTTAGTGAAAAAGAGGAAGACCCCCAAAGAGATGGATTGGCACAATGGCAAACACAAAGGGTTGAAATGTAACAGTAATTGTGAGGATGATGCAGAACTGGGCAGTGTTTCCTTCCGCTGCACATAGGATCACTATGAATCAGAGCCCATTCGATGACACTGAACAACAACAACACAATTTTATCAAAATCCATTATTATCTAAAAAAATCTCAATTTCATTCAAAATGACTTCTATTTCTGAAAATACATGGTTTCAACAAAAAATTCAAAGTAGAAAACAATTTAGTCTTGAAACAGTTAACTTGCTTTTATGACAACATCTTTGTAGCTCACGTACACCCCTTTTTTTCCTCAAAGGGAAAAATGTCACCTCTGCCAGTCCCTATGTCTCAAAACAGCCTAAATCAATGTTTGCCCCAAGTCCCTTATAGATTCTAAATGCAGGGAAATGCACAATGACATTTTTCTCCCCTAGCTCTAAATTCGTTTTCTCAGAGCAAATACACATAATCAGCACACAAAAGAAGTGACAAAAAGAGACACAGTGGTCATTTCTACAGCTAAAATGTTGAGTTGATTTTATAGCTTTAATTTTGTGCTTTGATCCTCCACCTAACAGTCTGTTCTCTTGGAAGCTGGGAGATAAAATGCTTCTCCCAATAGATGGTCCGGGTCCACAGGAAGTTGTGGTCTTCCCAGACAGAACAGGAGGAGGTATCTCTCCTCCTTCAAGAGTTTTCCGTGGAGTCTTTGCTGGGGTTGCTGTAGTTGTCCCAGGAATCTAGAACATGTCCACTGCCCCTGTATACACATATGGAAAATCTGCTACATGCCAGGTGGTTTGCCTGCTGTCTCATTTAACATTGTAACAGCCAGGACAGGGTGGCACTATTATTTCCACTGAATATCATATGAGGAGGTAGGGGCAGAGAAGGCAAGGGACTGTGGCAGGCAGCTGGAAGCTACTGGTGAGGGCCAGAATTGGTGTATCTACCCCAGCTTTGGAGTCCTGGTGTGGGGCTGTGGACTAATGCTTCAGACTGCAAAGTCATTTGAACTGCAAGGTTGGTGGTTCAAGCTCACCAGCTGCTCCTTGGAAACCCTATACAGGGTCACTATGGGTTGGAATCGACTCGACGGCACTTAACAACAACATCCTAGCTTTGGGCCCTGGATTCCCAGTGACAATGCCTGTTCTCTCAGCCCCTCCTTCACAGCAAAGACATTTTGGATAGTAAGATGTTTCTTATCATCTCCTTCATACCTACTGGTGTAAGAAATAAGCTCTTGTTTCTAGATTATATTTTCTGAAAGCCTTAACATATGTGATCATTAGATGCAGTTAGAACCCTCGTTCCTGATCTCACCAAAGAATGCATAAGCAAACTTAAAAATCTGGGCAGACTCGCTTAATCTATGGAGTGTTTAGATTTTGTATTGTTTTATTCACACCTTATGACCAGGCCTCTGTCCCACTGTGCTTCTTCATGAACACATGTGTGTGTGTTCATACACCAACTACCCGCCATTCCCCAACTAGATCCTATCGGCTCTTTTATTTTCTTTCATTCTAAGAACATATTTTGCTTGATAAAGATTGAAATCAGAGAAAAAGGAAATCAAATTGACACCCACGGATGGTTGCACACCATGAGTGATGTAACTGGTCACTGAATTCTACACATGAATGATGTGAATTAACAACAATTGTGTTATATATAACACACACACATATATTTATAATAATTATTATAAATAGCACCGAGAATCTACTGTATGAGGCTACCATTTTTAATATCTTGGTATCTATTTCTTTCTAGGGTTTGCCACTGTGTGGATCATAAAAGTTAAGGAGAGCGTTGTGAAGAATGAGTATTCCAGAACACTTAATTGTGCTTATGAGGAACCTTTACAGAGACCAAGAGGTTCGAACAAAGCAAGGGGATACTGAGTGGTTTAAAATTAGGAAATGTGTGTGTCACGGTTGTATCCTTTCACCATACTTACTCATTCTGTATGCTGAACAAATAATCTGAGAAGCTGGACCAGATGAAGATGAACTCAGCATCAGGACTGGCTGAAGGCTCATTAATACCCTGAAATATGCGGATGACACACCTCATTTGCTGAAAGCAGAGAGAACTTGCAGCACTTACTGATGAAGATCAAAGACCCGACAGGATGGCATGCAATAGCAACAACCCTATACTGGGTCTCTATGAGTTGAAACTGACTTGAAAGCTCTTAATAACAGCAAGCCTTGTTTTCACTATGGTTTTGCTTTTGTCTATTTATTTGTTAGGTGATTCATATTTCCATATTGAATTATATGACATAATTAATAAGGACTAAAATTATTTATTGGAGTCCTGGTGTAGCACTGTTGCATAAGCACTGGACCACAAGGTTGATTTGAGCTGCAAGGTTGGCAGTTCAAACTCAGCAGCTGCTCCTTGGAAACCCTACATAGAGTTGCTATGAGTTGGACCTGACTTGATGCCCTTAACAACAACAAAATGATTTATTATATGTTTTAGAACCCTGGTGGCACAACAACAATTGGATGCTCACTAATCAAAAGGTTGGTGGTTCCAACCCACCAGTTGCTCTGTGGAAGAAAACACTTGGCTGGCTGTCTGTTCCTGCAAAAAATGTTGTTTCTATTGTTGTTAGGTGCCATCAGGTCAGTTCTGATTCATAGACTCCACTGCCTGAATTAGCTTAGTCCTCACAGTTGTTGCTCTCTTTGAACCTATTTTTGCAGTCACTGTGTCATTCCATCTTATTGAAGGTCTTCCTCTTTATCACTGGCTCTGTGCTTTACGAGGCATGATGTCCTTCTTCAGGGACTAATCCCTCCTGATAACATGTCCAAAGTAAGTAAGATGAAGTCTCGCCATTCTCATTTCTACGGAACTTTCTGGCTATACTTCTTCTAACACAGATTTGTTCATTCTTCTGGTGGTCCATGGCATATTCAATATTCTTTGCCAACACCATAATTTAAATGTATCAATTCTTCTTCAGTGTTATGAATAAATTGTGCCCTTCAGAAATATGAGTCAATGTGGCTAGGCCATGATTCTCAGTATTATGTAATTATCCTCTGTTTTGTGATCTGATGTAATTATTCTGTGTATTGTAAACCCTAATCTCCATGGAGACCTGGTGTGTGCTGTAGAATAAGCACTGGGCTGCTAACTACAGGTCAGTGGTTCAAAATCACCAGCTGCTCATTGGAAAACCTATAATAGAGTCATTATGAGTCAGAATCAACTCAACAGCACTTAACAGAAACAATAACAACAACAATGTAAATGAGGCAGAATACAAACTAAAGGATTAGGTTGTATTTTGAGTAAATCTCTTTTGAGATATAAAAGACATTAAAACAAATACACAGAGAGAAAGAGAGAGAGACCTCGGTACCAACAAGAAAGAAGGTCTGGAAACAGAGTATGTCCTTTTGACTTGGGGTTCCTGTGCTGAGAACTTTTAGATTCAGAGGAAGACTGAGGCCAACATACAAGGAAATCTCTAAGGAACACCAGGCTTAGCAGTTGAAAGGAGGCAAGGACCTTCTCCTCTAGCCAACAGAGAATGAAAGCCTTCCCCTAGAGCTGGTGCCCTGAATTCAGACTTCTAGCCTCTTACACTGTGAGGGAATGAATTCATGTTTGTTAAAGCCATCTCTGGTGCATTTCCATTATATCAGCACTGGAAAACAAGATATTTGGTCATCCTTATTCATTGCCCAGCTTGTACATGCATATAAGTTCATTGAACATACCATGGTGTGGGTCACTTGCATCTTAGTCCTCAAAGCAACATCTTTGATTATTGAAACATTAGAGTTCTTTCTCAACAGATTTACCTATGGCAATACATTGTTTAATTTCTTGACTATAGATGCAAGGAAAAATTGCAGTTTGGAAATCCTATTGGACATTTCTATACTGTCATATAGGGTACTATGGGTTGGAATCAACTCAACAGCACATGACTACAACAGTTATATGTTTTACTTTTTTTCCCTAATATTTATGTGTATTTTCATTCTTATATATTTTAATGTCTATGTAATGCAAATATATCTATGTTTTCCTTTCTTTTACATTTAAAGGGTTCTTTCCATCTGTTATAGGTAGGTGTTATGAATTTAATTGTGTTCCCCCAAAAAGATATGTTGATGTTCTAATTCCTGGTAACTGTGAATATGACTTTGTTTGTAAATAAAGACTTACAGATGTTGTCTCCTAACATGAGGCCCTACTGGAGTTGAATGGGCCCTTATCCAATCTGAATGACATCCTTATAGCAGAAAAGAGACTGAAAGAGGCAGAGGGAAGACAAAGTTATGCTGTAGCTGCAAGCCGAACACCTAGGGCTACCAGAAATTGATATAAAACAGAATATTTCCCCAGTGCTTTCAAAAAGAGCATGACCTGCGACACACTGGATTCAGACTCTCAGCCTACAGAACTGTGAGAAAATACATTTTCAGTCATTTTAAGTACTTGGTTGTGGCAGTCATAGGAAACATATTAGGTAATGAAGCGGCCACCCTTTGTGATGTTTGTTTGACTTGCCCTTTCATCTGGGAAGGCTTTCCACAAACTCCTCATCTTTTGGCAACAGGAGCTCATGATGAACTCGGGAGCCCACTACCTCCTCTGTGACCTGTCCATGGATTCTCTCTTCTTCATCTCTCTATGAATTATTCTTTCATTTGGACTTCAATAGGACATCACTTGTTCCTGTAAATATAACATAGCAGATACTCCACTTTATGACATTATTGGCTGCTGACTGTCTCCCTCATCAGATTATCAGGAACTAGAAGGACGCTATCAAGCCTTATCTTCCTGAGCCTACAGTAGTGTCACATATAGATTGTCTACCAAATATTTGGGAAATGAACTGATCCTGTGTAAGATGAAGGTAAGTAAAAAAGGAAAAAATTGCTACTAGAGTTCCAGTTCCTTTATGCATGTGCTTATCCCAGACAAACCGTATCTCTGCTGTTAGTTGATGGCTACAGACAAGTTGTCTCAGAAATACCCTTATATTTGTCTCATTGTTGTTGTTGTTAAGTGCCATAGAGTCAATTCCGACCCATAATGACCATTAGGGTGCCTTTAAAATTAGGTCTAGTCAATATAGTGGCTTCAGGGGGATCTTCAGGGCCAGTTCAATTCATGGCAGAGAGGTCAGCTCAGAAGGTTATGGTGACCAGTTTTTGGACTCCCAAAGGGGTAATTTTGATAGAATATTGAAAGTACCATATTTATTCAATCTGTATACTGATTAAATAATCCCAGAAACTGGATTATGTGAAGAAGAACATGGCATCCAGATTGGAGGAAGAATTATTAACAACCTGTGATATATAGATAATACAACTTTGCTTGCTGGAGTGAAGAGGACTTACTGATGAAGAAGATCAATTCAGATGGATTACACCACAATGCCAAGAAAACAAAGGTCCTCACAGCTGGATCAATACATAGTATGATAATGGAGAAAAGATTGAGGTTGTGAAAAATGTCATTTTACTTGGATCCACAATCAATACTCAGGAGTCCTACTGTGGGTTAATGTATCAGACTGCAAAGCCATTTGAACTGCAAGGTTGGAGGTTCAAGCTCATCAGTTACTCCTTGGAAACCCTATACAGGGTCGCTATGGGTCAGAACTGACTTGATGGCACTTCACAACAAAAACAAGAACAATCAACACTCAAGTACTAGTGAAGAAATCAAGACATATTGCATTAGGCAAATTTGTTGCAGAAGACCTCTTAAAAGTATTCAAGAGCAAAGATGTCAGTTTGAGGACTAAGGTGTTTCTGACCTGAGCCATGGTATTTTCAATCATCTCATATGCATGTGAAAGTTGGACAATGAATAAGGAAGATTTTAGAAGAATCGTTGCATTTGAATTATGATATTGCTGAAGAATATTGAAAGTACCATGGACAGTCAGAAGGACAAACAAATCTGTCTTGTAAAAAGTACAACCAGGATGCTCCTTAGGAGTGAGAATGGTGAGACTTTGATTCTAGCACTTTGGTCATGTTATCAGGAGAGACCAGTCCCTGCAGAAGGACATATACTTGGTACAGTAGAAGGTCAGTAAAAAGGAGGAAGACCCCTCAATGAGATGGGTTAGCACAGTGGCGACAATGAAGATGGCACCGGACCGGGCAGCATCATGTTCTGTTGTGCACAGCATGTCCAACCCTTACCTGACACATCATTTTCTATCCTTTGTATTGTGTCTATCTGTGGGTGTCTCCAGGTGAAGGGTGTTCACAGAAAGAGTAATGACAATTGCAAAAGGACAGGAAGTTGGCCTCCTTCTCCTTCACCCATAGACTTTGGAAAAGGAGGGGCTCAGGAGCAAAAGCAGATGATATTCTCTTCTTGTTGAAAGTGAAAAGGACTTAAAATACTTCCTGATGAAGATCAAAGACCACAGCCTTCAGTATAGGTTGCATCTCAATGTAAAGAAAACAAAAATCCTCACCACGGGACCAATAAACAACATTCTTATCAATGGAGAAAAGACTGAAGTTGTCAAACTCTTCATTGTGCTTGGATCAACCATCAACACTCATGGAAACAGCTGTCAATAAATCAAATGACATATTGCATTAGGCAAATCTGGTGTCAGTTTGAGGACTAAGATGTGCCTGACTCAAGCCATGGTATTTTCAATAACCTGATATACATGTGAAAGATGGAAAGTAAATAAGGAACACAGTAGAAGAATTGAATCATTTGAGTTCTGGTGCTGGAGGAGAATATTGAAAGCACCACGGACTGCCAAAAGAACAAATAAATCTGTGTTGGAAGAAGTACAGTTAGAATGCTCCTTGGAAGTCAGAATGACCAGATTCCATCTCTCATACATCGGACATATTGTCAGGAGGGATCAGTCACCAGAGAAGGATATCATGTTTGGTAAGGTTGAGGGTTGGAGAAAAAGAGGAAGACCCCCAGAAAGATGGATTGGCCAAGTGGCAGCATCAATGGGCTCAAAAGTAGCAATGATGTGCGGTTGACCTAGGACCGGGCAATGTTTCATTCTGTTGTGCACAGGGTCACTATGAGTCGATGACACCTAACAACAACAATGAGAGAAAGCATGGTGTTGCTTTCACTCTCTTGATGCCCTGATTGTATTCCCAGGACCCTGCTTCCTGGGCTAGAGCTCAGCAACATCCCAGAGAAGTAGCTTCCTTCTGCTCTGCCTCTTCCAATTTTCCTCCATCTCCTTCCCAGTTGGAGACTCCCAGTCTCCCTGGCATAGCCTCCTCTGTATCATAGGACACTTTATGCTTACTAAAGATTCAATTAGATGGACAGCTGGTATTCTGAGCTCTCCTGCCAGCCCAAACCCAAAACTAATGAGGCACAAGAAAAAACAACCGCTTTGTCTTCTCAAGTTCTTCCTTTTATGGAGCCCATAAATTCCAAGGAGGAAAGTACCCTTAGTGAGTGGTTTTAATCAAGGGTCTGAGTTACCTAAACAACATCCTCTCAGTGGCTATGGAATGGTTGATTTGGCTTACATAAGGGTAGAATCATCTAAAACCCTTGATGATCAGAGCCATAAGCAAGGTGCCACTCCCCACGTCCAGGGGCACTTCCTGATGCCTTCTGCCATGAGTTCTGATGACTCCTTGTAGCACCATTGAAACACCCAATGTCCAACCACAAGAAAGTAAGGGGGAGTTGAGATTAACCCACTCTGAGGAGAACTGGTGCTTGGTAATCTTTGTTAGTATGGACATTTACTCTTTAATTTTTGATACAGAATTTTTTCCCCAGACTAACAACGGAAGTCACTGTTATTGTTAAGTGTCATTGAGTTGATTCTGACTCATAGCAACTCTGTACGGAGTAGCTGAGGAACAACTGGTTGGTTTGAACCGGCAACCTTGTGGTTTGCAGTCCAGTGCTTATCCTACATCGCCACACCAGGAGTCTATGTAAGTCACTGTTGTTGTTGTTAAGTGCCGTTGAGTCCGTTCTGACACATAGTAAACCTGTATAGGTTCAAACCTGGTGAGTTTGAACTACAAACCTTGTAGTTCAAACCAACCTTGCAGTCCAGGGCATTAGCCTACAGCATCACACCAGGACTTGATGTAAGTCACTGTTGTTGTTGTTAAGTGCTGTTGAGTTGGTTCCAACTTATAGTGACCCTGTATACCATTTCCAAGGAGCAGCTGGTGAGCTTGAACCACTGACTTTGTGGTTCAAACCCACCTTGCAGTCCAGTGCATTAACTTACAGTGCCACACCAGGACTCGATGCAAGTCACTGTTGTTGTTGTTGTTAAGTGCCATCGAGTCACTTCCAACACATAGAGACCCTGTATAGGAGTCCTGGTGTGGTGCTCTGGGCTAATGGGTCACACTGCAAAGTCATTTGAACTGCGAGGTCAGTGGTTCAAGCTCACCAGCTGCTCCTTGGAAACCCTGTACAGGGTCACTATGGGTCAGAATCAACTAGATGATACTTATCAGCAACAACATAGGGTTTCCAAGGAGCAGCTGGTGAGTTTGCATGACCAATCTTGCGGTTCAAACCGATTTTGTAGTCCAGTGCATTAGCCCATTGTGCCACACCATGACTCCTTGTAAGTCACTGGTGGGGTCTTAAATTGTCATCATTCCTTACCTTTGTATAGTACCCTAATAGCTTTACGGCATGCTTTCTGGACACTTACTTGTTTGAACTTCATAAGAAGTTTGTATAACAGTTATTATTATTCCCATTTGATTAACCAGAAGACTGAGGATTAGATGCTAAATAATGAACAGAGGAGTGATTTCTGCACAGCTTCTAACCAGTTAACTTTCTAGGTGGCTATGTGAGGTCTTGCAGTAAACCACAGGTGAGAACCCAGAATCACCTGGTCAGATGACTCCAGATTGAGTTCCTCTCCTAGAATTCAGATTAGGATGTTTTTCGGAGCAGAGGTTTTCAGCCTTGAATGCTCATGGAGTCACTTGGGAAGTTAGGAATACAGGTGATGTTCAGGCCCCGCTGGACTAATTAGGTCAGTATCTCCAGGGGTGGAACCCAGGTATAAGTGGTTTTAAAACAGTCCCTAGTGGTTCTCAGGGTCATAGGGTTGAGAGCCGCTTCCTTAGAGGGCAGGAGGACCTGTATTGTTTTGGGTGGGACCCAACCACACCTATATAGTGAGGGTGTTGGCCTCAAATCCAATCTCCAAGGCCCTTCCATCCTCGACATTCTAATTCTGGGGATCTGGGCAAGGATCGTTGTTGGCTATATTTTTGGAAAGATGATTTGATACAATTTGAGGCATCTTTATTAATGATGACTATTGTTAATGGCTCTCCTTGAAGCCTTCTGCCCTCCTCTGCCTCTTTACTAAGCAACTCACCCAGCAAGCTTCCGTACTAGCCTCATGTTGGCATTTCCTGTTTCTGTCATCTGCATCCTGAAACATATCTCCAGAAACATCATGTCACATTTGTTTGCTCATTTATCTCTTCTCAGGATGCAGCAGAAATTAGTACTGATTTGCATCAGAGACACGTGTGGTCCAGGCCAGGTTACATGAATTGCTGTCCTACATCATGGATGACTTATTGGGTCCATCACCGAGAATGATTCCTTGTCCCTAATTGTGCATTCAAAACAGAGCCTACATGTCCTCCCCTCCTTCAATCCTGTCTTGGAGATTTGATGCTACAAAATCTACACAACTCTCCTAACTCAAATTTCTTTTTTAAACGAATGTCAAATTTTAGGACACTTAATTAATTTTTAATTAAAGTGATTTATGTGGCATTAAAAAAGCCACATTTGTATCAGCTTTCTGGTCACCTCCCACCTGCTTGCTCTTCCCTAACCAGTGATACTCGTTAAAGGGGGGAAATTGAGTGCTGCTTCTGTGAGAAAGGGCACTTGTTCTTAAATGAAAGAATAAGGGAGGTGATGCAGGGGAGCAGGCTAGTTTTTAGAGGATGTGAAGCCAGGAGTGCGGCTGGAGCTGGAGCCCAGAGACTGGACCAGGCTCCCACCTACCAGGTGAAATCCTACATTACCCAGGACTCAGAGAATCAGGTGCTCAAGAGTAGACAATCCCAGAGACATGAACATGGATGATGACATGTTGAGAATGTCATCAAATAGTGTTTGTTCACAGGCTAAGAGCTGCACCTACCTTGAAGATGTTAGTGGGGGTGTTGGAAGTTCTGGAAACTAAGCCTGGCAGAGACCAGTTCTGCTGAGAGCTTTGAGCCTCATAGATTGTAGTGTGGACAATCTCACCAAAGAGCTGCCATCTTGGGCTCATTCTCAAAATGTAAATTGGTTAGCAGAGGATCGAACTATGAATGACTGCCAGCGGGACTGGGTAAGAAAGTGTTGTTCTAGGAATCAGGAGCTCTGGTTCGAGGCCTAGTCCTGCCACTAGCCCTTGGGACTGTGAGCCAGTCAACTCCCTCTTCCACAGGCCTCAGTGTTCTTGTCTGAAGCAGAAGATAGGTTTTCTTCTGCTCTAAGTTTATAGCCTCTTTAAGGCCATCCATTCCCATTAACAGTGAGCTTAGGCTATTGCCTTGATGGTATGCCCCCAGACTTTCTGCATCAGAGTCAGCTAGGGGTAATCCTATCACTCCTTCTGCACCACCACATATATATGGGATCAGAATATCTGGGGTTTGAGCCCCAGAACCAGTAATCTTCACACACTTGCAGCTGATAGTTGGGTACACCAATCTGAGAACCTCTGGTATATGAGAAATGGATCTTCATCTTCAGTTTCTTCTCCCCTTTGAAGAATTCCAAGCCCTCCAGCACCACCCATCCATGTTTGTTGTTGTTTCTAAGTCTGTCGTGTCGGTTCTGATTCACAGGAACCCTGTATAGGGCTTCTGAGGAGCAGCTGGTGGGTTTGAACTGCTGATCTTGCAGTTTGCAGTCCAGTGTTGATCCTACAGTGCCACACCCACCTTTAACGGTTTGACAATTCCTCCTTGGTATATGTTCTCAGAGTCCCTTCCATACCTAGTTTCCATTCTGTTATTGCTCCACCGGTTCACAGTATCACTGTACTCAGTCTGTGTTGATGAGACCCCTGAGATGTGTAGAAAAGGACACTAGGTTCCAACTCCTTCTAGTAGCCATCTGCATGGACTTGACACAGTTCACAAAGTTGTTCTCTTCTGTAACTCAGGAATTTTGTCTCAGGAATTTTATGTGTGAGTGGAGGGTCAAATGAAGTATGTATGCATAAAACAGTGTTCTCTGATCTTATTATGAGCTGTTTTCAGAGACCATTCCAAGGACTTTGGGAGAACTGGCCATGGGGTGAATGGGAAAAAGGGTCAAGGAGAGAGTTGGACAGGCCAGCCTTGAGACAGATGGAACCTTTGGGCATTCTACACATCCCACGTTGGAGGTGAGGATCTGTAAGGCTAGACTCTTTCAGCCAAACAAGAATGGGCACCAATCCAATAGTTATTGGCAACACCAATAATGCTTATTAAAAATAATAATGGCAATGTTGAATTTTAGGATTATTAGTCTCTGGCATTACTCCACCACCAGGATTACCTTTCTGAAGCCAGCTCCTTTTAGCTCTGAATCCTACTACAGTAACCTTGGCTGGCTTGAAGAAACTTAGATACAAATTGAGGGTCTGCACACCTTGGAAACTCTACCTAGGGTCACTATGAGTCAACGCCTGCCACAGCCACTTTTCTAGCTTTGCGAAGTCTCTTTGACTCTTTAGCTAAACACCCTGATTTGCAGTTTTTTGAATTAGTGCCAATCACTACAGCCTCTGTGGAACCATCTTCACCATGAGAACAATTCCTCCTAAATCAGATGCCACTTTCTTCAATTGTCTGTTCTTCTCCCTTGAAGAAAGATATGTGTCTCCCTCTGGAGTGCTCTGGTAATTGCTGCATACCTTTAAATGTGCACTTTTCTCACTCTAGTAGGTCTGTGATGCTATCTTCCCCCACTAAATTCTAAATTCCTGGAGGCAGGGGGTCTATCTTCCTTACATTATCTCCTGGAGAGTGCCTGGCACATATTGCGTGCTAATGAATGTATGTTGAAGAAACGCAAAATAGATCACCAAGTTGAAGGGGAAGAATGTCCTAAGGTGGAATTTCCCCACATTCTGGAAATCGCTATCCAACTCCCCCCACCTCCCTGCAACCCACCCGCCTTCCAATTTGATGTTCAGTTTATTTAAGAATAATTTTCAGAGCTTCCACTACGTGTCTGGCTTTGGGGCAAAATTTGTGAACAGAGTAAGATGGGTGACCTAGTTCAATAGGTGAGTCACACGAGTCATCTCTGAGGCTATGATATTTGATACTGACACTGATAATGAAGGATAGTACCAGACAGCCATGCAAGAAAGTTGGAGAGCAAAAATTACAAAAGGCTGGGGGCTGGAAAAGGACATTAAGGGTCTAGAAATGGAACAAAGGCCAGTGTGGCCAAGAGGGCTACAGAAATTATGAAAGTTGTGAGAAGTTGCTGGTCAGGGAAGGGCTCAATCAGGCAGGACCTCGAGGCCTCGGTAAAAGGTCAGGATTTTGTTTCAGGACTTTAGACAAGAGACTAAAACACTGAATTAAAATAAAAAAACTCATTGCTGTTGAATCAATTCTGGCTCATGGCAACCCCTTGCATTGCTGTCGTTGTTAGGTGCCGTTGAGTCAGTTCATCTCCTAGCGATCCTATATACAACAGAATGAAACAGTGCCCAGTCCTGAGACATCCTAATAACTGTTGTTATGTTTGAGCCCATTGCTTCTTCCTCTGTGTTAATCCATCTTGTTGGCTGTCTCCCTCCACTTTACCAAGTATGATGTCCTTCTCCAGAGACTAGTCCTTCCTGATAATATGTCTAGCGAATGAGAGATGAAGTCTTAGCGTCCTTGCTTCATAGATAGATTTGTTTGTTTCTGACAGTGCATGGTCCTTTCAATATTCTTCATCATCATCATAATTCAAATGCATTGATTCTTCTAAAATCTTCCATATTCATTGTCCAACTTTCACATGCATATGAGTTAACTGAAAATACCATGGTTCCGGTCAGGTGCTCCTTAGTCCTCAAGCTGACATCTTTGCTCTTCAACAATTTAAAGGGTCTTGTGCAGCAGATTTGCCTAACAAAATACATAATTTGATTTATTGATTGTTGCTTTCATGGATGTTGATTGTGAATACAAACAAAACAGTCTTGGACAAATTCAAAATGTCTTTCTCTGTTTATCATGATGTTATTCATTGGTCCCATTGTGAGGATTTTTGTTTTCTTTATATTGAGGTGAAATCCATAATGAAGGTTGGAATCTTTGATCTTCATCAATAACTATTTCAAGTTTTCTTCACTTCTAGAAATCAAGGTTGTATTATCTGAGTATTGCAGGTTGTTAATGGGTCTTCCTCTAATCCTGATCCCATATCCTTCTTCACATAATCCAGTTTCTGGAATTATTTGCTCAGCACACAGATTGAATTAATATGGTGAAATGATACAACCTTGGTGCACACCTTTCCTGATTGTGAACCATTCAGTATCCCCTTGTTCTTTTGGAAAGATGGCCTGTTGTTCTATGTACAAGTTCCTCATGACCACAATTAAGTGTTCTGGAATACCCATTCTTCCCAATGTTATTGCATAGTTTGTTTTAACCCCATGTGTTACAGTGTAGCAATAGGCTTCATAGAGTTTTCTTGGTTGTCATCATTATGAAAGCAGATTACCAGGACTTTCTTACTTGGTACTGCTAGACAGGCTCAAACCACCAACTTTTAGGTTAGAAGCTGAGCACTAACACAAAATAAATCAATAAGTTGAAGTGAAAGAATGTTTTTCCTCTTGTAAAATGCAGGGGCCTCAAAAAAAAAAAAAAGGGGGATTTATCTTTAAAAAGATGATTTTGAATAACTTAGGGATGCTGGATTGGGGAAAAGGAGAAAAGGATATTAAAACTGGGACAATGAATTTGTAGGTTGTTGTTCTAACAGACTAAGCAAGAACTGGTGGCAGCTAAGCTGAGGCTGGCAAGTGTGGAGACGGAGAGAGGTGAGTGGGTGGGGGTTCTATGCTGGAGGCGAGCCTGACAGGACCAGCTGATTCCCTTGATGTGAGGTGAGGTGAGGGACAGGGAGGGTGGACCCAAGGCTGCCCGTTGACAAGACAGAGCTCTACAAGACTCTACTTCCAAACCCCAATGCTTCCGAAGAAGTTGGTCTCCACAGACGTTTACTAGAAACCACAAAGATTCTTGTGGGCCATCAGTGAGAAAATGTAATGTGTTTCCTTTTTGTGGTTGAACTCTTCTAAGAGCTGAAAATTTTTCTTTTTTCTTTGTGGATAAGCAGCCCTTTTTATTTTGTTGTATAGTTCTTTTTCCAAGGTTTCCCAATTTGACATTTATCTTCATCGCTTTGTTGAAAAGACACACCGATAATTTTATTTTTAGTATAATAAATGACCCTTGTGCACATTTCACCATGAATCTCCCTGGAAAGCAGTGGCATTTAACCATTCTGCACCACAGCTTCCCATAAAATAGGTCATTTTCTCCTCTTGTTTGTTCAGTAAACAATAAGTAATTCCAATTTTACCTTGGAGAATTAATACTAATCACTAACAAATTACAGCTACCACTGAGACCACGGCAGGGGCCAGATTTTAAATTATGCAGTGCAGGCTGCTTAGAATAGGATAGCAAAAGCAAGTGGGGCTTGTGGATCTTTCAGATTGGATGAATAGACAGGAGCTGGTCTCTGGAAGCAACTTCACTTGAGGGAGCCTGGAGGCTTCACTCCTCATTACGAGAGATGGGAGCCCCATCTCAAAGGGAACACATGAGCAGGCATGTAAGCTTGCTGGTGACAATACTGGTCTACTGGTGAGTGGAAGAGGAGAAAAGGCAGCAATGAAGAAATGGGCTGAATTCAACTACGTTCCATAGACTCCCGTTGACCTGGAGATGAGAGAGAGAAGATGAAGGGCTGGTTGGTCCAACATGTGGTGAGACCTGGGGACTCCTGAGCCCATGAACAAGGACATAGCCACAGAGGGCTAGAGCTGAGAGTGAAGCATCCAGTGGATATGAAGTCACAGGAGATGCACAAGAATCCCCAGACTTGCAGACAGTATCCATTTGACCTAGCCTTGATGGCTTGATAATCAGAACTTCTCTCTCTCATCAACAAGAATAAGATTAAAAATACAACAACACCAATTTTGATAAAGGAAATGAGTGTAAATTGCTACAATTTGATGAACTTGACCCATACTTATGGATATAGTAGCTCAAAATACTAACTGAGAGGGAAGGACTCTTCACATCAAGTATCAATCCTATCCCCTCTGTTTATAGGGTAGACAGGGACAGGCAACTTAGACATTGGCTACCTAAAATGAGGGGGCAATAAAGGCACGAAGTGACTGCCTTACAAGTTTTCAAGAGGGAGTTTAGCTTAAGAATGTGTGGAGGAAAGTAGAAACCCCACTGAATAGTTTTCATCTTGTTCTAGATGGGTCTGGTGAAATGAGATGGGGATAAGATTCTTATGATTCAATAGTGAGTAATTGTTATCATGACTAATTGTGACTGTCACAACTGTAAAGGTAGAAATTTTGTAATGAAAGCAGAAGAGTAGTTAATCTTATAGTCCAGAAAAAGAGGATCCTAGGACCATCAAGGGAGAAGAGCATAAGTGGAATGCAAGACCTTATCTAGAGAAGCAAAGATGCCAGAGATGGAGGCAGAGATGTAGACATGGAGAGAGGGAGCAGCTGAGGACTCTGGACTCATGCAGAGAGGGACTGGGTGCTGGCAGCCAGGAGGCAGGCTTGTAGAATGTGCCGTTTGGTTGTTTAAATTATTATACATTCCTGAGTGTTTTTGTGTAATCCCCCTATACAAAACAAAACAAAACAAAAACAAACAAACCCAGAGGGAATGGAAGCAAATACTGTTGAATGATGATGCACAGAGGAGATTGTAATCATTGCACTGAAACGATGGTGTAAAGCCAATGTTCTCCCATGTAAACTATCACTCAGTTCACAATAAAAACTTGAAAAAGAGAGAGAGAGAGATGGGAGGACATCTTTCTGTATTTGATCCTTGGCAATCTTGAAAGGCACAAGCACTTAATGTGCTCACTGCTAACCTAAAGGATGGGAGTTTGAAACCACCCTGAGGCTCCTTGGAACAAAGTTCTGGTGATGTACTTCTGAAAAAGCATCTGTTGAAAACCCTACGGAGCACAATTCTACTCTGACACTCATGAGGATACCATGAGTTTGAATCGATGCAATGCAACTAGTTTGGTACCCTGTGGTTTTATTAATAGTGGAAGGTGAAAAGACAAGATAGTCATTGGGTGCTGATGCTGATCTCAACATGACAACAATGACTGCCACCCTCACTATTTATTAAGTACTTATCATATTCTTGGTACTATACTAAAGGCATTATCTTATTTAGATCTTATAGCAAGTATATAAAGTAGTTGTTATTACCTTCATTTTATTGAGATCCAAAGAGTTATAAAAACATTCCCAAGGTCATAGAGTAAGTGGCAGAGACGGGATTTTAACATGGCTGCCTGACTCTGGAGCCCATGCTCTTAATCAATATAATAGACCCACTAGAGTGGAAAGCACAATTTAAAGAGGCCCCAAGAATAGATGAGAGGGATTGCAAGATAGTAGAGCACCAGAGAATTCTTGCAACAAGCTGGAGACAGAGGCAAGGGGATACAGCTGGTAGGCTCAGGGAACCAGGGAGAGTGGGTGGAGGGTGAAGAATGGGTTGGCTGGGATTCTAGAGGGTTCGTGTTACTCTAAGGTTAGCAAGAATATTCCTAGAGGAATGTTGGATTAGGTGGGATCCAGGCACAGGGGAGCAACAGGTGATCTGAATATCAGAATTTGTAATTTGCCATCATTGTTTTTGCTGTTGCTAAGAGCCATTAGGTCATTTTCAACTGGGCACAGCAGAACAAAACACTGCCCAGTCCTGCACCATCCTCACAATTGCTGCCATGTTTGAGCTGATTGTTGCTGCTACTGCGTCAATCCATTTCCTTGGGGTTCTTCCCCTTTTTTGCTGACCCTCCACTTTACCAAGCAGGATTTCCTTCTCCTGGGACTGGTCCCTCTTAATAATTGTATCTACATATACGGTTGTTGAGGTCGAATTAGGTAATTATGGCAAAGGACTTTATAAAAGTACATCATTGAGGTTCATTCCCTCACTTTCTTGTCTTTACTAAAATGTTACCATCTCAGCAAGGCTTTTCCTTGTGGCCTTACCTAAAATCTCTCCCCTGCCCTGATCAGCTGCTAACCCAAAGGTTGGTGGTTGGAATTCACCAGGCGCACTGTGGGAGGAAGATGTGACAATCTGCTCTCATACAGATTACATCATTGGGAACTTGATGGAACTGTTTTACTATGTCCTACAGGGTTGCTACGAGTTGGAATGAAGCTGACAGTAGTAGGATTGGTTTGGGTTTTGTCCGTTATCAAAATACAGACACTCTTCTCCCTTCTGTGTGTAATTTCTCCTCACTACATGTAATTGGATGATAGACTTCCCTTGGAGACCTGGTGTGGCACTGTAGGATAAGTACTGGACTGCTAACCAAAAGGTCATTGGTTCAAACCCACCAGCTGCTCCTTGGAAACCGTGTGCAGGGTTGCTATGAGTTGGAACTGACTTGATGGCTCTTAACAACAACCACATGATTTCCTTACTGGACAATGAAAGAGGAAGACAGAAAAACAATTGATTCATTTGAATTGTGGTGTTTGTGAAGACTAAGAACTATACTGTGCAGTGCCAGAAGAGCAAACAAATCCCTTCTAGAAGAAGACCAACCAGAATGCTTCTCAGAATTGAGAATGGTGAGACTGCCACTTGCTGACTTTTGGACATGTTGCTAGAAAAGGTTATTGCTAGTGAAGGACATCATGGTTGGTCAAGTATAGGGTCAGCGATGGTGATGGAGGTCCTCAGTGAGACAAACATTTTGGGTTGTGGAGTGAGAATCAGGATTTACGTTTGATCCACAACATAGAAATGGAGTTTCGGAGAAAAGACAATTTTACTGAAAAAGACTTCTCTTCCACTGACCCCAAACATAATGGCAATGTATACATGAAGCTGTTAAAAGGCAGCCGTGCAAGGCCTTCACCAGGCACATGTGATGTTCTTCCTCACAAATGACCTCACTCCAGAGCTGCCAACTCCATGCAGGATGATGGCTGCACCCTTACAGCCACAGGCTACTGGGAGATACTCCTGTACTTGGGGGAGTCATCGCAAGGAAAGGCTGAGAAACTGTCAGAAAGTACCACCCATTCCAGGTCCAGAACCAAGTGGTAGAGCTTAAATAGAACATCAGTGCTATTCAATTTGACAGGTATAATCCAGGTGAAGAAATCTTAAAAGGCGGCAGAGTCTCTGTGGGGTTTATATTAACTTTACCCAAAGCATTTGATCTTTGTCTTTGGTTTCTGAGCAAGAACTCTAAACTCTTGGGATTTCCTAATTGAGGTGCTTTGTTATCGATAGACCTCCAAACTGCACCTGAGAATGTATGCCGATGAGAGGACTCAGATTGGGCTAGCCAGGCCTGAAAAGGCACCTTGTGGTATCAGGTGACCTCAGAGGAGGTGAACTGATTCCATCAATCATGACTATATAATGAGATGACAATAAAGGCTCTGCTCACGGAAGTTCTGAGAGCTTCCTGGTTGGTGAAAGATCCTGATGTACTTGAGAGGATGGTGGTGGTGATGGTTGTGTGCTGTGGAGTCGATTCCAACTCATAGCTACGCTGCATAGGGTTTCTGAGGCTATAAATCTTTACAGGAGCAGAAAGCCTCATCTTTCTCCTGTAGAACGTCTGGTAGTTTTGAACTTCTGACCTTGAGGTTAGCAGCTTGACTTGGGGACACAGTGACTCTGCCTGCATTGGGAGCTCCCATAGACTTTATCCTATGCTGCTCTTTATTTCTATGCTTTTTGCTGTCATCCTAAATCTAGCGCTTTCTGTGAGTTCTGAGTCATTCCAGTGAATTATGGACCTTGAAGAAGTAATGGGAGCCAGCAGATTAGAAGGGAGAGGGCCCAGGAGACGCCTGACCTTATGGCTGAAACCCTGACAGGGTAGTGGTGGAGCCCCAAATTTGCAACCAGCAGGTCAGAAATGTAGGTGTCATGGGAATCCCCAAGCTTGTGGCTGGTGTTTGAGGTCTTGGGCTGATTTGTTAATCTGGAGGTCTGTGCCCTTTAATTTATGAGCTCTGGCCTGGTGGTTAGACAAAGGAAGGCGGAAGAAGTGCTGTATTTACAGATACTGTGAGAACAGGAGGGGCAGAGAACTGAAAAAGTGGGGATTTTGATTTATGCTGAGTCTCTTCTGAAAAGCTTAACGTTGTTGGCTTTAACTAAGAGTCTAGAGATCCTCCTTGCATTTTTTTTAGTTTTCAGTTGTTTTCTCAAGATTCTCACATTAGGGACTAAATTTCTTTGATCCACAAAAGCTAGAGAAACCCAATGAAGAAGGAAAGTTGTGTGGGATGCAGTGAAGAAGGAATAATAATAATACAATAAAGAATACTATTCCACAGTACCTACTATATATCAAATGCTTTCCTCAGCTATCTTTGTCCAGTATCATTCACTGGCTTCCTGGAATTGACATGAGTGAAATATACAAGATGATTGATTTTGCCTGTCTTGAAAATAAACCCTAATTAAGATTCATAGGACAAGAAGAAATCTATTTGACTAATGAGAAAATCCTGTTGCTGTGGCCCATGAGGAACCCAGTTGTGTTGTTTTGTTTGTTTTTTTTGTGTGTGTATGTGAATCATCCTTTCATTGTTTTTTGGTGTATGAGGTATTAGGCACAGCCACAATGCACTGTTCTGGGCATGAGGAGGTCTTAGATTGAAGCTTGATACCACAGTGTGCTAGGTGAGTGGTCTTAGACCAGGCATTGGCCCTCTCTCACCTCAATCTGCAATCTGCTTCTCTGTGAGATGAAAGGGTTGGGGGGCAAGAGAACTTTAAGGGGTCTTTCTTACCCTTCCATGTGGGTCAAGGGCTCAGCCAACAGCAATGAACAGTTGAGTTCCTATAAGTAGGAAGAAGGTATGTGTTTGGTGGGGAGGGGACTAATGCTAGTGATAAATGTGGGCGATAACTTAGAAAGGTTATGGGAGACTCCCAGCTCAATGCAAATCCTGGTAGTTTTCACTCTTGTTAGTTGTTAAAATGTGGGGTATGTCACACAAAGAGGCTATTCCAGGCCTAGCAGGTCCCCAGGCATACAAGTCTCCATTTTCACTTTTATGAGTATTTCTCCAACACCCAGGGAATTTCTGCCAGGTACTATATGCTCAAGAGTGAAATGTTACAGAAAAGACTTTACAATTTCATTGTGAGAAAACAGACAAGGCATGATGGGACAAGTCTATGAGGCTAACTCCTGGAGTGTTTGTGTGTATAGGGTCTCAGGCAGGTCCACCAGGCTGCAGAGGCACCAGGCATGGGTGTCCTCTCTCAGTTCAGGAAGGATGTAGAGAGTAAATAAGTTCTACCATGTAGACCCTGGTCTCACCCAGAAATCCAATTGGGTAGTGCAAAACAACCCACTTCAAACGGGTCTCGTGTATAGTTATTGTGTGGCTGTCCCAAATCTTCACTGATCTTTGCAGTTTGCTGAACATATGTCAGAGGCAAAGGTAAAAGCATCGAATTTGGAGACAGACAGGTCAAATGTGACTTCTGGCTCCACTTCTAGGTGGATTGGTCTTGTGCAAAATGCTCAGTTGTCTTGATCTGCAGTGTTTATCTTGTAGGGTTGTTTCAAGGTTTAGAAAAACTACATGTAAGGTTTAGTGCTCAGACACAGTAAGTGTTTAATAAGTGGTAGATGACTCAGACCTGGTCCACACTCTCGAGGTCATTTAAGTATATTGGGACAAATGAATGTAAAAGTGATCAAAAAAGTATGTTGTTGCACTTTTAAAACTTAACCACAAATTCTTGAATAATGCTCTAAAGCATTATTCCGTGATGATCACAAAAGGCCATATCATTCTCACCTCAATAGCCAGGTAACTGAAGCCATCTTGGAACCTGTGCACCAGTGAATCTGCCAGCTGAGTAGCCCTGTGAAACCTCTGCCACCCTGCTCCAGTGTTTAACCCACAGAATTGTGAGATAAAGTAAAATAGTTGTTTTTTTAAGCCTTTACACTCTGAAGTAATATGCTACTTAGAAACAGATAACCATATTATTATTGCTGTTAAGTGCCGTTGGATCGGGTCCAACTCATAGTGACCTTAGGGTTTACGAGGAGTGACTGGTGACTATGAAAGGCCGACCTTGTAATTCAAACCAACCTGTGCTCCAGTGCTTATCCTATGGCACCACACCAGGACTCCACAGATAGCCATGGTATATGAAGTATAGGAACACAGTGAAGGGTGCAAATGAAGGCTCTATATTTGACACTTGAATTGTGCCTCAAAGTATGAGAAGGAAGTCATCCAACAACAAGGAACCAGGAAGTTTCAGTGAAAAAGGATGCCATGAACATGGAAACCATGTCAAGCTCAAGAAAAACAAATTGTCGATGTGGTCAGAATATGAGATGAGGAGGCAATGCCTGGAGACCAAGCTGGAAAAACCAGCAGAAACCAATTCTCAAACACTCTTTGAAGACATACCAAAGAATTTAGACTTTATCTTACAGATGACAAAGAGTATCTAAAATATTTTCAGAAGAAGATAGAAAGTCTAAGAGGGGTATGGAGAAACACTTGGGGAGGTGGCGAGAAAAGGGAGTATAGATGCCGTGGTTTTGAGGGCCAATGCAGGAGTCTAGGGAAGCCTAGATCAGGACCGGGCTGTGAGGGTGGACAAGAAGGGGCTGGTGAGAGGTATTTCAAAGCAGAATTGTCAGGACAGGACTATGAAGTTGAGAGAGGAAGACGTACAAGATGACATTGAGATTTAAGCATCTGGGCAATTATTGTTGTTAGGTGCCATCCAGTTGGTTCTGACTCATAGTAATACTAAGGTCTGAGTAAGAAACACGGCCCAGTCCTACACGATCCTCACAACTGTTGTTATATTGAGCCTATTGCTGCTGCCACTGTGTTGATCCATCTTTGTTAGGAGTCTTCTTCTTTTCTCTGACCCTCTGCTTTAGCAAGCACAACATCTTTCTCCAGGGATTGGTCCCTCCTGATAACATGTCTGAATATGAGAGCCAAAGTCTTGCCATCTTGTCTTCTAAAGAGCATTCTTGTTGTATTTATTCTAACACAGATTTGTTTATTCTTTTGGAAGTCCA
>NW_006408534.1:9092156-9093393 GCF_000296735.1 Chrysochloris asiatica | reverse complement strand
GCAATATGTTGTTTTCTTTCTTGACTACTGCTCCCATGAATGTTGATTGTGGATCCAAGTAAAATGAAGTCTTTGACAACTTTAATCTTTTCTCCATTCATCATGATGTTATTTTATTAGTCTAGTTTTGAGGATTTTTGTTTTCTTTACATTGAGGAGCAACCAATACCAAAGGCTGTGGTCTCTGATCTTTATCAGTAAGTATTTTAGTCCTCTTTGCTTTCAGCAAGCAAGGTTATATCATCTACATCTCACACATTGTTTATGAGTCTTCCTCCAATCCTCATGCCACACTCTTCATATAATCCAGCTTCTCGGATTATTTGCTCAGCATGCAAATTGAATATGTATTGTGAATGGATACAACCCTGATGCATACCTTTCCTGATTTTAAACCATTAATTATCCCCTGGTTCTGTTCAAATAATTGTCTCTTGGTCTGTGTACAGGTTCCTCATGAGCACAATCAAATGTTCTAAAATATCCATTCTTTGCAATGGTATTCATAGCGTGTCATGACCCACACAGTTGAAAGCCTTTGCATAGTCAATAAAGCACAGGTAAATATCTTTCTGATATTCTCTGCTTCTAGCCAAGATCCATCTGACATCAGCATTGATATCCCTAGTTCCATGTCCTCTTCTGAATCTGGCTTAAATTTCTAGCAGTTCTCTGGTGAGGTTCTGCTGCTTCCATTTTAAAATTATCTTCAGCGAAGTTTACCTGCATATGATAGTAATGATATTGTTCCATGATTCCTGCATTACCTTGGTTCACTTCTCTTTGGAATGAGCGCAAATATGGATCTCTTCCAATCTGTTGACTAAGTAACTGTCTTTCTAATTTCTTGGCTAGATGAGAGAGTGTCTCTAGGTCTATATCAGTCTGTTGAAAGATTTCGATGTGTATTCTGTCAACTCCTGTTGCCTTGTTTTTTGCTAATTCCTTCAATGCACCTTGGACTTCCTCTTTCAGTATCATTGGCCCTTGATCTTATGGTATCTCTTGAAATGGTTGAACATCATTTCATTCTGGTACAGTGAAAGTGTATTCCTTCCATCTTCTTTTGATGCTTTCTGCATCATTCAATATTCTGCTGTTAGCATCATTCAATATTTCAAGCCGGGGTTTGAATTTTTATTTTAGTTCTTTCAGCTTGAGAAATGCTGAGCAATGTTGTTGTTGTTGTTGTCAGGTGCCATCGAGTTGGAACCGACTCATACCGACCCCATGCACA
>NW_006408534.1:9081971-9091386 GCF_000296735.1 Chrysochloris asiatica | reverse complement strand
CAAGCAAGGTTGTATCACCTGTATATTGCAGGTTGTTAATGAGTCTTCCTCCAATCCTGATGCCGTGTTTTTCTTCCTAGAACCCAGCTTCTCGTATTATTTGCTCAGCATGCAGGTTGAATAAGTATGGTGAAAGAACACAGCCTTGTCGCACACCTTTCCCAATTTTAAAACATCTAGTGTTCCCATGCTGAGCAATAGCAGGCCTTTATCTAGCAAAGTCATATGGGAAAAGGAGTGTGCTCTGAGCTGGGACTGCACCAGGGGCCAGAGAACTGGACCATCCATACTCCTACTCTAGGGCCTGCTGCTGTGGTGTCAGAAAGGTTCAGAAGGTGAGCTTGGGGGTACCAGAAAGACTCCACTGTGGTTTGGGGTAGCACATCCAAAATGTTCCTGAGGTAAGGGAGCATTCTGAGAAGGCAGGGCTCCAGGAGGAGGTGGCACAGGGTCCTGTGTGTGAATGGTTCATTGGCTGCAGAATAGAGAGCTGTGGAGAGAGTGTCTGGCCACCCCATTGGCTCTGTTCTTGTCCTTATGGCTCCCTCATCACAAGCAGTTTCCTCCACAAGCCCCAGTACCCTACCTGTCCTCCTTGCTCTAATACTTCCTCATCTTACTTCTCATTATGATGGGCAATCTCTGAGGCTAGGAGGGCAGAGGGAAAGACCTCCTAAGGCTAGAACTCACGTTACACCAGGCCACCCTGCTCCATAGTTCCTCTTTACCCTGCTGTCACTGCAACAATGGATTAGAGGTTATTGATTTCTGAGTGAAGTCAAGAGTGGTCTGAAGATGGAAGGATGCCTTCGTCTACCCTCTCCTGTTCCAATGGCTCACCTAGTTTTACTGAAAAGTCTGTGTTTCCACAAGCAGCAGACTGCTTAAATTCCAGGCCACCTGCACCATATTTCAATAGTTTTTGGAGTATCATGGTGCCAGGGAAGAGGCAGGCAGCCACATCATTGCTTCAGCACCACTCCATTCTCTGCTAAGTGATGTGGTTGGAGACACACAGGGATACAACCTCCTAAATCACAGCATCTCCTCAGAGACCAGTGAATGATAGGAGCAGAGGCTTTGGAGTCAAGCCCAGTTTGACCCCTTACTAGTTATGTGACCTTTACAACCTCTCAGTTTCCTCTTCTGTAAAATGGGGAGACTATATTTTTCTGTAGGGGGGTAATTGTAAGATTAAGTAGAGTTTAGAAAAGCAACCAGAGAGGGTCCATGACATTTCTCTCTCAAGTCCTCTCAGCTGGGGCTCCATTTTACCGGCAAGGAGAATGGGCAAGGTCCTCATTCTGAGTGCAGACTGGCGCTTCTCCTCAGCACACACCTGCCTCTTATTGGATGATTGCAGTTTTGGCTTCACTGGGGCTCCACTGTGCTGGCTTCCTCTCTAGACTCTCTGCTGAAGTGTTTGGCATACCAGTAAGGAGAGGGCAGGTGCCAGGTGGGAGGGAAGAGACTGACTCGGAATACTGGAGTACACACAGCTTTGCAGTATGATCTCTGAACATGAAGTAGTTCTGGTGCCATTTCTGGATCTTTCTAGAGCAGAGCCAACAGGTTAACAGAAGCAGCCTTCTTATCTATTGCAGATTATGGGCTAAGGACTGATGTTGTCAATGCTGATAACTCAGAATCTTGCAAGTCATCATCCACTGGGTCTAGTCTGCTGGCCTGGGATGCCTATGTCAAATGTAGACTGGCAGTACCAGGTAGTCTGCAAAGAAAAGTCCCGCAGGAAGAAGCTTGCATTCAGAGCATCTTTGTACTGGGCAGCCTATTTTCTGCAAAGGTCATTCAAACCTCTGAGGCCTTTTACCAATGGGAGGTGGGAGGTGGGAGGTGGGAGGTGGAAGGTGGGTGGGGAATGGGAAGATATGGACTGGTGTGGTGTGGAAGTAGCTCAGTACCTCTGAATTGTACCAAGAATTTGGAGGACTTCTCAGAAAGGAAACGGAGCTGATAAATCCCTCATCAGAACAGTCATCAAGAGTCAAAGGAAGTGGGCACCTCTCTGTCACCACTATGATTTTTCCTAAGAAGACACAAAGGAAAACTTTGTATCTTTACTGATGTCAGAATTCCCCCTTCATTGGGAATAAAAAAGCATGCCTTTGAAGATAATAGTTGTAAAACTATTTTTGCAGTGTTCAAAAATAGATTTGAGATGACTTGTAACTATACATAATAGAAGCATTTTGTTGTTGTTATGTGCCAATTAGTTGGTTCTGACTCACAGTGACCCTGTATGGGGTTTCTGAGGCTGTACATCTCTATTGGAGCAGCAAGTTGCATCTTTCTCCCACAAAGAGGCTGATGGATTCAAACCGCCAACCCTGCAGTTAACAGTCCAACACATAACCAGTCCAATGATACCACCACATCTCCCAAAATAAGCATATGAATAGACAAATCAAGGTGTAAGGCTAATATTTTGGTACAGCTGTGCCATAAGATTTCTACATGAGAACTAAAACTTGGTTAAAGTCCATTTCTGTGCTTCCTAGCATCAAAATCATAAAGGAAACAGGACTGATTAGTAGACTCAAAGTGTTGAAAGGAAAATGAATGCTCGTCCTGGCACCAATACTCAGGAAAATAGTTTCTGTGAGTCCTCCTAAGTGTTGCAGTGGACAGCATCTTCCCCTACATCTTTGTTGTCAGCATTATAATTGTTCATTTAGCCATTTCTAATAGTGCTTCTATCTCTGAGGCATTTAAGTTAACTGAACATTAGATTTTAAAAAATAGGACCATATGCGTAGTGGTTACGAATCGGGCTGCGAACCTTAAGGTCAGTGGTTCGAAACTATCAGCCGCTCTGCGGGAGAAAGATGAGGTTTTCTACTCCCGTAAAGATTTACACCCTCGGAAACCCTGTACAGGGTCGCTATGGGTCGGAAACGACTCGATGGCACTTAACAACAACAACAACAACAACAATATCACATTAGTAAAGAATTTAAACTAATACTCAATACCAGCAAGGATGAAGTGAGCCAAGTAACATATTGCTGGTGAGAATGAGAAGGGATGAAACTTTTATAGAAAACAGCTGGCAATATGTTTCAAAACCTTAAAACTTTTTGTTCATTATTTTTGGACTCCGAAGTTCCACTTCTAGATTATTTAAAACAGCAGATAGTTTTAGAGATATTTAGATCCATATGCAGAAGATTATTATACCATAAATGTAAAAACAAAAGAATGTAACAGCAGGGGAAGGGTAAGAAAAACTGACACTCTGGATATTTTTGAGGAACTTTTGCTAATATGAGAAATTTGTCCTAATAAATTAGGTGACAACAACCCCCAACTACACCTATAAGAGCAGCATGATAAAACCCATTTATACACACATGGAGCTCTGGTAGCGTAGTGGCTACGAATCGGGCTGCGAACCTTAAGGTCAGCGGTTCGAAACTACCAGCCGCTCCACGGGAGAAAGATGAGGCTTTCTACTCCCGTAAAGATTTACACCCTCGGAAACCCTGTACAGGGTCGCTATGGGTCGGAACCGACTCGGCGGCACTTAACAACAACAACAACATACACACAGAAAGAAAAACTAGAAGGAAATAGATCAAATTTTTAACCAAGTTACCTCTGAGCTGGAGGCTTATGAATGTTTTGGGTTTTCTTTTTTATACCTTTCTCAACTGCGTCATCTACCACGGGCATGTATAACTTTAATAATCAGAACAAAGAATGTATAATCACTCTGAAAGAAGCCTGAGAGAGTTAGTCCTTCTGTGTCCCCTCCTAGACTAATATTCACATCCTAAGGATGCATTTTGTCTTACATTTGTATTCACTAAACTCTTGCAAGCACTATCATTTCCATTATCTCCTTCATTTCTCACAAGGAGGTAGGCAGGACAGGGGTTCTATCCTATCCTATGCTTCTTGTTGTTGTTAAGTGAGGTTGAATCAGTTCTGACTCAGAGACACTGATTAGGATTTCTGAAGAATGGCTGGTGAATTTGAATCACTGACTTTGAGGTTCAAGCCAACCTTGTGGGCCAGTGTTTTATCCTACAGCATTTTACCTCCCCAGGATTGGGGAGACAGTATTTGAATGGAATCTTTGCTTTATATTCAGGAATCCATACCTCATTCACCCTGATCTGCTCCCACAGTTCCCTGCAGAATCAGGGCTTGTACAAGTGGGAAGAGATGGGGAGACAGGCTCTGTCCACGGCTGGGTCACCAAGTTGTCAGTACCTCTCAGGGTGACCGGGTACCTGAGATGCCCACAGACCTGGGATAGGTTTCTAAATCATGTTTCTGACAGAGGCACAAATTGCTACTTCGCCACTGCAGCGAAGTTCACCATCTGATTTCCGTTGACAGCTAAATTAACAAACCAACTAAACATCGGTATATTTTATGTCTCATCTTATGTTGGAGTTAATGCATTTCAGGCGTAACACATGCAGAGGAGTCTGGATTTACTGACTCTGGGGTAAACTGTAAACTAGTCACTGTGTCCATTTTACTCACTGAATGAGGAAGCAATTTTTGTGACCATCTGTCAGAGTCTTTGAATTGGGAAGAGATGAATGAGTCAGAGGCAGATGACCTGGTCAGCAATCCTAAGAGCTGGTCACTGGCTCCAATCAGTGGGAAAATTTCACTCATCATCTCTTGCTCTGATAGTCAGAAGGTGTTCCTTCTAGAACATTCTGAGAGTAGGGTCTCTGAATGTCTATAGTCTCCCTCTACTTAAAATCTGCTGTCCATGGCAGGCTTCTGTGATGGAGGGAATGCTCTCAAACAATATGATTCCTTCTGCCTGAAAATGATGGTGGTCCTTCAGTTGAGATGGCAGAAGAGACTTCTAGTCTGCAATTGCTGAACCAGACTCATGATAAAGTGGGAGACCTGAGGCCTTTCTTCTTTTTATTTTATATCAACTTTATTGAGAAATATATGATTTATATATAACAGATGGAGTCCTGGTGTGGTACTTTAGGATAAGCACTGGACTGATAACCACAAGTTGGTGGTTCAAACCTACCAGCTGCTCCTTGGAAACCCTATCTCGGGTCGTTATGAGTTGGAACCAACTCAGTGGCACTAAACATCAACAATAGAACAAACCACATTCATTAGCAAAAACAATCACAAAGGCAGTGATAACCCCCATGGTACCATTGTCATAATTAAAATACAAAACATTTCCATTACCAGCAAAAAGTTCTTCATGCCCCTGTGTAGTCTATCCTTTCCTCTATCCCTGGGATCAGGCCACTACTGGTCTGCATTTTGTCACTGGAAATCAGTGTGTGATTTAGATAAGAGGAATCATATGGTACAGACTCTTTGGTGTCTTCCTCCCATTCTTGATCACACCACCTGAGCTCAGAGCCCAGACCTTGGCAGGTGGGGTGGGATCAGTAATGGGAAGCATCTCTTTGGGATTAGCATGCATGCATGAAGGCACTCATGACTATCTTCTGAGAAGCCACCCAAATGAGCCCATGACTACCACCACCTTCCAAACACTGATCCAATTCTACAGATTGGTGTGAACAGATCATTCCATTGTTTTACTCACTCTGCAGGCCCATTTGCAACTAATTTGGAACACATTCTCCCCAAATGTTAGGACTCCAAGATTCTCATGCCCCTATTCTGAAGTGGTGAGTCCTAGGAAATGCTGAAGAGAAGAGAAATTCATAGCACACTCAGTTCTCACTACAATTCAGGAGTTTTTACTATCTCCGTTTTCCAGATGGGAAATACTTTTTAAGGGACTAGTAATTTGCCAAAGGCCATACAACTGTTTGGGAGCCGGATTCTCTGTCAGACTCCTCTAACATTTGTGTTCCTTCCTTTTCTCCCTGCTTCAGCCCAGGAGGATGAAGACAGTGAGAAGGGCAGGCGGGTTCTCCACTGCTGCTAATGTACCCACAAAGTGCACATATGACACACACACACACACACACACACACACCAACTGACAACATCGCTTTCCACATAGACTTCCCCATGCCCAGTGAGTCTTGGGACTGCCACTGGAAGGCTCAAAGACCCCTCGGATGAAAAGCAGAAAGTGTCTCGATCTGGGACCAGTTAGCATTGAGGCAAATGTTCTTTTAAACTCTTCTACAGAGCATGGATGATCTTGAGATGTATGCACAAGCCACCCATCCAGACTACAGATCCCTGATGGGCTTTCCTACCATCTCAGACTCTGCTTCAATTGATCCTACTACCTTGGTATCAATTTCTACTTGTCCCATACCAACCTCAAACTCCTCTCTGGATTTGATCTGTGTTCACCCTGACCTACATTTCAAACCAGTTCCACATCTTCCCAAGTACTGACCTGGGCAAATCCCAGCCAGCCCAGGGTGCTGCCTGCCTGTCACAGGGTCACAGGTTGACCATGAACTCTGTGTTCCCTCTCCCCAGCTTCTGCTGATACCACTAGTGAACCCAGGCTCACTTCAGAGTAACTCCAGGGCACACTCCACATGCCATGTTAGACTGCAGAGATAAATAAAATACGCTATGGTTTTTGCCTCTGAGGCTCGCAAGTCAGATATGTCAGCATGCTGGGGGCTGCCAGACTGAACGGAAAGTGTGCCTGCTGGCTCCTGATTGCACCATGGTTATTAATTAACCAGGAGCTACCTGTCAAGAACAGATTTCCCTTCTTAGCAATGAGCAGTGGGACTATTTCCATTAGCACTGTACCAGCCCACTAAAGAGAACGCTTTGCTGCAGGGGTGTGGTGTGGGTGGGGAGGGAGTGATGGGGCTGCTGTTCTGATCTGCTGGAATCTACCTTCCACGAGACCTTCACACCTTTCTTATCCAACAGAGAGGAGATTAATCTGCAAATCTTGAGCCTCCAAGCAAAAAACTGGGGAGGCTTGTTGCCGTTAACTGTTGTCAAGTCGATGCTAACTCATAGCGACCCCTTGTGTATCAGAGTAGAACTGCTCCATAGGGTTTTCAAGGCTGTGGCCATTCAAAAGCAGATCACCAGGCCTGTCTCCCAAGATACCTCTGGGTGGGTTTCAGCTGCCAGCCTTTCTGCCAGTAGTCAAGCGCTTAACCATCACTTCTTACCTCTTATGGATGATAAGAAATTGAATGTGTACACTTAACCACTCCTAAAACACAGAAATGACTTGGGTGGTAAAATAGAAGGACAGAGGGGGAGCATGTGGGGACCTTCCAGGCTCCAGCCTCAGGAATAATGACTGTTGATTAGATGAGCTGCTACAAAGTGAATCCCCCACAGCTGCAGAAAGTGCCTTCTATGAGTCACAGATGACTTTTTCCACATATGTTGTTGTTGTTGTTAAGTGCCGTCGAGTTGCTTCTGGCTCATAGCGACCCTGCATAGGGTTTCCAAGGAGCTGAGATTTGCTCTAATGAAGTGGTCTTCAAACTTTGCTGTTAAATGCTGACAGATCAGTTTTGATTAATAGTGACTTTATGTACAACAAAATGAAACACTGCCCAGTCCTGCACCAGTCTCACAATCATTGTTGTACTGCCACCACTGCGCCAATCCATTACAATGGGGGGGCTCCTCTTTTTCGCTGACCTTCCACTTCACCAAGTATGAGGTCCTTCCTTCTCTGGGGACTGATTCCTCCTGATAATGTCCAAAGCGTGAGAAATGAAGTCATACCATCCCAGCTTCTAAGGAGATTCTGGCTGTTCTTCTTCCAACACAGATCTGTTGGTTCTTTTGGCAGTCCATGGTACTTTTAATATTCTCCTCCATCACCACAACTCAAATGCATAAATTCTTCTACAGTCTTCCTTATTCGTTGTCTAACTTTCACATACATATGAGGCTAATGAAAATACCATGGCTTGAGTCAGGGGCACCTTAATTCTCAAACTGACACCTTTCTTCTTGAACACTTTAAAGAGGTCTTGTGTAGCAGATTTGTCTAATGCAATACATCATTTGATTTCTTGACTGTTACTTCCCTGAGTGTTGATAGTAAATACAAGCAAAATGAAGTCTTTGGCAACTTCAATCTTTCCTCCCTTTATCATGATGTTATTTAGTGTTCTTGTGGTGAGGTTTTTGTGTTCTTTACGCTGAGTTGCAATCCATACTGAGACTGTGGTCTTCGATCTTCATCTCTAAGTATTTTAAGTCCTCTTCATTTTCAGCAAGTAAGGTTGTATCATCTACATATTGAAGGTTAATAATTAGTTTTCCTCCAGTCTTGATGCCACAGTTTTCTTCATAGAATCCAGCTTCTCAGGTTATCTGCTTAGTGTACAGATTAAATAAGTATGTTGAAAGAATGCAACCCTGGTGCACACCTTTCCTGATTTTAAACCATTCACTTTCCTTAACTTCGGACGTATTATGAGGAGAAACTAGTCCATGGGGAAGTCCATGCTTGGTAAAGTGGAGGGTCAGAGAAAAAGAGGAAGACTCCAATGAAATGAATTGGCACAGTGGCAGCTGTAATGGGCTCAAACATAACAACGACTGTGAGGATGGCGCGGGACCCGGCAGTGTTTTGACCTACTGTGGATAAGGTCACTATGAATTGAAACCAACTCAACGGCATCTAACAACAACTCCTACTTTCACTGAGATTGATTCATACTATATTACTAGATGCTCTTTGACCTGGTAGCTAAATATTTGACACCCATCCACCTGCAGCAGTAAGACCTTTGAAATTTAAGTACAAATTCAAGGAGCATTGGTATCACAGTGGATTATGAGATAGTATGCTAACCACAGGTCAGCAGTTTGAATCTACAAGTACCGCTATAGGAGAAAGATGAGGCTTTCTGCTCCCATAAAGATTTACAGCCTCAGAAACCCCATAAAGGTTTGCTATGAGTTGGAAATGACTTCATGACACACAACCAGTACCAGTGACTAATTTTTCTGTTCAAACAACTATCTCTTGGTCTATAAATGGGTTCTTCATGAACCCAATTAAGTGTCCTGGAATATTCCTTCTCCACAATACTATCCATAGCTTGACATGATCCACAAACTTTAACATGCCTCAAATCATGTGGAGTGCTTTAAAAAAACACAGACTGATGGGTCCACTCTCAGATTTTCGGGTTTTTGTAGGTCTAGGGTGGATAGTTGGAGTCCTGGTGTGGCATTGCTGGATAATGCACCGGACCGATTTGATGGCACTTAATAATGAAGGACCACCACACATCTGTTAATTTGTCCTACTGTGGTGGCTTGTTAGTTGCTGTGATTCTGAAAGCTATGCCACCGGTATTTTAAATACCAACAGGGTCACCCATGGTGGACAGGTTTTAGATGAGCTTCCAGATGAAGACACACTAGGAAGAAGGAGTGACGAACGACTTCCAAATATTTAGTCACTGGAAACCTTATGAGTAGCAGAGAAACACTGTCAGATATAGTGCCAGAAAAT
>NW_006408534.1:9054418-9079406 GCF_000296735.1 Chrysochloris asiatica | reverse complement strand
CTTGAAGACTAAGGTGCGCCTGACCCAGGCCATGTATTTTCAATAACCTCAAATGCATGCAAAAGCATTGTAAGGGAGACCATACAAGAATTGATGGTTTTGAGTTATGTTGTTGGGTGGAGAATATTGAAAGTGCCATGGTCTGCCAAAAGAACAAACAGATCTGTGTTGGAAGAAGTGCAGCCAGAGTGCCCTTTGGAGGCCAGGATGTCCACACTTCATCTCTCATACTTCAGACATATTGTCAGGAGGGACCAGTCGCTTGAGAAGGATATCATGTTTGATAAGGTGGAGGGTCAGAGAAATAGAAGATGACCCCCAATGAGATGGATTGGGAAAGTGGCAGCATCGAAGGACTCAAGCTTGACAACGATAGTAAGTTTGGCCCAGGATTGGGCAATGTTTCGTTCTGATGTGCATAAGGTCACTATGAGTTGGTACAGACTTGATGGCACCTAACAACAACAACAACAACAACAAATAACAAAGGATATAGAGTGAGGACCCTGAGTAGCTCAGTTTTCTCTTGACTGCTAACTGAAAGGTTGGTAATTTGAACCCACCCAGCAGCACAGTGGAATTAAGACCCAGTGAACTATTTTCACAAAGATTAGTTAGGAAAACCCTATGCATAGGCGTACCATGAGTTGGAATTAATTTAAGGGCAAGAGGTTTGATTTTGGTTGGGGTCAAGTGTAAACCAGAAAACCAAGCCTGTTGCTGTAGACATTAGGGCATTAATGACCCTATCAGACAGTGTAGAACTGCCTCAAAGTTTCTAAGGAAGCTAACTGTCAAATCTTTCTCCCTTGGAGTAGTCAGTGGGTTTTTGTTGCCTACGTTTCAGTTAGCAGCCAAATACTTAAGCATGATGCCACCAGGGCTCTGTTAAGTGCCATTGAGTTGGTTCTGACTCATATAGGAAAACCATACAGAGTTTCCGAGGAGAAGCTGGTGGGTTTGAATCATCAACCTTGTGGTTAGCAGTCCAGTGCTTATCCTACAACATCACACTAGGAATCCTGGGGTAAAAGGTTGTTCTTGTTAAGCGCCATTAAGTCTGTTCCGACACATAGTGACCTTGTATGGAGTTTCCAGGGAAAGACTGGTGAGTCTGAACAACTGACCTTTCAGTTATCAGTCCAGTGCTTATCCTACAACACTGCACCCGTACTGTGGGGTAAGGGGCCATTGTTGTTATTAAGTGCTGTTGAGTTGGTCCGGACTCATAGCAACCCTGTATAGGATTTCTAAGGAGCAGCTGATGAGTTTGAAACGCCAACCTTGTGATTTAAACTGACGTTACAGTGAAGTCTTATCTTATAGAGTAAAGGGCTGTTGTTGTTAAATGCCATTGAGTCAGTTCCGACTCATAGAGACCTGTGTGGGATTTCTAATTACCCAATATTTGAAGGTGCTGATTCTGGGACCACTCCTGAAAATGTTTACTATAAGAGAATTGCTGCAAGGGACTGCTGTAAGGGTTTATGGGCTTGCCTAGAAGTCTTTTCCATTAATGTGATGTAAGCTGGGGAACTGGTCCCTAAGAAGAAGGGGGATTTGGGGATGACAGAATCTGCTCCCTTTGCTCAGAGGCAACCTGGGTTGAGGAGGGTTGTTAGAGTGAGTTATAGGATTCTGTCCCAGTGAGCTGGAGTCTCCCCATCCATCTGAGGCTGACTTGGCACACTCTACTGGTCCAGATGGTCCCCCAGGGTGGTCCATCTGGGTCTACTTATGAGAATGAATGAACTGTGTCTGTAAAGTGCTGGCAGCTCTCTGGAGAGGGCATCTTAGTACAATCACTGTAATGATCAATGCTTTCAGTTCATACGGTGTGCTATGTGTTCTCCATGAACCCATGACCTTAGCTCGTTGGGACTTTACAGCCACTTGGACAGTCAGGCCAATAGGAAGCAAGGAAAGACAGTGACCATGTATCAATAGTGAGGCTCAGAGATACCAGTTCACACCACCAGCTGGACAAATTTCAGGTAGCTAAGCCATGCAAACAATTAAGCCCTTGGCTGCTAACCAAAAGATTGGAGGCTTAAGTACATCCAGAGGAGTCTTGAAAGGAAGTCTTGATGATCTACTGAAAAATCAGCCATTGAAAACCATATGGAACACAGTTCTACTCTGACACGCAGGGGGTTACCATGAGTTAGAGTCAACTCTATGGCAACTGGTATTGACAGTAACAGATCCAGGACAAGACATTGTTCTTCAAATGATACCAACATGTACTAAAGATTTATGTGGTAAATGCCATAGTTTACTAATTACTTTGACATAGATTATGAGATTTAACCTTTGTAATCATCCTGTGAAGTAGATATGAAGTCACTAAGAAGTTTGCTTCTTGTCTAAATCACATAGAAGGAAAGATGCAGAACCAAAGGCAGCCTGCTTTCTACCACTGATAGTTTCTTCTTATCACAAGCTCCTAATTTAATGTTCTCTTCATGCCAACAGTGTTCACTAAGGACCCTCCATTTCCATCAGGGCCCCTCAGTGGCTCTAGAGACACGTTGTCTGAGTTAAGTCTTGATTCCACCACATGCTTGCTCTCTCTAAGCCTCAGTTATGGTGTTGGCATAGAATATTAAATGGACTGTCAAAAGAACTAGCAAATCGGTCTTGGAAGAAGTAGTCAGAATGCTGATGAGATTTGGTCTTATGTACTTTGGACATATTATCAGGAATAACCAGTTTTTAGAAAAGGACATCATGCTTGGTAAAGTAGAGGGTCAGTGAAAAAGAGGAAGACCCTCAATGACACACTCCAACATAGCAAGGATTGTGAATATTGGGCAGGACCTGACAGTATTCCATTTTGTTGGGCACAGGGTCATTATGAGTTGGAATTGACTCAATGGCACCTAGCAATAAGTACAGCATAATGGAGCTATAAGAGACCTGCTCACTGGGTCTTTGTCAAGTGCAAATAAGTCAATGCAAAAAAAGCACTTAGCTATGCCTCACCCAGAGTAAGGCGCGATGAATATTAAATGTGTTACTGTCCCTCTGCTATGTTGAAATGGAGATACTGCTGCCATCTCCAGATGTTTTGAGAAGACGGTGGAGTCAACCTTCTTCGATGAAACTTGCTGGATCCTGATTCCCTGGAAGCAGTGGTTTCTCTGGAGAGAGACACAACCTGCCTCTTCACCCTTTATCCCCACTGACTGGTGTTCTTTGCAACAAGCTCCCCCTGGGTTTTGGCCTCTGCTTGTTTGTAGCCTCATCCAGGGAAAATCATTGCAAAATGCTTGTTTGTGATTGCTGCCTGGTAGGCTGAGATTCATGGGGCCACACTGGCTTAATAGGCCATTAGGAATCACTGTGGGGAAATCAGAGTGCATTATGCAGAAGCAATTGACATGCTGCCTACCGGGGATAGGGGGTAATGGCTGAAGAGAGAGGTTCATCTAGACACATAACAACTCCTCATCCAGAAAGCAGGGTTCCACGGCACCTGGGCTTCTTTAAATCCTTTAGTGCAGAAATTGGTAGCAGCTATATTCTGGCTGATGGCCTTCCCTTTCATTATTTTCAGTTCTTGAGGCACACCTAGCAGGTGGCATGAAAGATATGGAGAGGGTTGTCAAAGGACAGCTCATGGAGAGGAACCAGGTGAACAGGTAGAGATAGGGACACAGTTTTACATATTCAACATGCAGGGATATGTCATGTGCACAAGATTGCATCCTGGCATATGATGGTGAGGCCTGTGGGAAATGCTCCAAACAGGACCGGTACAACCAATGTCTCTGCTAGATTACTATCACCATGGCTACCACAGAGGAATGGTCAGGAGGCTGGGAAGTTGGGGCCCAAGCAAAGAAGGAATCACTGAGACAGGAATATTACATACCAGTGTGACGTTGAACTGCTGAACCACAAGGTCAGCAGATCAAACCCACCAATTTCTCCCTGGAAACCCTACACATAGTTGCTAAGAGTGGGAATCAACTCAATGGTATTAACAGCAACAAGGTCAAGATAGGCAGGACTAAGAGGTTCAAGAGTGACTGATGGTCAGTAGAAGAGTCTCTAGCAGGCACAGCTGATGAGCTTTTGATCTTAGGGCAAAAGTTTGGCCAACTGACTTACTCTTTTCAAGTCTTACTTGTTTTATCTATAAAATCGGCATGCATAGCCCCTGTCCTGTCTATCCCACAGGGTTGCTGGTTCAAAACTGTCATGTTGCCAACTTCAGGACATTCTATGCCAGGTCTATCAGAGATGATATAAATGATGAGATGGAATAAAAAAAGAAAAGCTCTATGTGAGCTTGAAAGAATCATGCAAATGTAAGTGACTTCAGTATTCCATTCGGTGTGTTGGATGGAATAAAAAATGGAGCATTTATTGTGGCTGGAAAGAGGCTGGTGGTCCATTGGTAATCCTGGTTCTGATGAGGAACTTGGCAGAGGTGGGGGTCATGGGATGACCCTCCACTGAATTGAATGTCTGACTTAGCTTGTCCTACAGTGGTAGCTGCTGCTGACTCTGGCATTGCTGGGATTCTGTTTTCTGTCAGAAGCTTGGCATTGTGCTATGCTTCAGAACTGGCATCTCCTGGGTACCTACTCTAGAATAAACTCAGCTACTGAGTAGTATCCAAAATCTAAGACATATGTCCAACTATGAAGCATCTTCTAAGTACCAATTACCGTGTACATTGCTTTGGATATGCTATATGTCAGTTTATCCTTCCACCAATCCTATAAGTTGTCATTATTAGTTGATGTTGTTTAGGTGCCATCAAGTTGGTTCTGATTCATAGTGACCCCAAGCACAACAGAATGAAACACTACCCAGTCCTGCACCATACACACAATTGTTGTTACCTTTGAACCCATTGCTGCTGCCACTGTACCAGTCCATCTTGTTGGGAGTCTTCTTCTGTTTTGCTGACTTTCCAATTTACCAAGCATGATGCCCTTCTCCAGGGACTGGCCCCTCCTGATAACATGTTTGAAGTATGAGAGACAAAGTCTCACCATCCTGGCTTCTAAGGAATATTCTGGTTGTACTTCTGCCAACAAAGATTTGTTTGTTCTTTTGGCAGTCCATGGTACTTTTAATATTTTTCTCCAATGCCAAAACTCAAATGCATCAATTCTTCTATGGTCTTCTTTATTTGTTGTCCAACTTTTATATACATATGAAGCTGTTGAAAGTATCATAGCTTGGGTCAAGAACACCTTAATCTTCAAATCGACATCTTTGTTCTTGAACACACCCTATAAGTAGGTATAGGTATTATCGTTTTTGCTTAACAGGTGAGGAAACTCAGTTTTAGTGAGGTTAAATTATTTATCCAAATTCACAGAGCATGACTAGCAGAGACAACCTTAAACTATGACTTGTCTACACCTGAATTCCAGCCACTTTGGCTATATCACTACCTCCCATAGTTTTATACAGAAAACCTGATTCTGGGAGCTGGTTTTGACATATAAGAAAAAGGTGATTTCATGGTAGTACATCTAGGAAAACTACTTTTTTTCCCCTGGAGAGCCACATTCCACATTAGCAAATTAAATCCTCTACAAAATTCTGCACTGAAGAAATTTGGCCAATAATTTAAATCTCAGCATTTATTTCATAAATTTGAAAATGGAACACTTTTTCACCCAACAATATTGGGAAATATTGAGCTACATCATAGTTTTGTATTTATTTATTTTTTTAATCAACATGTAAAATTACTAAAAGAGATGGGAGTCCCTGGCTGCTAACAAAAAGGCTGGAGGTTTGAATCCACCCAGAAGTTCCTTGGAAGAAAGGGTTGGAACTTTACTTTTGAAAAATCAGCCATTGGAAACCCAGTGGAGCACAGTCTTACGCTGAAATATGTGGGGTTGCTATGAGTCATGAGCAACTGGGTGGCAACTGGTTACTGGTGAAAGACATGAATGGAAGACACTTTGGTCTTTTAAGGTCTTATGTTCTTGTTGGAATTAAGGCATATGATTGAAAACTGAGAAGTGTTTGGAAACTTAGAGGGAGGACTCATCCATTATAATTGGGGGCTTCACTAGGGAAGTAACACTCAATTTGGGCTGTGATAAAGCAGTAGGAATTACCTGATAAAGGCAAAGGGGAAGGCATCGAGGCAAAGGCAAGGGCATGAGGCCTGGTACCTGCATTGGCTGTGTTAGTGGTGGTTCCCTTGCTACCCAGAGTTCCCATCTCCTGGCCGGCCATCTCTGCATGGTGCCAGGGATACTCAGCCCATGGTCCAGTCTCCAGCTGAGGTGGAGGGTGTGGTCATGGAGAAGGGTCTCTGTTGGAGCCGCGTCATGTGTACCCCAAGCCTTTACTCTCCTCTATGGTCTATGCCTGCCAGGCATTGGTGGTACATACAATAAAGTAAAGGCATAAAGGACAACAGGTCAGAGAACAAGGGATTTAACATCCAATTCCCTTCCTCTAGAGATGGAAAACAGAGAGACACACTGAAGGTATGCAACATTGTGATGTAAACTGATTTATCAGTGATCGGCAAGTCATAGACTTCCAGGGAAACAAACAAATCTGTCTTGGAAGAAGCACAGCCAGAATGCGCCTTAGAATTCAAGATGGCGAGACTTCACATGCACTTTGGACACGTCATCAAGAGGGACCAGTCCCTGGAGAAAGACATCATGATTGGTAAAGTAGAAGGTCAGAGGAAATGAGGAAACTTCCAGTGACATGGATTGATGCAGTGGCAGTAGCAATAGGTTCTAACATAACAACTGTGAGGGTGGCACAGGACCAGATAGTGTTTCTTTCTGTTGTACATGGGTTGTTAGGAGTCAGAACTGACTGGATGGCACTAATGGCACGTAACAACAACAAGTAAGTCAGGCACTTCCAGATCCTAACTCTATAGAGGAGTGACCCACACAGTATCTAGATTGTGATGGGAAGAGGAAGGAGATGCCAGAGGGTGGTGGCTGTGGGGTAGAGGGAAACAGGAGGTGTTTAAAGCAGATGCATAGAAAGAAAGACCAGTTCTAGAGAGGTTAAGGGGACTGGAAGTGACTAGGCAGGCCTCGCACTTTACCATCCTAGTTGGCTCAGGGTTCCCCATGGTTGCTCCCCTTTTCTATGATGTTCCAGAACATGCACACCCCTATGTTAGTGACCCTTGGTGCTGAAAGGGAATAAGAGCTCACCTAAACAGAGGCTTTATTTTGCAGATGAAGAATCTGAGGCCCAGAGAGGGAAAGGAATCACTCCAATGGCTAAGTTAACACAGACTAGTGTCTTCTGGGTTCTCCTTCAGTTTCCTTCCCCCCCCCCTCCTCAGCTTCCCCGCTGCAGGGCTGGCATGACTGAGAGAATGGTTGGGCTGCCAGTGCGCAGTTCCCAGGAAAGATAATGAGTCTGATGCATTGTTCTTCCCTATCAATCAACCACCGATTTTTCACTTTTTGTGTATTTATGTTTGCAATTACCCCAATTTTCTGGGATGAGAGGAAAATAACTTGATCAAACACAAAACTAATCTCTGAAATTTTCTAACCTTAGAACACAGAGCTTTTGTTGCTTTGCCAAGTCTGCTTCTAGCACCGGATATAGAAAGATTCCAATTCTATAGTGCAGAAGGCAGGGGATTTACATGATGGTGGCTGAGCCAAAGCCTGTTCCTGTCTGTATGCACCTCTTTGTACATGAAGGAGAGGTGTTTCTCCATCACACACTTGTGATGGAGTTGTGACTGACCCAGAGGCAGTGTGTTTAGGTTTCAAAGTGTTTCAAAGCCAGACCCACACTTACAGAGCAGCGAGGGTCTAAAGCAGGGGTGGAGAACATTGGTCCACAGGCCCTCAAAATCATTTGGCCTGGCCCTACCAAGGTAACTGCAGTTCCAATCATCACATTGCTGTTGTTATTGTTAAGTGACATACAGTTGGTTCTGACTTATAGCGGCAATCCTGTATAGGGTTTCCAAGGAGCAGTTGGAGTTTGAACCACTGACCTTGCAGTTCAATCCAACCTTGAGAATTAGTGTTTATCTTATGGTGTCACACCAGGACTCTAGTCATTACAGTGTTGTTGTTAAGTGCCATTGAGTTGGTTCTAACTCTTAGTAAACCTGTATAGGGTTTCCGAGAAACAGATGTTAGGTTTGAACCTCTGACCTTGTGGTTCACAGTCCAGTGCCTATCCTATGGCATCGCATCAGAACTCCAGTCATCACTTTTATTGTTGTTGTTAACTTCTGTTGAGTTGGTTCCAACTGATTGCAATCCTATATAGGGTTTCTGAGGAGCAGCTGGTGAGCTTGCAGTGATGACCTTATGGTTCAAACCAAACTTACAGTTCAATGCATTAACCCACAACGCCACAATAGAATTCCAACTATCGTATTTGTTGTTGTTGTTAAGTGCCGAAGAGTTCATTCTGACTGACCCATAACAACCCTGTATAGGGTTTCCAAGGAACAGGTGGTGAGCTTGAACTGCCGACCTCGTGGTTCAAACTGACTTTGCAGTCCAGTACATTAATACACAGCACCACACCAGGGCTCTACAGCCATCACACTAGGGTTAAATTAATTGTTTGACCAAACATAGCAGACTAAATTTTAAGTTGATAATTGTGTATGGCCCATGAACGATATTATAAATTTTGGCAGAAAAAAAGTTTCCCCACTCCTGGAAAGAGAAGTATTTCTTGAAAACTCCTATTATATTGAACCATATGCAATTGTTGACAATGTGCCAATATGGACCATAAAAATGATGATTTCATACAATTCATCCCAATACAAACAGGTATTGTGCTGTTTCTTGATAAACATTCCACAGGAAAAGCATTAATATTTCTTTCCTAATGAGGCCTGGAGACTCAAAGGAAAGAAGGGAAGGGGAAGAATGCAAAGACTTTTAATAAAGGGCAGCCATTTGGGTTCCTATGTACAGACAGTCTTAACTCTGAGGCCAAGGCATTTCTCTCACTTTGGAGTTCTAATACTCCTCATCATCTTACTATCCCTTTATGAATTTTATTTCTAAGTGTGTTGGGATATAAGCTCTGTAGGATTAACACTGGATTGCTAACCATAATTAGCAGTTCAAACCCACGAGTTGAACTGTGGGAGAAAGATGAAGCGTTTTGCTCCTATAAAGATTTATATCCTCTGAAACCCTATCCAGGGTCGCTGTGAGTTGTAAATGACTCCAACACAATGAGTTTTTGGGTTTTGGAAGAGTGTAAGGTACCATGAAAAGACTGAAAATGCATTTAGGGAAGGCAGGATGTTTCTGCCCCAGTTCCTAAAGCAGTGGACCCTGGTCTAGGTGGCTGTGATTCCTTTTGGCTGTGATTGGGCGAAGCCCTTCCATGGGCTAACTAACTGGCCATAAATTATGTGTCCTTCTCAAAAATACTTATCTGAACCAATTCAATTTCTTCAGAATTTGAAACTTAGAGAGCATGTGCTGACTGGCCAAGAGGGCTGAGCTGAGAGGTCTTGTGGTAGATCTGGGGACTGAGGTGGTTCTTCTGAGCTGTGTTCCAATTACGAGGAAGCTTGTTAGCAGAGCAAGGAGAACAGAGCAGCGCCCATCAGAAACAACAATACTATGGCTGGGAACTCCTGCTCACCTTCCATCCTTACTCCTCCTTAGTCTAACTTTAGAGATGGAGACGTTAAAACTTCGAGGCTTTGATGAGAGCTCATACATGTGAGCAGAGGCGAGATGTTCTCATTTCCACCTGGAGGAGTAAGATGAAAAGTTGCTCCTTTGGTGCCTGTAGCTTTCTAGTTCCAGTCTCAGGCCATGAATTACTCTTACGAAGCACCTTCTTCCCATGAAGGGGTGTCTGATATCTGCCTTAGCAACTGACTGGTTTTGGAGGCTCTGGGCAGCTCACAGGTGTTTGGCCACTTCTCAGATGAGCAGTGCAATAACCTTTCTGTCTGTAGAGAGCTTTCACAGATACTATTTGTTTTTTGATTCTACAGCACCCTGTACAGAAAGCATCATGGTTTTCATAGTTTCTGATGAGGAGGTGAGGTCAGACAATGCTAGGTCTGAAAGTTAGACCCTTTGGTTTCCAGGCTGTTGCTTTTTCTACAAGATCTCTCTAGTTCTCAGGCCACTTTCTACTAGGGTAACTCCCAAATTTCCAAGCCCAAGACTTTCAGCCTGTGTTCCCTCCACCACACACACACACACACACACACACCACTTGTCCTTGAAGGTCTCTGCAGTGCAAGTCATTATGCCATGATCCTGTCCCTCCGTGGAGGCGTGTTGCCCAATGGGCCCTAGCAGTAATTGAATGGCTGCACTTGAAGGGAAAGCCTTTTAGCCACAGGAAGCACTTTTGCTGATTCAATTTCATCTAATTAAGAGTCACTGAACTGTCAGATGCACTGCCTTTTGAGTAAGGCATAAAACCCAGACCCAGAATTCTTCAGTCTTCTAGTTCCACACACTGTCCTCTCCCTTAGGTTTGTACAACAATGGGGGCCTTGGGGAAGGCAAAACTCCAAAGTTCAGGCAAGGCATAGGGAGCCAGAGGAGAAAGGGACCTACAAGATTCCCTGGGGTCCATGCTGGACTCTAGAGTCTTAGTAGTGCGCTGGAACCAAGTGGGTGCATCTTGTCCAGAGACCTCACAGTAAAAGCTTAAAATCAGCCATCATGGAAGTATTTACACTACAGAAATTGGCAAATGCTAAAACCTGGTTCCCTCTCTCATGCATCTCCTGTGAAGTGAGCTGTTAAATTACTGTCAGCATATCATTGCTTATGGTACCTAGAGGAGCATGGGCTGAGGCTGTAGGGACAGAAGTGTAAACCCTTAGTCTTGATGTAACCTGAAAAGCCCTGCTTTTGTTTGTTCCACAAAATATAAATAGTTGATATTTCTACAGTCTAAACGTGGACTGGACTCTGCGCTAAGGTTGTAGAAACATGAATTTGTTTTATTTGTTTACAACCATAAGGTTAGGTAGCGTTACTGACTCAGTTTTGCAGATGAAGAAAATGAGGCTCAGAGAGGTTAAGTAACTCACCCCAGGTCACATAGCTAGTGAAGTGGCACCAGGATTTAAATTTGGATATTTTAGCTTATAGCCTACATGCTTAACCTTTATACCATACTACTTCCTCACATCAGATTTAATTGAGGGGGAAAAATTATAAGATTAAAAAAATGTTTGAAAACTGCTGATCTTTTCCAATTTACTGATTTTAAAAGTGGGAAAACTGAGGCTCCTCCAGCTTGCATGCTCATCTAGGTTGTTAGTGACCGAGAGGGGACTAAGATGCAGGCTGCTCAGTGCAGCCCAGGGACCTTCCTTGTCCCAGGAGTGAGTGGTGGGAACCAACCAGGGGACCTGAGCATTCCCTTTCACCTCCTTGTACTTTCCTGCCTCTGGTTCTGAACTTTAGTAGAAGCTGCTTGCTCAGAATTGGCTCAATCAAAAATGTAGACACATATTTCAGATATTCCAAATTTGCTTTGCTCCTCCTGTCTTATTTTGAGATGGGAGACTGAGCAGACCCACTGGGGTGGTGGAATCATTCAATCAACATTGAAAATGACAACTAACTAAATAAATAAAGTTGAGTGCACCATCTGGGCCCTATGCACGGCATGGGCTTGTGAGCAGCTGCGGATGCTGTTTATTCTGGTCTCGGACAGAAAGGGGGAGACCTGAGTTCAACTGAGGGGAAAGAATCCTCCAGATTGCTGGGTATGAACTGAAACCTGTCCAGTTTAGAACTCCCCACACATCTTCCCATTTTAAACCAGCCCAGAACTTCCTCATGTCTGCCTTTCCTCAAAGACTTTAGAGTTGCCCACTTCCGAGCTAGGCCTTCAGTCATACCAATTACTTCCAGTTTCCTGAGCAAGCCCCAGGATTTCCCCTCATCAAATTGAGCGGAAAGATTCAGTCAGGCCATGGTTTTTACCTTGGTTTTTCCATATTAGCTATAATTAAATCCTCTGAGATTTAGCTTCGCTACCTCCAAATTGGGATAATGAGCTACCCCATGGGTTGTGGTAATGAGTATGAGATAAGCCATCCAAAGTGCCTCATGGCAGAGTCTAGTACCTGCTTTTGTTCTTAGGTGCCATCCAATTGGTTCCAACTCATAGCAACCCTATCTATGTACAACAGAACAAAACACTGCCCAGTCCTGCGTCATCCTCACATTTGTTATTATGTTACAGCCTATTTTTGCAGCCACTGTACCAATTCAGCTCATTGAGGGTCTTCCTTTTTTTTTGCTGTCCCTATGCTGTACCATACATGATGTCTGGTACCTGTTGTTGTTGTTGTCAGGTGCCATCGAGTTGGAACCGACTCATAGAGACCCCATGCACAGCAGAACGAAACAATGTCCAATCCTGGGCCAACCTCACTACCGCTGCCACACTTGAGTCCATCAATGCTGCCACCTGGCCAATCCACCTCATTGGGGGGTCTTCCTCTTCTTCTACCAAAAAAAACAAAAACAAATGGCCACCACTCATCTGTCTGTCGTGCTGTGGTGGCTTGAGTTGCTGTGATTCTGAAGGCTCTGCCACCGGTATTTTAAATAACTATCAGGGTCACCCATGATGGACAGGTTTCAGATGAGCTTCCATACAAAGACAGACTAGGAAGAAAGAGTGACGAACTACTTCTGAATCGTTAGTCACTGAAAACCTTATGAATAGCAGAGAAACACTGGTACCGAGCAAGGACTAAATGCAGGCAGTGATTATGAATAGTGACACTGACAATGTCAGACCCACACTCTTGTCCCCTCTTAACCTGACTTCTCACTGTCTCCCACACCTGGAATCCCTTCTGAAACTCTCCATTCAAGTTGTATATCCCACCCTCCTGCCAGACCCAGCTAATGCTTCTTCCTTGATGATGTCTGTGACTCTTTTCCAGGGAGAAGTTGGTTCTTTGTCCCATCACACAGCACATCAAAACACTTCTAGAAAGACCAGCCATGTTGTTGATGCGATTAGGTGTTCTTGAGTTGATTTTGACTCATAGTGACCCATGTAACAGAGTAGAACTGACCCATAGGATTTTGTTGACTGTGGCACTGTGGGTTAATACGCTGGACTACATTGTTGGTTTGAATTGCAAGGTCGGTGGTTCAAACTCACCTGCCGCTCCTCAGAAACCCTATAAAGGGTCCCTGTGAGTCAGAACCAACTCAACAACACTCAGTAACAACAATAATCTTTACTGGAGCAGACTGTTGGGTCTTTCTCTTATGGAACCACTGGTTGGGTTTGAACTGTCAATCTTTCCATTAGCAGCCAAGAACTTAACTCTTTGTGCCACTAGAATGTTTCTGACATCTCTGCAGTCTGAGCCAACTTTCCTGGTAGAGTCCTTTGCTATCTATGGTTGTATCACAGCCAGAGTCAGCATTTGATCTGTTCCTCGGATCACAGGTGCTGCTGCTTTAAACTTGAGGCCCTAAGCCCTCTGAAAATGTGGCCTCCCCTGGCTTGCCTGTCCATGGGGATATTCAAAATCCCCTGCGTCAAGTGCCAAGCACCAGTGGGAATTGCCATGGTGTGCCCTTTCATGTCAGCTCTGCCCATTACAGAATCTGACACTGAATTAGTCGAACATGGAAAGTCTGAAATGAGCTCTAGACTTGCTAGAGAGGTGAAAGAAGAGTTCTCGCCTTGTATATATTGGTCAGAAGTGTATTTCAGAAACTGGAGCCTAGATCTCCAAGATGGTTGATGATATCTCAATGGCTTGAACATTTTCTGTGTTCTTAAAAATAGGAGTCTTGTTGTGGTGCTGTGGAATAATGCACTGAACCATAAGGCTGGCATGAACTGCAAGGTCAGCGATTTAAATTCACCAGTCACTCCTCAGAAACTCTATACAGGGTCACTATGACTCAAAACTGAATAGACAACACTTAACAACAACAACAAAAAGTAATACACCTGTTCTCAAATCTCTCTACATGATGATCACCAATATCTTATTTTGACTAGTCACTAATCCTATAAGGAGACACCATCATCATCCCTATTTTACAGGCAAATAAATTGAGGCTAAGAGAAACAAAGGACTTGCTCATGTCTGCAAAACTGGTAAACAGCAGAATGGGGACTTGAGACAGAATGTCTGACTGCAGAGTTGGAGTTCTTAACATGGGCCATTTAGGAGCATCTCTGAAGTTTTGTGTGTCTGGAACAACTCATGCAAGGAAACCCACAAATGTTGTAAAAGTAAACAAGAACTGCACTGAGATAGATATTCTTTGAAATTAGCAATGTTGTCCTCATAAAATATCTTATTTATTTGGCAATTTAAAGATCTCTGAATGATAACTGATAAAATTCTGTAATTTTTAATAAATGTGTGTGGTCTGAGATGAAAATCCAACATGGACAAAACATCTTACACAGGAAAATATTTGAGCTTTGTTCAGAGTATTAGGGATTCAATCTACTTCTGCTTTGCTTTGTCTTGAAATAAGAAAGAATGTTTCCTAGGGTATTACTCCCAGGAAGCAATCTGGTTCACAGCAAATTCTTCCAAGTACTCCAGAGAAGTGGTTTTAATCTTAAATCTGTTCCAGTTTGGGGAGTCAGTTGCTGACCAGTTCTACTGGAATGTGGATTTACCTTGCTGTGGGTGCCCACCTTCCTGTATAGCTTCTGAATCGCCATAAAACACACTGTTTGTGGACTCAGTGAGAGACAGGCCCCAATAGGAATTCTACCAGTTGGAAGGACCTGCTCATTTCTCTGCATCCACAGCTTCCCCACATCATGGTACTTAATTTCATTTTAATTAGTTGCCCTATATCCTTCTCTTTTACTATCTTATAAACTCTAGAAGGACCAGCAATCCCTTCATATGTGCATTTATAGAGAGCAGTGTAAAGAAGAAATGGTTTCAGTAGAGAACTTTTTCTACTAAGGTACATACGATTAAGAATATTTTAGACATATCTAGATAAGCAACCCAAGTCAGACTTTTAAAGGAGCTGTTAAGCTTACATTGTAACATCCACATAGATACCCAACTTGGATCATTTGAGCCAAGGTTCGCAAGGCCAGTGCCCCATCCCTTGAAAAGGCAATTATTTAGGCTGACCTAGTGATACTCTGCTCTCCTCTTCCTATACCTCCCTGTGCTTCCAACTCCATGGAAGCTCTGGGATTCAGCTTTCAAAGCATCACCCCCACAGAGGTGGGTTCTTGGCAGATTGGAGTCCAGGCCTTCTCAGTAAGAAACAAAGTTATTTAATTCAGCAATCCTATTGCCTCTTCGCTGGGATGCTTTCTTGTTACTGGGCCATGTCATGGTATTTCATTAGGATAATAAAAGGGAGAAAGTCAGACTCTTAGAATTTGAAAGTCTTTCACATAATAAAAGTTAACTGGTAATTCATGACTGTTCCACCTGAGGGTGACTTTGGGATCAATACACTCTCTATGTAGTTGAACTTCCAGAGTCTCAATTCATGAGGCTTTCAGTGGATCATGAGTGATCTGCTTTAGCCAGCTTGCCTTCTCAAAGGCAGCCAGTGCTCGTCCTAGACTCGTGAACAAGTGGTCTGATTTGATGGTCTCACCTTGGCCTTCTCACCTCTCCATCTTTGAGACAATTTTACACAACACAGAGCTTATGCAGCATGACATTTTTCCCTCTCACTTTTTATTGTGAATCGAGTAAAGTTTTACAGAGCAAATTATCAGTTTTATATTCAACAAATCATACACTTTGTTTGAGCTCAACGATTGCAATCCCCTAATTACTGTCCCACTTCCTCTCTGTGACTTCTGTTTCCATTCCTCTTATCCTAACTCTTCTCAATTTTGTATTTACATAAATGATGACCTTTTGATCTTTAATGGTTGACCATCTACATATCTCACTAGTGTTGGTGTCCCCCTCATATACCTATCCACCACTTGGCTGAAAATTAGACTTGAGGGGGAGTTCCATTCCAGACCTGAAGGGAGTTTGAAGGCCACAGTCTCGGGTTCCTCCAGTCTCTTTCTGACCAGTAAATCTGATCTTGTTTTATAATTTTGAGCTTCATTCCACATTTTCTTCCACTGTATACAGGACCTTCTAATATGGTCCCTTTTAGAGCAATTAGTAGTGGTGGTTGGGCATCATCTAGTTCTTTTGGTCTCAGAGTTGTGGACACTGGTGTTCACTGGACCACTGGACTAGTTCATTCCAAGAATCCTCAATTTTAATCACTCTTATTTCTTCTGTACATGGAGAGACCAATAGTTACACCTTAGATGGCTGCTCGTGAACAAGGATGCAAGACATTGTCTTTGTGGATGAAGTTAAGCCAGTTGACCATGGTGTCCCCTGAGACTGATTCTGAGCCAGGCCCAGCAATTCATTCCCTCAAGGTGTTTGGTAATGTCTAAGGAGTTTTCATAATTTTGCCCCCTGTATTGCATGGCCCTTTGGAGGTACCTAAGATTTGCAGGATGTTCCTTGGTGGCACAAATAGCTGGCACAATCAGTTGCTAACCAAAAGGCTGGAGATTTGAATCTACCCAGAGGTGCTTCAGAAGAAAGACCTGGAAATCTACTTCCAAACAAGCAGCCATTGAAAATCCTGTGGGGCATAGTTCTACTATGACACACACTGGGTTGCCATGAATTGGAATCAATTCAATGGCAAGTGGCTGACTGGTTAATACTTTGTAGACTTTGTCCAAATGCATCCTCATCACTTTGAGAATGATGGTGGACATTTCAACTTCCTTCTTATACCCTAGGCAGTAAAGTGTCCAATGTATGAACCCACCAACCAAATTTACAAGTCATGTTTTGTTGCTCTCCTAGCTTAGCTCAGATCCTCCTGGACTTCTGTAGTTCCCTGACCCTTCTTTTGTCTGGGCAACATCTTCACAGCCAATAATAAGTCTTCTGGATCCCAGGCTCTAGGTTAGCTGGAGTGGACCCTTTTTCCTTTATTTCTGCATGCTGTTCTGAATCTGGACAGTTACTGATCGCCCATGATTCAGGCATAACCTCTGTACAGCCTAGTTACCACTGGAGAATCTGAAATGCAAAGACAGCTTCTATTCCAAGGCTCATCCCCATGCACAATGCATACTTTCTGCTATAGCCAATGGTTAAATATGCTTTTGTCAATTACTGCACATTACATGTTATTTATTGGGCATCTTCCATGTGTATAGCTCCGTAGTAGGCATCAGGTGCTGTGGGAATACATCAATGATTCATTGACTCTTATCCTCAAAGGCTAGCAACCTGAGGGCACATATGACAGGAGCACAAATAACTAGGAATTGTGGTAAAACCTAAGTACCATGATGGTGGGAGAAATAAAACCCTACAGACATTTAGAGGAGGGTAAGTTATTTCTGTGTTGACAAGGTGAATTAATTACACTTAATTTATGTGCTTTATGGTTGTGACGTTTGCGTATATGATAAGATAGCTGCCTATTCTGAATTCTTCTAAGGATGGGGTACCTTTTCTAAATCCCTACCTTCCTTTCATCCAGGTTCATTGAGACCTGGAACCAAGTAGGTTGGTCAGGAGCTCAGATAAATGCAAACATGGGAAAGAATGGTCATAGATGAGGAAGACCACCTGCAGGCCATGTTGTGCTGTTAGAGGCCGAGCAGAAAAGTTTCCCTGGATCCTCCTTGTTGGAGAGACTCTCTCAGGAGCCTTCAGGAAGCTGATGAATCTGCAGGCAGATCTCGGCGGCAGTCTCAAATCGATACCCCTGATTGGCAAAACAGGTCCCTGTGCTATTAGGATTGGTGACAGCTTTCAGACAGGGCATAAACCAATTGTTAAAGACCCCTTGGCATTATTCACCAGGGTGGGAGAATTAGTTTTGGTATCCGGGAAAAACAGCCGTTTGGGTAATTACATTCTGTTTCCCTACGTCTCCTCTAACGCATTAGTGGGAGATAATATTCCACATTCTAAGTCCAGATCATCCCACAGAGCTGCCATTAAACAGCTGTCACCTCCCTCCCCTAAACTGGATACATTTCTCAGCAGGAAGAATGGCTCCCTGTGTGTGTCAGCAGCATCAATCCTGATCTGGAGGAAATGCTTGTGGCAGTGAGGAGGAATACTGGGTAGTGGGAAAACTCTGGGCTAGGAGGGGAGAGACTAAGTTCTGGGTTTGGCTTAGTCATGACTTGCTGTGTGACCTTGGGTAAGTTAGTTAGTCTCTCTGGTGCCTGGATTTCCTAACTGTAAGGTGGAGAGGCTGGGAGTCTGATGGGATCTGTAATGTGGGGTCACTGCACTGAGATGTGCAGTGTGTAGGTTCTTGTTCAGTGAGGTGCTCCATGATTCCTGCTTTGGGATGGGACTCACAAAACAGTACCACATGACTCTTGTATATTGTGGTCTATTCACTGCCACCAACCCTGGAGAATAAAGATTATGAGGCACTGGACTCTGGTTCTTCTTTGCTCATCATTGACCTAAGGCCTAAGAAAACTGGCTACCTCTGAAACACATTATATTGGGTCCATCCTTTCCTTCACTTCATTGTTTTTCATGAGCTATATCAGACCTCTGACTCCACTACAAGCAAGGAATGGGAAATTAGAAAGGGAAGGATTCAAAGGCAGTAAGATGGGAAGTGAAAAAAATGCCAGGAAGAGGAAAAAAGACTCAGAAAGGGAGACTGAGGAGTGAAGGGGGAAGGGAGGCTCAGATTTGGGTGGGGATAAGAGGGAGGAAGAATTAGAAGGGAACAGGTGGCAAGACGGATAGCTTGGAGAAGGAGTCACTGCAAGAAGGAAAGGGGGGCTGGATACAAGAGAATGGCAGATGTTTATAGAAATGGGTGCTGAGGGTTAAAGAAACCCCCTTCCTTCTTTCCTCCCTTCCTTCCTTCTAACAAACGTTTATTAGCAACCTCCAATCAGACACACAGTATTCTACATCAACAGTCTAGGTGCTGAAGATGCAAACATGAATAAAACATGGTTCTTACACTCAAGGAGCTTACAGTATATTAGAGGGCAGCAGACTGGTTGATGTGTGACAGAGTGTGGTAAGATTATCATAAGAGAGTTGTGTACCAGTAAAGAGGGGTGAGTGAATCAGTTCTGCTGAGGAGAGGAGGGAGGGTCAGGGAAGGCTTCCAGGAGTTGCCAGGTTTTGTGAGATGAGTAGAATTTCTATGATTTTCTATCATGCAGCTACCTCTCTTTACTGTATTATCTTTCTTCACACAGGCCCTGAGTTAGTCACTTCATCCTCCTTACCGCCACAGCACAGTGACGCAACTTTATTCTCATTCACCTCACTGTATTGTCTGTATTCACCTTCCTCCTGTGTCTGTCTTTCCCACTAAACTAACCCCTTTAAGACCAAAGAGCCAGGTTTCTTAGCTTGGTATTTGTATTACTTAGCATCTAGTATAGTGTTAGCAAACAGCAAGTGCTCAAAAATGCTGGCTGAATGAAAGAATGAGGCATATATAATTTCTCTTCTATGGATTCTCAATTACATGTGTTACCAGAACATTTAACTCCCCATCCAGTATTTCTGTCGCATCGCTGCCATTTTGTGCATGAAAAGAAGGGGAGAAATGTTTCCCTGGATGCTTTTTAGGTCCATGCCTCCCTTCCTTTCCTTTGCTCTCTTTTTCATTTTATTTGGTTTTTTTTTGGACTTGGTTTTTTTCCCCCCCCACTCAAGAGGTCTGAGTAGATGTGACTTGGTTCAGTCTTAGTTTCCCTTTCATGATTGCTGCATACAATCTTGTTCTGAGGATGTGGGGTTTCAGGCATTCCTCCTCAGCAGAGCCTGGGATATACACTGACATAAATCCACGGCATAGAACCATGTTGGGTTCCTTTATTTCTGAAAGGTCATCATTCATCACTGAGCTATTTCTCTCATAATAGCATGCCCTGGAGGGGTGGCTTTTCCATGGAACGGGTGCCTTTCTGAGTTCATATCACTCAGCCTTTAATAAGTCAATGTGTTAACTGTAAAGTATAGGTACAAGTCCTCTGGCTTCATCTCTCATGCGCTCATAGAAGCGTCTGCTCTAACCAGACATGTCCTCTTACTGTATGACTTACAGGTCTGCTGCCACTTATGAATATAGTGGGCAGGATTGCATGGTGGCCTCTGCTGTAGGTGTCTAGTTTCTTCATTAGCTGCTCAGTCTGTTTTCCCCAGGCAAATGCGTCTTTTAATCTTTGTACACACTGGCCCAGAGGCCTCAGCAATAGACACATTTTAACGATCAAAATAAATAACTCTTCAATTCATCACTCTCAGCTCTGAAAACAGGATTCTTGGAAAACTGGTGCAATGTGAGTCAACAATTCAGACTCAGTCGTCTCTTCAGCAAAGTTGTTAAGAAACGTACAGAGGAAACCAGATTAAAATCTGTTTGTGAAAAACATCAGGAGAATATAATACCTTAGCTGGAAGTTGTAACAGTGGCATGAACAGGAACCCCCACCCCTATGAAATCACCTCTTTCCTTTTGTTTTGTGAGCGAGATTACAAAGCTTGCCAATGATCTCAATGAAACAAATCTAAGCCCTTAAAAATGTCACCCAAGCTCACAGTCCCTCATTATTATGGTCTATAAACACAGATCCAAAATGGGAAAATCTAAATATTACTGAGCTAATGTTCTATATTGAATTAGAGTCTTTCATGATTAGAGATTGATTAAAGGGAGGCTATTCAGATTCATGTGTCTAAAATAGCTACCCAAGCTTTGTGGAAGACACCTGGCATTTCAGATCAGAAAAAGAAATGCCCAGCTTAGGTCATGTTAACACCTGGTGTGAGTGAGACGCTTTGGTTTCAGGTGTTTCTCCCTATTTTCTACTGGAAAAGGCAGTGGAGCTGTGTGTGGAACTCTGGAGAGTTCTTGGAAGTGCAGATCAGAGATAGAGCTGGGGAAGAGCCAGTCAACCACATGAGTTCACTGAGGGCTTCATGTCCCTGCTTAGAGAAGCGAGAAGCCCTTAGCACACCTGCATGAAGAGGCAATGGGATTTCGATGGAAATCTTTCCAGTTCTTTCTGAAGAACAAAATGTCCTTGAGGAAAGAGCCAACTATCGGCCCTGGTTTTCACACTCCAGGAGACCAAAACCTGACTCCAGGATCCTGGCCAACATCTTCCTTAGCAAAATGGTAGATGGACAGTCTGCTGGGGCTCAGGCCAGTGGTCAGGAGGCCTCTGAAAAGGCTTCTGGTGGGAATTGAATATGGAGAACACACAACGAAGGGTCTAATCAGGCAGTAGGCACAGGGGATGGCGCATACCTAACATGGCATTTATTTTCATGAATCCATTCATTCATTTATCTTTCACCTATCTAGCAAATCTATTAAATATTACTGACTCCTTACTATGTTTCAGGGAATCCCTGGATGCTGCTAATAGTTAATATACTTGACTACTAAGTGAGAGGCTGGAGGCTTGAGTCCACCCAGAAACACCATAGAAGGCTTAAAGAGAAATTGAGTTAGGCCAGTGTTGTATGTGACTAAAATATTTTCACTGTAGCACACTGTCCCAGGGGCAATTCTCATGTAAGTTGAATGAAACAACAGTTTGGTAAGATCCTAAACATTGAACCCAAATCCCTTTATACAAGAAGGCATTAAGCATCATAGGATTTAAGGCCTGCGCCAAATTAGTGGCTTAAACAATGATGTTGCGAGAATTGCTCACAGATGTCACTTGGGTGATTTAGAAATGAAGTGAGTGTCATGATGGTCTTTGGGACAGATAGGGGGATGGTCTCTGAGCTGCTCAGAGGACAGATTGTTGATCTGGTGGGTCAGAGTATGGGATTCAGTCAGGGGTCAGGGTGGAGAAGGTAGATGGTAGCCAGAAAAGGAAGCCTGGCTCTGAGGTCTTTGAATGTTATTGTGTAGGTGACATGGATCTTGAACAGATAAAAGATGTAAGTAGTGCTTTCAGAAAAGGAGTTTGGCTGTAATAGAACACAGGCTGGCTCTTGTCTTAGGTAAATGATCTTTTTGCCAGGAGAGAATATGGCATGCACTTAACTCAGGACAACAATCAGCGTCCAAAACGGATGAGTGTTTGGTGATGTATCGTAGCATTTCGAACTCTTCTGAGTCCTTTGTCTATATCGTAATTGTGGAAATGCTTTCTATGAATATCTTTAAAGAGAAGTACTGATAGTTCTCTCTGGTGACTGTTTAGCTGGAGGCACAGCTGGAGACTGGGCAGCTGGAGGCAAGAGATGTGCTAGGTATCTATGGTGGTTGTGGTGTGTCATGGAGTCAGTTCCACTCATAGTGGCCCTGCATAGGGTTCCCAAGGATGTAAATCTTTATGGAAGCAGAAAGTCTTATCTTACTATTGTGGAATGACTGGTAGTTTCAAACTTCTGACCTTAAGGTACTCAAGGTTAACAGCCCAACTCATAACCACTATGCAACCAGAGCTCCTTAGGTGCCTACCGCACAATAATATATATTTTTTAAGTTTTCTAAACCATATGGATCTTCTCCCTTGCACTCCTCCATTGAGACAGTTGCTATAGCTCTCTAAGTTAAGTTCTAAGCTGCTAGCCACAAGGTTGGCCATTCAAACCCACAATTCAAAGTCACTGCTTGGAAACTCTATACAGGGTTACTATAAGTAAGAACCTGCTTGACAGTACTTGGAAACAACAACAACATAGCTTTCTCCATGCCTTGCCTTGGAGCTGGGGCAGATAACACTGAAAACATGGATTTTCAACAATTAGATCTGGATCTTTTGAGAGTGAACCAGATCTGTGAGTACAAAAACCTAGGCTTGAATATCTGGAAACAAAACTTAGTAAGTCTCAAAATACTGGCCTAACTGATAAGCACAGGGCTGCTAACAACAAGGTTGGCAGTTCAAACCCACCAGTCACTCATTGGAAACTCTATATAGGGTCATTATGAGTCAAAACTGACTCAATAGTACTTAACAACAACAACATACTGAAAGCACAAACCAAGGCAGAAGGTCCAATGGTGTGGAACCAACTCCATAGATTGGGAAAGGAGAGATAATTGGGAAAGGAAAGAAAAAGCATGGACCTCCTAGGGTGACAAGTTCTGTGCATTACTTACTTACCTGGAGCTTAGCCTGGTGGAGGCATGGGGAGATGAGAAAGACAAAAAAAAGTTGAGGGAATTTGTGAGCAAGTAGCTGTGTATGCCTGAGTAAGTTCTGGATTGCTATAGCAAAGTCAATAGAGTTGAGTGGGTTAGCAGGGAGATTCTCAGTAGGGAGGGGCCCAAGCCCCAGAGCAGCATGGGAAGATTTTGAGTCTCAGTGCACTAGGATGCACAGGGGATGTGGGAGGGACATGTAAACGCCTGTGGATGGAGCCAGTGTGAGCCATGTGGACTGATGTCCTGCAGGCAGAGTACTCCCCTCAGTCATACTCACAGGCTTGGTTCTGATGACCAAAGACCACAAAGCAAAGAGAGGCTATCTTGGTGAAGGACAGAGTAGATGACTCTTTCATTACCCCAAACCTTGTTTTTATTCAAACCTCATTAGAAAGGGGAAGAAAACAAAAAAGGGGAGCATTCAGAATTGCTTGATTATCTATCCAAAAGAGATTGAACACATTCTCAAAGTGTTAGTGTCTATTGTAAGCTAGAATAAGCTAAGCTGTTTATCATTAATGGACATGAAGTTCAAGAGCTAAGTAAAGCTTAATCGTAAATTTCTGCATTTAAATTGTTAAATGTACATCCATCATGTGATATTTAGAATCTGCTTAAATTGGCAAGTTCTCACCACCTCTACCTTATATCTCAAATCAACTGGTTTTTCTACTTTCCACTTAAGCGTAACCTTGCTCTGAGCTGAGCTTGCCCTGGTCTGTTTTCTGGAAGAATAAGCTGAGATATAAGGTCTAGTCTGTATGTCATCCATTTGGTACTTTATTAGGATGCTATGCTACCATTCATTCCATGTAAGATCATTGACTGAGCATCTAGCCTGGGTCAGGCTCTCAGTTGTGTAGTAAAGATCATGGATGAGGCTCCTAAAGTAGTAGGGAAAAGAAACACGACAATGTGCTTTTCTTTTTTTAAAAAAGTAGATGGCATGCCTTGCTTACATAGAAATAGAGTATATAGATTTAAAATTAAAAATTTTTTTTCCCCAAGGTTAGAAAGTAGCAGGGAGGGGTTAAGGAAGAATTGGAATAGGAGGTAGAAGAGCTGTCATGACTTGGCCACAGGGTAGTTACAGAATTTTAACTTCTTTGGGCCTCAGCCTAGTAATCTGAACAATTAGGGAAAATGGAAGACTAGATGGATAGATACAGAGTTGTTGTTATTGTTAAGTCCCGTCGGGTTGATGCCAACTCATAGTCACCCTATGTAGGGTTTCTGAGGAGCGGCTGGTGAGTTCAAGCTGCCGATCTTGCAGTTCAAACTGACCTTGTAGTCCAGTGCATTACCCTGCAGTGCCACACTGGGTCTGCAGTATATATTATGTATACATTTATATACTGTTGTTGTTGCGGTGTACCATCTAGTCAGTTCCAACTCATAGCAACCTTAGAGAGGGTTTCTGTGTAATGTCTGAGGAGTTTAAACTGCCAGCCTTGCAGTTAGCAGTCCAGAGCTTATCCTGTAGTGCCACATACACATACAAACATATAATACATTGTATTGTTGTTGTGTGCTATTGAGTCATAGTAATACTGTATAGAGCTTCTGAGACTGTGTTCAGTGTGCATTTTTCTTTGCCTCTACTTACAAAGTAGAATGCCCATGTTAAAGGATTAATTAAGTGGATATCTGAAATACTGGTGTATTTTCTTTATTTACACTTTCTAGCTACTGATTTCAATTTACATTTCAATCATCTTTCTCTTCATCCAAGAGTAGCTGATGGGTTTGTATTGCTGACCTTGTGGTTAGCAGTTCAGTGCTTAACCTACAGCACCAATGTTGCTTTTTATATTAATTATGTTATACCATTTATACACACA
>NW_006408534.1:9047551-9054183 GCF_000296735.1 Chrysochloris asiatica | reverse complement strand
TAGCCAGAACTGACTTGTTGGCAAACAATACACACACGCACACACACACACTTTAGGCCTTTTCTGGATGCTAAATACATGAATCCTATAGTTTTTCAACACTGAAGAACTGTGTAGTCAAAAGAAGCCCAGAAGTCAAGGAAGTTGACAGAATACAGAGAGTACAAATACATTTGCTGTTCTAGTCTGTTGTAACATCTTCAGATCAGTGGAAAACTCCCACCTTAAGTCAATCTACACAGGGATGTGTACAACACTTATGACTTTACCAGGAAGTCCTGGAAGTCCTCGGACACTAGCACTGGTGCATATTAGAGGGCATCCTCTTGCAATTATTATTATTATTGTAGAAGAAAGTCTGGAATTTAAGCTTATGTTCTGCATGTGTTTTTCCTTGCCTCTACTTACAAAGTAGAATGCCCATGTTAAAGGACTAATTAAGTGGCTATCTGAAATGCTTATATATACTGATATATTTATACTTTCTATTTACTGATCTCAACTTTCCATTCCACTTTGCAATCATTTGCCACCCCATCTTCACTCATTTGTTCATCTCATCATTCAACATTTCACATACAGGCCGTATTTTGTGCCAGGCTTTAAGTCAACTTCTAGGGATGCAGAGGTTCAAAATTTAGCAGGAATAGAAAATAACAGAAACAAAAATCAATGAAGCTTTGACTCTTTGATGACCCAGCCTGGGTAATATGCAATCTGGCTTTAGCCTACTAGAACTTTGCAGACAGAGCACTCCTCTACTACTCATAGAAAGCCTAATGGGATTACCTATGTGCTAGAACTAACATATCAGAAAGTTATACAGCAGAGTTGGCGTACAGTGGCGAGGATTCTATACCTGACAGAAAAACCTATTGAATGGGAACTGAGTGACTTTCCTCTGATTATGTGTGTGTGTATGTGTGTATGTGTGTGTGTGTGTGTGTGTGTATCAGAAAAGCAAAGCCAAAGAGGAGAGACAAAGCCATATGTCAGTGGATTTCTGATGAAATTGCACCAGATCTGGAATGCAAATACAATTTTAAAATTCTGGAGAATTTGGCTTCTCTTACCTTGGTTCTGTAAGTAAGACTTTCTATTGCAGATTTCATTACTAGGGGATGCTTTGCAGAGATGGTAGGGAAATAGAAAGCCCTGTTTGTGCATCTGCTGAGGGAAATTCTACCTGAGCAAATTGAAAACCTCCACGTTTGGCACAGAAGGAGAACTTCTTGGTGTGTGTGTAGGTTTGTGTGGGTTGGTGTGGGCGGAGGAAGATTGGCTAGATTTCATAGCCTTTTACTCCCTCTCTCTTATTTTCAAAGATTCATCATTCCCTTGGAGAATCCTACGGATCCCTACTGTCATCATAAATCTGACATCAGGAATGATATTTAAACCCTTTAAAACCCTGACCAAAGCCCAGACAAAACTCTATGATTACAACCAAGGTAACCTGGAGTGTTCGACATGCCTTTACTAAAGGCTAGAAAAAGACAAAGGGGAAAATCTTCAGTGTTGATCAAGAGTTTAAACACTAGGCTTTGCTGGCCCCAGAAGAGAAGAGAGTTTTCCCAAGGCCCCCCTCCCTAGCTTCTTGTTTATTCCTACATAGTGAATGCAATCTAAGCTCACATTACCCAGAAGCCCGCTCTAACTTAACTCCTGGATTTTCTCCTCTTCAGAAAAAATTCTTACACCTGCTCATCCACCTACATTTTTGCCTTTCCAATGTGACTGGCACTAGAAGAGACTTCAACCTTAGCGTCTTAACGCCTCACTGTCCAGCCAAAGGCTTTGACCTTGCCCCCACAGTCCTGTCTGTTTAGGGTCACCATATTCATATGCCCTACAAAATTCCTCACTGTGTGTGTGTGTTGGGGTGTGTGTAAAAAGGGGATGATATGCACACAAAGAGGAAAAGAGAAAAATGTAAGAGAAAAAAGGAAGAAGGGGGGGGACTCTACGCCTTGAATCAGAATGAAAAGAGAAGGGTCAATCTATGCACACCCTTAAACTGGACCCCAGAGCTGAGAATCTAGCCATTTCAGCCACCTTGTTCATGGATACAGAGTCTCAGGCATTAGTCCAAAGTGAGAACAGAGTCAGCTGCATTGAGAATTGAGATGGTCCCATCTTCTTTACCTCACAGGCAAGACAAAAGGAAGATGACTGGGAAGTGAGAATAAGAAAATAGACAAGCAAAAACAAACAAACAAACAAACAAACACAAAGGCACCTACAGTCTGAGAGGGATACGAAGCATGAGACCCGGAAGGTAGGAAGATGTAAGAATGCCCTGCTCACAAGATGACAGATCAAGGAGCTGAAAAGAGAAATGACCTGTCTGCAATTGTTTATTATTGTGTACAGTAAACAAGTGACAGGACTCTGCACTGAGTAGATGCTCTGGCGTTATGTGTAACCCTAGAGGAGTGGAGAGAAAAAAATGTGGGGAGGCCATATCTGTGGGAGAATGACAGAAGATGGATGGGAGGGCAGCCCTCATGCATTAGGGTTCATGCATGCGTATGGCTATTTAGAGAGCAAGAGATTGTTTCTTTAAACACACAAGTATATTTGTGTCTGTGCACTAATAAGAAAGACATAGATCCTGAGATAGTAAATTGAGATGGAAAATGAAAAGTATCTCTCCTTGCACTTTTCTGCTCTATGTTTTAATCCTGATGATGTACACCTAAAACTCTCTCATGCAAGTACTGAACATCCATAAGCCCAAGTCCACAGGACAGAAATCTTGGGCCACTTGCAGACTCACCTAGCCTCTGGGGAAGGGCTGGGGGGAGGCTTGCCTAGCCCTCCATAGGACACAACTGATCCTCACATGGGGATGGCGTGATTGCTTTTCTGGCTGTGGCAATAACCCTGCTTCATGTGCATTCCTGAACCCCACACTTACAGAAAGCCTTGCCTAAGGTTGGAAGAAGACATAACGCCTCCTGTTGACTGCCCTGTAGACTGGTGAGTTCACCAGAACCTTCCCAGAGCCAGTTTATAATTAAACTTCACAAATGATTAAAAGGACAATGTCATGGATTATATTGTGTCTCCCCAAAATATACGCCAACATTACTAGGTCATGATTCTGGGTATTATGGAGTAATCCTCCATTTTGTGATCAGGTGTAATTATCCTTCTTGTTGTTAAGTGCAGTCAAGTTGGTTCAGACTCACAGCAACCCTGTATAGGGTTTCCAAGGAGCAGTTGGTGAGCTTGAACCACCTACCTTGTGGTTCAAACTGACATTTCAGTCCAGTGCATTAACCACAGTGACATACCAGGGACTCTGTAATTATCCTAGGTGCTATAAATTGTAACCTCTTTGATCTTAACCCCCTGCTCCTTTGCCAGTTTGTCATTCTGCACTGGAGTGTGTTTTTGTAATGCTGGAAGCTATGCTGATGGTATTTTAAATACCAGCAGAGGCATCCATGGTGGACAGGATTCAGCTGAGCTTCCAGACAAAGAAAGACAAGGAAGAAGGAGAGGTGGACCATTTCTGAATGGTTGCCCACTGAAAACTAAAGCATTGTCTCACATTGTGCCAGAAGAAAAGTCCCTCAGGTTGGGAGACACTCAAATTATGACTTGGGAAAAGCTGCCTCCTCAAAGTAGAGTTGACTTTAATTAACATGGATTGAACAAATCTTTCAGGACATTCATTTACTTATGGGCACAACTCAAAATGACAAGCAGCTGCAAACAAACTTAATACTCATAATATGAAATGTATGAAGAATGAAACTAGGAAATGTGAAAGCCATAAAAAAATGAAAAGCATATATAAAATATAAATGCATATATAAAAAATGAAATATAAAGATTGATATCCTAGGCATTAGTGAACTGAGGTGGCCAGATATTGACCATTTCAAATTGGACAATCATATGATTTACTATGCTGGGAATATCAAAATGAGGAGGAATGGTGTCACATTCATTGTCAAAAGAGTATTTCACAACACTGTCTGTGATAGTGTTGTAATATCCATGTGCCTACAAGAAAGACTAATTAATACCATTATCATTCAATTTTTCCTCACCAACTACTAACGTCAGTGATGATTAAATTCTGCCAACTTTTTCAGTCTGTAATTGATCAAATGTGCAATCAAGATGCACTGATAATTACTGATTATAATTCAATAGTGGAAAACAGAAAGAAATGATTAGTAGTTGGAAAATATGACCTTGTTGATAGAAACAATGCTGGAGATCATGATAGAATTTTGCAATGTTCTTGATGATAGTCTTTTGCAATGACTTATTCATTGCAAATAAATTTTTATAACAACATAAAAGGTGACTATACACCTAGACCTCACCAGATAGAATACATAGGAATCAAATTGACTATATCTGTGGAAAGAGATGGTGGAGAAGCTCAATGTTATCAGCAAAAACAAGGCCAGGGGCCAGTTGTAGAACAAACCATCAATTACTCCTATGCAAACTCAGGCTGAAGATGAAGAAAATGAAAACAAATCTATGAGATCCAAAATATAACTTTGAACATATCCAACTTGAGTTTAGAGACCATCTTAAAAACAGATTTGATGCATTAGTCACTAATGATCAAAGACCAGAAGAGCTGTGGGATGACATCAAGAACATCATACAGAAAGGAAGAAAAAGGTTATTAAAAAGACATGCATGAGCTAAATGGGTTAGAGGTAAATAATGGGATATATATATATATATACACACACACACAAAACCTTGGAATAACAGTGTTCTGTGAATAGATCCATGAATTGATACATAAGCTGAATGGGTAAGGGAGGGAAAAACATTTATGTGTTTGACTGTCTTGTGAATATTGGTTTCCCCTGCCAACTATTATAAAATAGTCATTCATGTGTGATAGAAATGAATATTGGGAATTATGATTACATAAAGCTTGCAAACCCCATAGCCTGTAATTGATTGGGTTTGCTAAAAGGGGAATTAGAATTTACCCAGTTGATGCATTCATTGCAAATGAGTCATCTCATTTGTTAAGCCTTTGTAGAGTATGGGGCCTTAGATGGAATCATGAGTCCTACCCAGATTGTGAGTTGCATTTGAAAACACATGCAGAATGACCAAGAACTACTGGGAAAACATAAGATTCTTATTGAAAACAAAGTCCTACAGAAGAAAAAAACAAAGTGTTTGGCTTTTTGAGTTTCAAGCAAGCTGTTTGATTTGAAGGCATCAAGGCAAGAAAAGTCAGCCCATCATGGAAAATTCCCTTATAGGACTGAACATTTAAGGGAATCCACAAGCAGTTTAGTATGCTTGCTGGTGACCACCTGGGTCTACTTGTGAGTGGAAGTCGGAGAAATGCAGCAATGAAGACACAGGCTGTGGTTGGCACCTATTGACTTTGAGATGAGAGAGAGAAAAGGAAGGGCTGGCAGCTATGAAATTTAGGGAGTTGTTTGAAATCCTGAGTCAATGGGCAATGACCTAGTCCCTGTGGTTTGAAGTGCAGGGAGGTGTGTATGAACTCTCAAACTTGCAGCTGGTACTCATTTGATCTAGCTTGGATGGCTAGGGCTGAGCTGACCAGAATCCAGCCAGATGAAGACAAATATGTTTGATACAGTGAGCAACTATAAATTGCTACAATTTGATAAACTGGACTGATGGATGGGGTTGCTCAAAATTCCATTGGAAATGGAAGATCCTTCATATCAAGGAACATGCTTGCCTCCTCAATATACTGGGTTAACAGGGACAGGCAATTTAGACTCCTCAGAAACCCTATGCAGGGTCACTATGAGTCAGAACCAACTCAACAGCACTTAACAACAACAACAACTTCAAGGGGAGACTATAAAGGAATGAAGTAATTGGCTTACAAGCTTTTGTGGGTAGGCTTAGTTTAGAATGAATGGGATAAGGTAGAATCCCCATTGAATAGTTTTCCTTTTTTCCAGATGGGTCTGGTAAAAGGGGGTGCAGGATGATGCTGATACGATTTATAACATTTGTGAGTAATTGTTAGCAGGATTAATTGTGATTGTCAAAAGGGTAATTATAGAAGATGTGTAATTAAAAGGGGGTAGTAGTAAGTCTTTTATTTCAGGAACAGAGGATCCCATGATCATCAAGAATATAATGCTGGGTTGTTAGAGGCTAGGACTTCTGGCGCTTCCCTGACCAGGCAGCTCAGGTAGGGCAGTCTCAGGGAAAAGGGGCGGAATCACACATAGGAAACTTCTGTCTAGCAGACAGACAGCGTTTGAATAAACATAAGATCTTATATTTCAACATTCTGAACTCGTTTTTTTTAAAGATCAAATTACTGAGAAATTACAGGCATTTTGAGCTTTTGCCTGCCTGCACGTGGCTTCTGCTTCCGCACCTGCACCGGCGAGTGCCTCTGCCCCCTGCAGACCTTGATATGCAGTGCTAGAGCAATCCCACTTAGAAGGCTGCATTTCCAGAAAAAAGGAAGCATAAACTAACAAAGCTGAACAAATAGAGAGGGATATCGGCACAGATATCAGGAAATTCGGGGTACCCATGATACAGAGAGGCTTTTTTTACATCATTAAATACAGACACTACCTCCCTGCAGCCATTACCCCCAGCCTTCTACTGCCCCGGCCTAGACCAGCCCT
>NW_006408534.1:9024551-9030186 GCF_000296735.1 Chrysochloris asiatica | reverse complement strand
TTTGAGTTATGGTGTTGGAGGAGAATATTGAAAGGGCCATGGGCTGCCAAAAGAATCAATAGATCCGTTTTGGTAGAAATGCAGTCAGAGTGCTCCTTAGAGGCCAAGATAGCCAAACCTTGTCTCTTATACTTTGGACATAATGTCAGGAGAGATAAGTCGCTGGAGAAGGATATCCTGTTTGGTAAGGTGGAGGGTCAGAGAAAAAGAGGAAGACTGCCAGCAAAATGGGTTGGCCAAGTGGCAGCATTGATGGACTCAAGCATGGCAACAATGGTGAGGTTGGTCCAAGATCAGGCAGTGTTTCATTCTGCTGTGCATAAGGTTGCTATGGGTCGGTACTGACTCGATGGCACCTAACAACAACACCATGGTATTGAAGGAATAAGTCCAAACAGCGCTGAAGACATTAGCAAAAAGCAGGCTCCAAGAATCAATGGAGTGTAAATAGAAATGTTTCAACAAACAGATGTAGAGCACTGGAAGTGCTCACTTGTCTTTGAAATAAATTTGGGAGAGATCCCTATTTGTGCCCATTCCAAAGAAAAGTAATACAACAGAACATGGAAATCACCAAACAATATCACTAATATCACATGCAAGTGAAATTTTGCTAAAGATGTTTAAAAAATGGTTGTAGCAGTACAGCTATATGGAGTTGCCAGAAATTCAAGCTGGATTCAGAAGAGGACATAGAAATGAGGATATCATTGCTGATGTTAGCTAGATCTTGGCTGACAGCAGGGCATACCAGAACTTGTGCTTTATTGACTATTTAAGTCACTCTTCTGTGTGCATCACAACAGACTATGGATAATACTGCAAAGAATAGATATTTCAAAATATTTCATTTTTATCATAAGGAACCTGTGCTTAGATCAAGAGGCAGTCTTTTGAATGAAACCAGGGGATACTGAATAGTTTAAAATCAAGAAAGTGTACATCAAGGTTGTATCCTTCTTCCATACTCATTCAATCTGTATGCTAAGCAACCACCACTCATCATCAGTTTGTTGTATTGTGGTGGCTTGTGTGTTGCTGTGATTCTGTAAGCTATTTAAGTATTTAAGTATCAGCAGGGTCACCCACGGTGGACAGTTTTCAGGTGAGCTTCCAGATGGAGAAAGACTAGGATGAAGGAGAAATGGACTACTTCCACATATTTAATCACTGAAAGCTATATGAATGATAGTGGAATACTGTCAGCACCAGAACATTTAATATTGAAACATGAGGAAGAGCTCCAGAATAATGTCAGAGATAGTGTCTGAGGATGAACCCCTCAGGTTGGAAGGCACTCGAAATATGACTAGGGAAGAGCTGCCTCCTCAAAGAAGAGTTGACAATGATGACGTGAATGGTGTAAAGCCTTTGGAACCTTCATTTGGTGATGGGGCACAACTGAAAAGGAAGAGAAACAGCTGAAAACATCCATTAATGATCAGAATATGGAATGTATGATGTATAAATCTAGGAAAATTGGAAGTTGTCAAAAATAAAGTGGAATGCATAAACATCAGTATCCTAGGAAATAGTGAGCTGAAATACACTGGCAATGGCCAATTTGAATCTGACAATCACATGGTTTACTATGCCGGGAATAAAAAATGAAGATGAATAGCATCGCGTTAATCATCAAAAAGAACATATCAAGATCTGTCTTGAAGTACAATGCTGTCTGTGATAGGTTAATATCCATATGCCTACAAGGAAGACCAGTTGATACCACTATTATTCAAATTTATGCACCAATCACTTAAGTAATAATAAAATTGAAGAATTCTACCAACTTCTTCAGTCTGAAATTGATCAAACATGCAATCAAGATATACTGATAATTACTGACAATTGGAATGCAAAGGTTGGAAACAAAGAGGAAGGATCAGTAGCTGGAAGATATGGCCTTGGTGATAGAAATGATACTGAAGATCACATGATAGAATTTTGCATGACCAATGACTTGTTCATTGCAAATACCTTCTTAAATAACATAAAAGATGATTGTATACATGGACCTCACCAGATGGAATACACAGAAACCAAAATGACTACATCTGTGGAAAGAGGCAGTGGAAAAGCTTCATATCATCGGTCAAAACAAGTCTCGGGGTGGATTGTGGAACAGACCATCAACACTCATGGAAGCAGCAGTCAAGAAATCAAATGATCTGCTGCACAAGATATCTTTAAAGTGTTCAAGAGCAAAGATGTCAGTTTAAGGTGCCCCTGACCCATGCCATGGTATTTTCAATAACCTCATATGCTTGTGAAAGTTGGAAGGAAGCCCACAGAAAAATGGATGCATTTGAGCTATGGTGGAGGAGAATATTGAAAGTGCCATGGACTGCCAAAAGAACAAACCAACCTGTGTTGGAAGAAGTACAGCCAGAATGCTTCCTGAAAGCCAGGATGGCCAGATTTTACCTCTCATGCTTTGGCTATATTTTCAGGAAGGATCAGTCTCTGAAGAAAGTTGTCAGGTTTGGCAAAATGGAGGGTCAGATAAAAAGAGGAAAACCCCCAACAAGATGAAATGGCACAGTAGCAGCAGTGATGGGCTGAAATGTAGCAATGATTGTGAAGTTGGCACAGGACCAGGCAGTGTTTCATTCTGTTGTGCATAGGGTTACTATGAGTCAGTACCTAGAGTTGGTGCCCTGAATTCACACTTCTAGCTTCCCAAGCTGTGAGAAAATACATTTCTGTTTGCTAAAGCCACTCACTTATGGTATTTTCTGCTATAGCAGCACTTGATAAAGAAAATAGACAATCCAGGTATATAAAAGCAAAAGAAAGTTGAGGTGTTCAACCTCTCCGGGTATTTAAGATAACTATCTTATTATGGTCATGTGAATTTCCAGGAAGAAGCCTACCCAATTAAAACTTATTGCCTCTCTGTTGCGATTGGCCAGCTATTTGGCTCATCCTTCCTGTTAATTAGAGCAAAAGGGCATCCTAGAAGGTTGTAACCTCCCCGAGCCCAGTGTTCACCTTCTGGTTCACTTCCGCAGTGAGCTCAGAATAACCCCAGTGTTGCCACGATGACCCATCACCTGATATGTGAATGTCTTAAGATCCAGGCGGGATATTGAGACTGTGTTCTTGAAGGAAACAATACAACCCTGGTTTACCAGTTACATGAATGATTAATGAAGGGTAATTAGTCAATGTTTGTTAAGCATTGTATAGACACAAAATGCTGGCTAAGAGCTAAATGAAGAGGCTGAAGCAGCAAAAGCCAAAAGACCTTACATCCACCCAAATGCTGCTTATAGAACCACAGAGTGTTGGAGCTGAGGAAAGTAGGGGTCTCAGAGACCCTCTAGCCTTGTGGTTTGCAAATCGCACAATAAGGTGTCTTCTAGGAGTCCTGGTATGGTGCTGTGGGTTAATGAGCCAGACTGCAAAGCTGTTTGAACTGCAAAGTTGGTGGTTCAAGCTTACCAGCTGCTTCTCGGAAACCCTATACAAGGTCTCTATGTGTTGGAATTGACTCGACGGCACTTAACAACAGGCAGTCACCCAGCAACCTGTCTCCCAGGGTTTCCTACCAAAGAAATTACAACAAGAAGAAGGAATAATAAAGTTCCCCAGAAACTGTGCTCTCAGTGTAACTTGAAGACACAGAATGCCTAAACTTCAAAATAAGTGTAAGAATAAAGCAAAAACTCATCAATCCCAGTGATGTACATTCTTGTATATCACTGCGTATCAGTCAGTGAGCGCAAGACTCCCTCACTCCCCACACCAAATCCTGGGCTCTGGATGACTTTGGCATTTGGGTTCCCAAAACTCCTGGTTCATATTTCTGGACCCAGCAAAGAACTAGATTAACTCTTGAATAGGTGAAATATAAAAGACACCCCTGGAGGAGGATTAGGTGGCTCAGCAATAGGTGAGTTGACCACAAGTAAAAGACCAGGCTCCCTTTACTACCTTTGAGCTTTATCCACACAGGCACTGGCTAATGGTGTTGGCTCTGCACAAGTAGGAGGGACTAGGATTTAACAAGTGGGTTTGGGTAATTGAGGCTATCTTTCTCACACTTGGATTCTTGCACTTGCACCATATGTAGTAGTGTTCTGGAAGTCTGCAGACTCACAAGATCAGTGTAGTTTTTCTTTTCAGAGCTTCAGTTTTACCAAAAGATTGGGGTGGAGGGATATTTTTAAAATTAGAATTGTTGTTAGGCACTGAAAAGCTGGCTCCACATAATATCAACCCCATGTACAACAGAAACAAACACTGTCCAATCCTGTACCATCCTCACAACTGTTGCTATATTTAAGCCCATTGTTGTAGCCACTGTGCCAATCAGTCTCCTTGGGGGTCTACTGTTTTTTGTTGACCCTCTACAAGATCAAGCATGAGGTCCTTTTTAAGGGATTGCTCACTGCTGATAACATGTCCAAAGTATGTTAGACACTGTCTCACCATCCTTGCTTCTAAAGAGCATTCTGGGCTTCCCGGAACTTCCTCGTGGCCTTGCACGCTAGACCCCCCAGAATCCAGGCCCTGTGGTTGATGATAGCATGTCTACCTCTGCCCTGGCTTTGGAGGGCAAGGACACCCCTGCTAAGCCTGAGTCTGAGAAGGAACCTGAGATGCCCAGCATGAGAGAGAGTGAAGCAAGTGAAGAGGAGGAGGATGAAGAAGAAGAAAAAAATCTCATCATGGAAGTTAAGAGGGAAAATAAAAAAATAGAGAAGTTGACAGTGCAAGTCTCTTCCTTACAGAGAGAAGTGTTTACAATTGCACAAGGAAAGGGACAGAAACTTTGTGAAACTGAAAGGATACATTTCGTTCTTAGTGTCCTCATTAAAGAAGAATGTTGGTCAATTCAGTGGCTTTTCATTTGAAAACTGAAGGGTCCAATATAAAAAGAAGGAAGAAATGCTGAAAACATTCAGAAGTGTCATGCTAAAGAGCATATGCGAAGTTCTTGATTTGACGAGATCAGGTGTAAATAGTGAACTGGTAAAATGGATCTTGAATTTCTTAATGCATTCAAAGTCTTCTGGCAAGCCATTACCAAAATCCAAAAAAAAGGTTCTAGCAAAGGCAGCAAAAAGGAACAGAACAGTTCTGAAATGGCAAAGAAGACTAAATGGACCAAATGTCCTGAAATTCCAGTAGTAGTGATGAGGATGAAAAGAAGAACCAGGAGAGTCTTCAGATGAAGAAGAAAAAGAAAGTGAAGAAAAGCCACCAAAAAAAAACACATCTAAAAGGGAAAAGCTGAAACCAACAGCCACTTCTAAAAATAACATGTCTGTAAAAAGTGCTAATGTTAAGAAGGCAGATAGTAGTACGACCAAGAAGAATCAGAACAGTTCCAAAAAAGAAAGTGAATCTGAGGATAGTTCCAATGATGAACTTTTAGTTGAAAAATTGAAGAAACCACCAACAGATGAAGAGTCAAAGGAAACGGTAAAGAAGTTATTGGCAAATGCTAACTTGGAGGACTGATGCTTTTGAGTTATGGTGTTGGAGGAAAATACTGAAAGTATCATGGGCTGCCAAAAGAACCAACAGATCTGTGTTAGAAGAAGTGCAGCCAGAGTTCTCCTTGAAGGCCAGGATGGCCAAACTTCGTCTCTCTTACTTCAGACATATTGTCAGGAGGGACCAGTCG
>NW_006408534.1:9016146-9024005 GCF_000296735.1 Chrysochloris asiatica | reverse complement strand
CAGTTTTAAAGATTTTTGTTTTCTGTATGTAATCCATATTAAAGACTGTATTCTTGGTTCTCCATCAGTAAATGCTTCAAGTCTCCAACTTCAAAAGCAAGACTGTGTCAACTGAACAGATTTTTAAAGAGTATTCTTCCAGTACTGATGCCATGTTCTTCATCTAGTCTAACTTCTCAGATTATTTGCTGAACATATGGATTGAATAAATATAGTGAAAGGATACAACCCTAAGACTCAACTTTCCTGATTTTAAACCACAGAGTGTTCCTTTGTTTTGTATGAACAAATGCCTCCTGGTCTATATATAGGTCCTGCATGAGAATAAATAAATATTCTGGAATTCCCACTCTTTGCAATGTTATCTGTAGTCTGTTATGATTCAACACAGTTAAATGCCTTAGCATAGTCACTAAAACACAAGTATTTGTTTTCTGGTATTTGCTGCTATCAACCAAGATACATCTGATGTTAGCAATGTTGTCATTCATTCCACATTCTCTTCTGAATCCAGCTTGAATTTCTGATAATATTAAAGCTAGCATGGCTATCAATTGGACTCAAATTCAAACTTCTTGCCAATTTTAAGATTATGTTTGGTAAAGTTGAGGGTTGGAGAAAAAGAGGAAGACCACCCCCCCAACAAGATGGATTGGTATAGTGGCTACAGCAATGAGTTCAAATGTAGCAATGATTGTGAGATTGGTACAGGACCAGGCAGTGTTTTGTTCTGTTATTCATAGGGTTGCTATGAGTTGGTACCAACTCAATGACACCTAACAACAATAACATATTATTATTATTTATGTGACTTCACCTTCTCTGCCATTTGTTGCTCATCAGAGGGGTGCTGGAGAAACACCACTTCAGGGGACATATAGATATGGTCAGGGTAGATTAATGTAACAAGACCTGTGATCACTAGTTCTAGAGGTACAGACAGAGGGAATCCTCTAAGTATAAGCCATTGGAGGGCAGTATTCTGAGATGACAACCAGAGACAAGCAGCAAAGTCCTAACCTCCAAAATCAGGTAGAGAAAGACTCTAACATTTCTAAAAACATTATGCTTAAAAGTCCTCTCTGTATTGACCTGGAGTCCTTGGATGGTTTAATGCTCTTGACTGCTAGCCAAAAAGTTGGAAGTTTGAGTCCACCAAGAGTCACCTCACAAGAAAGTCCTGGTGACCTTCTTCTGAAAAATGAGCCTTTGGAAACCCTATGGAATATAGTTCTGTTCTAACACACATGGTATCACCATGAATCAGAGGTGCTTCACTATCTTCCCCTCTAATGTGTCCCAAATGACAGGGAAGGGTGGAGTCACCCAAACTACTTAGGTCTTCTAAATCCCCTAGTTTATCTTAACATTTGCATGAAGTTTGCATTTTAGCCCAATATACTCATAGAACTGCACTAGTTTTAATATAAAAACACCCTTTCTACTCCAGTCTTTTAAGGAACCTTGGTAGCATAGTGGGTTACAAGTTGGGCTGCTAACTGCAATGTCAGCAAATCAAATCTACCAGTCATTCTGCAGGAGAAAGATGAGACTAGGAACCAACTCCACTGCACACCAGTGCCACCAACATCACTCCAATCTTTGGTAAAACTGAAACTCTAAGAAGATATACCATGTTGATTCTCTGCGTTTGCTCACTTCCAGAACACCACTATATATCCTGCAGGTACAAGCATCCAAGTGAGCAAAACACAACCCTTCAATTGAATGCCAACCTCTTCCAATTTGCCCAGAACTAGCCTGTGTGTATACAAGACTCAGAGGTGGTAAAGGGAACTTGGTCTCAGATCTGGGTTTCACATCAGTGACCAAGTCACTGAGAGCGGAGCCCCAGACTCCAGGGGTGCCTTTTACACGTCATCTATCCCTTGAGTTGACTAGTTGGATCCATTATTCTTGGTGATCCAGACGAAATGTTTGTACCACAGGTTAATGAAGAATTACCAAGGTGACTGTTTGTACCATGGGTTAATGAGTCTACAATACCATGATGACTTCTTTGACTAATGGGAAGGTAGGAACTAATACTGATTTTCTACTAGGTCCAAAGTATTGTGTCTGATGGGGTGCATAACTATCTTGTTTGATCTTGACACCCAAAGTGGGATAGATATTGCTAGCTTCCTTTCATGTATGAAATGTCTTGTACAGAAAGATATACTGGAAACCACAATAGATCAGTTAGGGTTTAAATCCATGGCTTTCTTACCCCACATCCTTGCCTCTTTCCCCTGTTCATGCTGTTGTGTTACTTGCTTTTCTTTCTGTTGCTTCATCTTGCCCATTTTACTCATTAAGATTTCTATCACAGAATGAAAAAAAGAGAGGAGAGAACGGAATTATGGATTCTGGTGTTAGCTACGCTGGTCTGTCAGAGAGTCATGATGGTATGGCAGAGATGGTGGATTGAAACTGATGTCTAAATTGACATTTCTTTTTATCATCTTGGAATTAATTTGTCTGGGTCCACTCTATTTGCCTCACAACCATAGAGCTTAAGGAGTAGTTATGGAGGGGCATTAGAGACCTAGAGAGGATATACAACTTCCCCAAGCCCCTTGTTCATTACCAACTGATGCATCAGTCTCATTAATAACTAGGACTTAATCCTCCATCTTCAAAGAGACTCCCATTACCCAAACCAATAATTTTTTTAATTACCCCTGTAGAGTGGCAATTGCATATTGAATACTAAGGGTGATTTAAAACTAATACATACTTTTGAAAATTCCTTGAACAGTTTAATGAATTAAAAGTTATAAAATATTTATAAGCAGTAACAACACCATTTAGTACCATTAATAAAATAAATACATTAGTCAGAGAATGAAATTCATTACTATTTTACTACTAGACATTGATGTCAATGACTGAATATTGTTCCAAATTACTTGTAAAATAGACCAATTATTTTAGTGTTGATTAATCTTTTCAATTATTTCTTTTATGTAGTTGTAATTTGAAAGTAATTTTCTTCAGGGAGTACAATGACCTCAGCATGCTCATTCCTTATTTATTTATATTTAAAGACCTTTTGTGTCTGTCCCCATTTCCGGGTGAGTTCCGATGGTTGAATATTTTAAATCGTCACCCAAGCAATCATTATTGCACCTAAGCACTTTGTGGAGGATTTTTTAATTGGCTTTATTAGTGATTATGAATAAGCTATTCCCAAGTAAGGAGGTATCTGCCAAGAGCAGCTCTGCGCTAGATGGGGAAGGGGGGGGGGGGCTTCATGGTCTGCTTTTGGTTCTACAGCTGGGGACCTGGCTGTTTTGGACTTCATGTCTCAATCTCTCTGAGGGAGGCATCGTGCTAAGCATATGAAAAGACTTTCAGGCTCAACTCAGGTCTCCCATGATTAAACAATCTGACTTTTCTGTGTGGTACAAAGGATTGCGTGCACAAAGGTAGAAAATGACTTTGTCAGGAGGGGAAGAGAAGCAGCCACCCTTGAAATCAGAAAGCAAATCTGGACAGTTCCTTTTGGAATGAGGTAACCTCCCCTCCCCATTGTCCCAAAGCATGGGATAAGGAAACAAAAGGGGGATGTGAACCTGCAAGAGTACGCTGGGATAACTGTGCAGAAACATTCAGTTTGGGCTTTAAAGTGAAGAGATTGAACTCAAAGGATGTGAGAGAGTGAGGGAGATGGTGTTTATTATGTCAGGGACTGTGCTAGGAGCTCTACCCACAATATCTGTTTTGATTTTCCAACAAATCTGTTCCTTATATAAGTATTATTAGACCCATTTACTGATGAGAAAACAACTCATAGATTTTAGAAACTTCCAAGATCACAAAGAAGGTAAGTGATGTCATTAAGACTCCATGCAGATTCAGTTTGATTACAAACCCCACATTCTTCTACATTGAAAGAAATAAACTTTCACAGAAAGTGAAAGAAATAAAATTTCACAGAATACCATGAGAAAAGCACCGTTCATTGCTAATCAAAATACAGACTTTATTTTTTTAAAGAACACTGTCATTGATTCTAGGAACTTAACATATATTGAGTGAGACACATAAAATAAAGAAGTTGACTGCCCTAAAATACAAATACAGGGGAGACTGAGAGACTTCTTGGGAAAGATAGCATTTGAGCTCGGGTTTGGAATTGCAAGACTTTGAAAGACTATTATTAGTAGTTGGGAAGGAAAAGAGCACTTTACAAAGAATAAAGTTGGAACAGAAGCTAAAGTTGGGAAGATATGTTTGGAGAAATGGGTGTAGATCTTAGAGGCTAAATGAGATATAATTCTTTTTATTTTTAAAAGTTTTAAAAATATAACTTATTATCATGAACCTCATGAAGATTTACAGAGCAAATCAGTTTTCCATTCAACATTCATACACGTTTTGTTTCATGTTCTTGATTGCAATCCCCACAATGCAGCATCACTTATCTCACTTCCTTCCTTTGTTTCTTGTTTCCATTCCTTCTCATTTCTAACCCTTCTGAACTTGATCCTTGGGTAAACGTTGCTCTTTTCATCTCAAATGGTTGATGATTCTAAGTAGTATATGCCTCCATAGTGTTATTGTTCTTCTTACAGACCTGTCTATTGTTTGGCGGAAAATTGAGCCATAGGGGTGAGTTCATTTCCTGACCTCAGGGATTCTAAGGGTTGTAGTCTCAGGGGTTCCACCAGTCTCTACCTGACCAGTAAATCTGGTCTGTTTTATAGTTTTGAGGGTTTTTTTTTCACCTTTTCCTCTCATTCTACCCAGGACCTTCTAATGAGATCTCATTCAGAGCGATCAATAGTGGTAGCAGGACACCATCTACTTCTGTTCTCAGGGTCATTGAAGCTGAGGTTCATATGGTCCATTAGCCCATTGGACTAATTGTTTCCATGTGTCTTTGTTTTTTTGTTTTGTTTTGTTTTGTTTTTCTTTGCTCTGGATGGGCAGAGACCAATAAGCTTTTAAGACCCGAGTTGCTACTCACCAAAGTAGAATGCAGAACATTGTCTTTGTGGACTCTTATGCCAATTGACTTTGGTGTCTCCCAAGACTATGGTCATGAGCTCCCAGGCCCAGTGACTCATTCCCTCAAGGTACTTGGATATGGTAAGGACGTTTTCATAACTTTGACCCCCAGTATACTATACTCATAGACATATTTGCAGCATAGGTAAATATATGTGTAGAAATATTTTCTGTCAAACTCATGTATATTTGTGGGTAAAATCCTATTGTCCTTTTGCACTTGTTAAGCTTGCATGTCTGTCTATATATCTACTCATCGATTATTGTTATTGCAAGATTTGTATATAGTAGTATTTTTCTGTTGCTTTTACTCCCAGTGTCTTCCTTTGCATTAATCTTTTTTTTTCTTCACTTCTCTCTTATTATGTACTGCCCTCCCCTTTACCCAAGTCAACATGTATCTTAGTTAATTATTTACCTTCCCTTTCCCTCCCATCCATAGTAACAAACAAAGAATGTTTCTTTTTGTATAAAAATCTTTTCAGGACTTTTTATAATAGTGGTTTCACACAATATTTGTGATTGACTTATTTCACTCCTCCAGGTACAGGTGTTCAATAGATTCATCATTCTTCTTTTTTTTAAAAAAAAGTTATTATTGTGAATTATGTGTTAGTTTATGTAAGAGAACATTATCTATTATCCTTACATTCATCCTGTCATATTTCCTTTCATTGTAATGATTACAATCCCCTGAATGCATCATCAAACATCCAAAGGGTACACATGGCATGCCTGCCCACCCCACCCCCACCAGCCGCCAGCACACAGCCCCTCTCCCTCTCTGAGTCCAGAGTCCCCAGCTGCTCCTTCTCTCCACATCATCATCTCTGCCTCAATCCCTGGCGTCACTGCCTCCCTGGACAGGGTCCTGCACTTCGCTTTCTCCCTCCCTTGATGGTTCCAGGGATCTTCACTCCTGGACTGCAAAAGCAGCTAGTCGCCTCTTTTTGTTACAAAACATTACGTTTACCTTTCCAACACTCACTGTCAGACCTGATAGCAATCATTCCCACAGGAGTCCTATCCCCCACACTTTTTATCAACCCCAACCAGACGGGTTGGAAACAACTCAGTGGAGATTCTACCTTTCCCGGTACCTTGTGGAACTAGGCTCCCTACTGAAAGTTTGTAAGCCAGTCACTTCTTGCCTTTGTAGCACCCCCTTCCCACCCACCCCATTTTGGGTAGCCAGTCTCTAGGTTTCCCATCTTTGTTGGCCCTGTGTACCAGGGGGGTAGAAATGATCTTAACTGTAAAGATTTGTTTGCTCTTTTGTCATACTGCATCCACAAGCATAGGTCAAGTTTATCCAATTGTAGTAGGTTGCTCTTTACATTAAATAGTATTCCATTGTGTGTTTGTATGATTCTTTGTGTATCTATTCTTCCATTGATGTGCTTTAAGTTGTTTCCATTTTTTGCTATGATAAATAGTGCTGCAATGAACATGTTGTTGTTGTTAAGTGCCATCAAGTCATTTCCGACCCATAGTGACCCTGTATAGGGTTTTCGAGGAGCATCTGGTGAGCTTGAACCACTGACCATGCAGTTCAAACTGCTTTGCATATATCTATTTGTGTTACAACTCTTTTACATCTAGGATATATACCTTATAGTGAAGTTGCTGGATCATATGGTATTTCTATTTTCAACTTTTTACAAAAATGTCATACCATACACCACCAGCAGTGTATATGGCTTCTAGTCTCTCCACTCCCTCACCAGAATTTGTTGTTTTCTGGTTTGGGTTATTTTATTTATTTATTTATTTTTAAGCTTTGCTATTAATGTTAGCCACCACTCCTCTCTCAATGTATCATACTGTGGTGGCTTGTGTGTTGCTGTGATGCTGGAAGCTATGCCACCTATATTTAAATACTAGCAGGGTCACCCATGATAAACAGATTTCAGTGAAGCTTCCAGACTAAGACAGACAAGGAAGCAGGAGGGGAAGACCACTTATGAATGCTTATCCACTGAAAACCTTCTAAATAGCAGTAGAAGATTGTCTGATAAAGTGCCAAAAGATGAATCCTGAAGGTTATAATGTACTCAAAATATGAGCTGTCTCCTCAAAGTATAGTTGACCTTAATGACATGAATAGAACAAAGCTTTCAGAACCTATATTTACTGGATGGGGCACAACTCAAAATGAGAAGAAATAGCTGCAAACATTCACTAATAACCAGAACATGGAATGGATGAAGTATGAAGCAGGTAAAATTGGAAGACATCAAAAATGAAATGAAACACACAAAGATCTATTTCCTAGACATTAGTGACCTGAAAGGTAAATTGGTATTGGCCATTTAAAATCAGACAATTGAATGGATTACTATGCCAAGAATGAAAAATTAAATGAATGGGGTCATATTCATCATCAAAAAGAGCATTGTAGGGTTTGGGGGTGGGAGAAGCAGAGACAGGTAGGAGAGGTTCCTCAATGATGACACAGAAAAACCAGAGAAGGCACTTTCCCAGAGCAACTCCAGAGTTTTGGATCTAATATAAAGTGCAGAGCATCAGTTTCCCATGCCCACCAGTGGAGAAATCGGACTGTGAAAGGAAAGTATAGTGATTTCTGAATCAATCGGGATGCTTCCTGTAGGCCCCTCAGCCTGGGCTGATATCAGAGGGCGGGGCCACAGCCAGACTGATACAGTGATACAGCACTAAAAACCATGGAGCAGCATCTGGAAAAAGAGATGTGATGGATTTTATACTTCTTTCCTTCTCTCCTCTGTCGCACACTCTCTGTCCAGACCATACACCTTCATCCAGGAGGAAACACACCCCCAAAAGAGTCCAGTGTTGTACCCACAGTTTTCCCACAGTACAGG
>NW_006408534.1:8987163-8993565 GCF_000296735.1 Chrysochloris asiatica | reverse complement strand
CACACTGTGGAAAAGACCACAAATTGTTCAAATGCAAGTTCAGGTTGAAGAAAATTAAAACAAGTCCAAGAACGTAAAAATATGACTCTGAGTATATCTTGCCTGAGTTTAGAGACCATCTGAAGAACAGATTTGATGCATTAAGCACTAATTACCAAAGACTAGAAAAGCTATGTGAAGACATCAAGAACATTATGCTTGAAGAAAGCAAAAGGTCATTAAAAAGACAGGAAAGAAAGACGAGACCAAAGTGGATGTCAGAAGAGACTCTGAAACTTTGCTTTTGAACATAGAGAGATAAAGCTACCAGAAGAAATGAGAACATAAATGAACTGAACAGAAAATTTCAAAGGGCAGCTTGAGAACACAAAATCAAGTATTATAATGAAATGTGCAAGACCTGGGTTAGAAAACTAAAAGGGAAGAATATAGTCAGTATTTCTCAGGTTGAATAACTGAAGAAAAAATTCAAGTCTTGGGTTGAAATACTTCTTAGATTCTATTCTACTGGAAAAAATCTTGAATGATTCAGGAAGCATCAAAAGAAGATGGAAAAAATAAATATATAGTTACTGTACCAGAAAGAATTGATTGATGCTCAACCATTTCAAGAGTTAGTATATGATCAAGAACCTATGGAACTAAAGAAAGGAGATCAAACTGTAATGAAGGCATTGGCACAAAATGGGGGTCCAGGAACTGACAAAATACAAATTGAAATAGTTCTACAAACTGATCCAACACTGGATGTGCTACTTATTTATGCCAAGAAATTTGGAAGACAGTTACTTGTCCAACAGATTGAAAGAGATCCCTATTTGCTCCCATTTCAAAGAAAGACAACACAACAGTTTGAGCAAATCACCAAGCGATATCATTAATACAACATGTAAGTAAAATTTTGCAGAGTAATTAAAAAATGGTTGTAGCAGTATATCAACAGGGAGTTCCAGAAATTCAAGCCAGATTTAGATAAGGACATGGAACTTGGGGTAGATGAATCTTGGCTAAAAGCAGAGAATATCATAAAGAAGTTTGTTGCTGATGTTAGGTGCCATTGTGTTGGTTCTAACTCATAGCAACCTTATGTACAACAGAACACAACACTGCCCAGTCCTGAACCATCATCACAACCATTGTTAAGCTTGAGACCATTGCCACTTCCACTGTACCAATCCATCTCATTGGGGGTCTCTTTTTCACTGAGAAAAACAGTTAACTTGTGCTTTATTGACTACACAAATGCATTAATCTGTTTGTATCATAATGAACTATGGGTAACACTGAAAAAATGGGTATTCCAGAACACTTGATTGTGCTCAGAAGAAACCTGTACATCAAACAAGAGGCGGTCATTTGACCAAACAAAGGGATAATGAATCATTTAAAATAAAATAAAAATGTACCAGGGTTTTATCTTTTCACTATACTTTATTCAATCTGTAAGCTGAAGCAATAATTTGAGAAACTGGGTTATATGGAGAAGAACATGGCATCAGGACTAGAGGAAGAATCATTAACAACCTGTGATATGCAGATGACACAACCTTGCTTGCTGAAAGTAGAGAATTTAAAATACTAATTAAAATCAAAGACTACAGCTTTCAGCATCTCAATGTAAACAACAACAACAAAAAAAATCCTCAAAATTGTACCAATAAGTAATATCATGATAAACTGAGAAAAAATTAAAAGTCAAAGACTTCATTTATCTTGGATCCACAATCAGCACTCATGGAAGCAGCAGTCAAGAAATCAAATGTCATATTGCAGTAGCCAAATCTGATGCAAAAGAACAAAGATGTCCTATGAGGACCAAGATTCACCTACCAAAGCCATGGTATTTTTAATTGCCTCATATGCATGTGAAAATTGGACAATGAATAAGGAAGACCATAGAAGAATTGATACATCTGAATTATAGTGTTGGTGGATAACACTGAAAGTATCATGGATTGTCAGAAGACAAACAAATTTGTCTTGGAAGAAATATAGCCAGAATGCTTCTTAAAAACAAATATGGTGAAACTTCATGTTCTTTGGACATGTTGTCAGGATATGTTTACTTTACGCTTGGTAAAGTGGAGTGTCAGTGAAAAATAGGGAGACTCCCCAATGAGAAGGACTGACACAATGGCAGCAACAATGGGCACGAACATAGCAGCAGTTGTGAGGATGGTGCAGGACTGGGTAGTGTTTCATTCTGTTGTGCACAGGGTCACTGCCAGTTGGAATTGACTCAATGGCATCTAACTGCAAGAACATTAATGCTGGGATGAGATGAAGATGATCATTCTAAAGCTAACCAATATCCAAATGGACTAAGCACAATGAAAACTATGGGAGAATGGACACTAAGATTGTGGTTGTGATTTCTCCTTGGATTTCACTTCCAAGCAATTATCCCACATTGTGCAATTGATCCAACCCACGGTACTGGACTCAGACTGGTAGTGCTGCCTCGTATCATGTAATTGGACTTTGGTCATCATTAGCGTCAAAAGCTTTGCAAGAGGAGTTTAGAGTCAATTTGTTTCTGTGAAGGGTAGTTTCTCCATGAGAAATTGTGAGCAGCAGCAAGGGAGTGACTTTGTTTAGAAGGCTTCTGGCCCAGAGAGTTAAGGTAGTTCACAGCATCAGGCTATATACACTTCCACAACCACTTTATCATTAGACCTTTATGATCAAGTCAGTATCAGGACAACCATTGCACATGTGTTTATTCCTCTTTTAAGTTAAAAAAACAACAATACCAAAACAAAAACCCATGTGCCAATCCTGAGGGAAAGCTTTAATGTTCCATCTGAGCCATAGAGTAAGAGAGTCTGTTGAGAATCATGGATGGAAAGGATATTTGAGTCATTGTTTTTTGGTTATTGGTTGGGGATTCACTGTGTGGTCTTCCTGAGAAAGGAACACTGGATCTCGTTTGGAGGAAGGTATCTCTGCAAATGAGTACTTGTGTAATCCCTTTGATATGAATTAAAGTATTAACTCAGGAAGACCTTTTGGAGAGTACTTTCTGTACAAATTAGAATGGAAATCTCAAAGCCACCGTACTAAAACACAATCCTAAGACAAAAACAATAATTTTATGTCCATGCCAATATGTGTTCAATTTAGTGTTTGCTCAGTAATGAGAGGGTGGTGTTTAGACGAATGGATGGATGAGTTGGCTCCATAGAGTTTTCTGCTGGCAGACACAAGACAGAGTGGCACTGTAATCTCCACTTTACAAGCACACACAGAGGACCCTGCTGGGGTGCTGCTTGCTTTTGGACTAGAAAATGTCCAGTTAGGGCCAGGCTGCTAGGAGTCCAGGAGATAATCCCTCATTTGACAAAGCTAGATTATGGAGCGTACTCCAGAGGCTGATTGAGTTCACATAATTGGCCAAAGATTAGAATCTGTTCATTCAGCTTCTCTCATTTACCCTTGGGCCCTCTTGGCCTTTGGAGGATATCTCCAATGCTTGTCATCATCTGAGGAGAAGACAGGCAAGGCTGTTGAGGCCATTTATTTTTTACCGGAAGTATTCATACTATCTCCATACCTAACTTCTCAAAATCAACACCTGTCAGGAGGAGAACTTGCCTGTGAAAATGGCCCATAATTGCCTTGTACTTAGTCCTAATCTTTTAAAAAAGTCATGGCTAATGTAACTATTTTTGGCTTTGAGATTTAAAGTAAGTACAAAATCAAAGGATCAAAAAAGCTGGAGTTAATAGGAGCCTTGGAAATCAGACTGTCCAGGAGTTCTCAAATTGTATTTCATGCAGGCCCAGTGGGAGAGAGGGGACAGACTGTCAAGAACTATGAAGCAGGCAGGTTCACCTTCCAAGGACAACTCTATCTGTGTAATTTTATATACTAGCCTTCTATAGAAAACTTTGCTTGAATGATGGACTCATCCTCTGAAAAGCATTTGAAGACTATGTATCTAGTCAAACTCCCTTATTTTAGGCCCTGAAAGATTTGGACTTGTGGTTTAAAATATCCATGGTAGTAGAAGTACATTTGATTCTTTAGATTCCTTCCGTTAATGAACTAGAGAAGTTAGTGAAATAACAGCTCATGAGGAAGGGGAGGACTGTGATACACTTACAGCTGAATGGATCAAAGGAAGTGTTATATATTTAATTGTGGCCCCCACTGCCAAAGGTGTATTGAATTTTTGGCCTTGTTTCTTTCCGTTAATAAGATTTTGTCTGAAAATTTTTTTGTTATGCTAACAAGGCCTGATCAATGTAGAGAAGATGCTAAGCCTAAAGTTATAAAGGGAGCAGAATAGGGAAGGAGACAAGATGGTGGACTAGGCAGAAATGCTATACAGACCCTCTACAACAAAGATACTAAAAACCAAATGAAACAAATGCAGATGATAGTCCTGGAACCTGAATTTCAGATGAAGGGATACAGAAGTGGGTTAAATGCTTACTTGGAGAGAAAAACTGAATAGACCGGTGACTTGTGCCAGTCTACCACGTACAGCACAGCTATCTTAAGTTTTTTGAGCAGCATCAGAAACATGACAACATATTGACACTGCAGAAAACTACCTGTGACTCATGAAGATAAAGGTGCAATATTTTTCATATCCCCCACATTCTCCGGGTGACCAGAAGTATGGCTGGCCTCCACCTGCATATATTGCCAACAAATCTCCTGCTTTCTGGGTGATCAGAGTTACATGGAGGTGAGCACTGCAGTTTCCAGCCCCATCAAAGTAAGTTGGGAGCTGTCTGCATTAACCCTAGTGTCTGGATTCAGATAAGCTCTGCTCTAAACCTGCAAAGCCAGACTTGACCAGTCCTGGACTACCCTTACCTAGGAGAAGCAGCTGAAAGGACATGAGCTGGGAGGGAGAAAAAGATAGGTGACTTGTGACAGCCAGCCAGGTGGGGTACAGCCATCTTGAATTTTCACAGGAGGCTGTGAAGGCACGAGGGCGATTGGTGGTGCAAAGACATATCACGTATTGGTAGAAAGGAAGGCGCAACATTTTTTCTTCTGCCCCATATTATCCTGGTGACCAGAGGCATGCCCAGCCCCCCATCGTGCAAGTCCAGTGAAGCTCTACCTCTCTCCAGGTAGTCAGAGAGAGGCACATCAAAGTGAGTGGAGAGCTAGCAGAACCAACTCCATCACCTGAAATCAGGTGTGGCCTGTTCTAGACCTGCATGACTGGTTCTTGCCAGCCCAGGATTAGAGGAACCTCTTACCATCAACTACCCTCTAAGATGGAAATACCCTGATCCCTAGATCCTTTAGGGTTGCATGAATTACTTTTGAATTGGGTGCTCAGAACAGACAAAAGATGTCCTAGAGGAACTCCATTTAGGACCAGATGCATTGTCTCATCCCTTTCCCACCCACTATGAGAGGCCCTTGCAAATAACACACATAAGGAAAAATAAAAGGGACATCACAACAGAACCAGTGAAAATAAAAAGGAAATAACAGAATACTATGAAGAAATATAATCCAACAAATTTGAAAATATAGCATAAATAAATGCTTAGAAACACATGACCTACCTAAACTAATACAGAATGAAGCAGAAAATTTGAACAGAACTAAAACAAAAGAATAAATTGACCAGGTCATTAAAACAAACTCCCAACAAAAAAAGTTCAGGCTTGGATGGCTTTACTGATGAATTCTACCAAACATTCAGAGAAGAGGTGAGACCAATTCTACTTAAACAATTTCAGAAAATAGAAAAAGACGCAAAACTCACAAAAACATTTTATGAAGCAAGCATAACCCTGATACACAACCAGGCAAAGACATAACTAAAAAGGAAAATTACAAACCTCCTGAACATAGATGCAAAATTTCTCAACAAAATCCTATTGTTGTTATGTGCCGTGGAGTAGGTTCTGACTCATAGCGACCCTGCACAGGGTTTCTGAAGTTGTTAATCTTTACGGGAGCAGAACACCTCATCTTTCTCCCGCGGAGCAGCTGGTAGTTTCGGACTGCTGATCTTGTGGTTCACAGCCCGATTCATAACCATTACGTTACCAGAGTCAATAAAATTCAATAACATATCAAAAAAATAATATCATGATCAAGTCGGATTCATTCCAGGAATGCAAGGAGGATGGTTCAATATTAGAAAAACAATCAACATAAATTACCACATAAATAAAAGAAGAGAAAAGAACCACATGATCATATCGATCATATTGATTGATGCAGGAAAAGCATTTGACAAAATCCAACATCCATTCCAGAACACTCGACAAAATAGGAATAGAAAGAAATTCCTCAACATAATTAAGGGCAGGTGTGGTGCTGTGGATTAATGTGCTAGACTGCAAAGCCATTTGAACTTCAAGGTCGGTGGTTCAAGCTCACCAGCTGTTCCTCAGAAATCCTATACAGGGTTGCTATGGG
>NW_006408534.1:8972715-8985768 GCF_000296735.1 Chrysochloris asiatica | reverse complement strand
TGGAGGGAATTATAATCATTGTAATGAAACAAGGTATATAATTTGTTGAACGTAAAACTGATGATATGCTTTGTAAACTTTCACTCAATCCACAATAAAAACCTAAAAAACAAAACAAAAAACACTATTAAAGGAAACCAAAAGAGACTTATAAAAATGGAAGACTATACCATGAATAGGAAGACTTAACATTGTACAAATGTCAACACTGCCCAAAGTAATGCATAGATCATTCTTTAAAGAGATGGAAAACTGATCACTAACTTTATACAGAAAGAAAAAAGACTCAGATAAGCAAAACATTGCTTAAGAGGAAGGACAAAATTGGAGACCTCTCACTTTCTGATCTCAAAATCTACTACACAGCCATAGTGGCCAAAAGAGCCTAGTACTGGCAAAAGGAAAGATACGAAGATCAAAGGAACAGAATTGATAAACCAGAAGTAAATCCATTGACACACAGTCAGCTGTTCTTTGAGAAAGGGGAAAACCCATTAAACGGGGAGAGAGTTGTTTCAACAAATGATGCTGGTAAAACTAGAAATTCATTTGCATAAAAATGAAATAAAACCCATATTTCACACCACATACAAAACCAAATTCAACATGGATTAAAGACTTAATTCAGGTTGAAGCTATGCTTGGATCCACCATCAACACTTATTAAGCAGCAGCCAAGATGTCAAACAACATATTGCATTAGGCAAATCTACTTGCTGCACAAGATCTCTATAAAGTGTTCAAGAGCAAAGATGTCAGTATGAGGACTAACGTGTACCTGGCCCAAACCATGGTATTTTCAATAGCCTCATATACATGTGAAAGTTGACAATGAATAAGGAAGAATGTTGAAGAACTGATACATTTGAGTTATGGTGTTGCTGAAAAATATAAATAGCACCATAAACTGCCAGAAGAACAAACAAATCTATGTTGAAAGAAGTACAACCAGAATGCTCCTTATGAGTCAATATGGCCAGACTTCGTCTCTCATACTTCAGCCATGTCCCTGGAGAAGGACATCATTGTTGTTAAAGTGGAAGGTCATTGACAAAGAGGGCGACCCAAACAAGATGGACTGACACAGTAGTAGCAGCAATAAACCCAAGAGTAGCAACAATTGTGAAGTTGCTGGACTGGACAGTGTTTTATCCTGTTGTGCATATGGCTACTACGAGTCGGAACCAACTGGACAGTACCTAACAACAATAACAAAGAACTATAGACATCATCAGTGAAAAAGTAAGAACAAACTCAGGAGCTATAATACATGCATAAATACACTGTCAAACATAGCTAAAAACACATAAACAGTCAAATGCAGCACCAATGACTGGGGCCTTCTAGAAACTAAACACTTATGTGTTTTAAGAGATTTCTCCAAAAGGTTAAAAAGAAAGCCTAGAGACTGGGATTTTTTTTTTTTTTTTTTGCAATAACATATCGGACAAGGAAGTAATCTCTAAAATTTATAGAAAACTATAACACTTCTACAAGGAAAAGACAAACAACTCAATTAAAAAATGGACAGAGGATATGAACAGACACTTCATGCAAGAAGATATTCAGGTGGCCAACAAGCATGAAGAAATGTTTGTTTGTAATCATTAGCCACTGTTGTTGTTGTTAAGTGCCGTCGAGTCGGTTCGGACCCACATTGACCCTGTATAGGGTTTCCGAGGAGCTGCTGGTGAGTTTGAACTGCCAGCCTTACAGTTCAAATGGCTTTGCAGTCTGGCACATTAACCCACAGCGCTACACCAGGACTCCTGACAGATGCAAATCAAAACAACAATGGGATATCATCTCACCCCAGCATTTAAAGCAAAGTTAAAAAAAAACAGAAAACAACAAATGCTGGTGAGGGTGTGGAGAGACTGGGACACTTCTATATTGCTGATGGGACTATAAAATGTTTCAATCACTCTGGAAAATGGTATGGCGCTTCCTCAGAAATGTGGAAATAGAAATACTGTATGTTCCGGTAATTCCTTTACTTGGTATGTATCTACAAGAAATAAGAGCCAAGACATGAGTAGATATATGCATACTAATGTCCACTGCAGTACTAGTCACAATAGCAAAAAGTTGGATACAGCCTAAATGTCCAGTAATGGATGAATGAACAAACTTTAGTACATACACACAACAGAATACTATGCAGTGTTGAAAAACAAGGATGCATCTGTGAAAAATCTCATAACCTGGAAGAACCTTGAGGACATTATGCTGAGTGAACTTGTTGTTGTTAAGTACCATCGAGTTGGTTCCAACCCATAGCGACTCTGTATAGGGTTTCTGAGGAGCAGCTGGTTAACTTGAACCACAGACCTTGCAGTTCACATTGACTTGCAGCTCAGCGCATTAACTCACAGTGCCACACCAAGACTCCAGGAGTGAAATTAGTCAATCACAAAAGGACAAATATTGTATGAGATAACTATTGTACAAAATCAATAAAAAATTTTCATGCTTAAAAAAAAAAACAAATTTTTTTGATGGTTGCTAAGGCTGGGAGGGAAGAGAAAGTAATTTACAGGCTAGAGGGTGATTGTTATTGTTGTTGTTAGGTGCCATCGAGTCAGTACTGACTCATAGTGACCTTATGCACAGCAGAACGAAGCACTGCCCAATCCTGGGCCAACCTCACTACTGTTGCCATGCTTGAGTTCATTGATACTGCCACTTGGCCAGTCCATTTTGTTGGGGGTCTTCCTCTTTTTCTCTGACCCTCCACCTTACTAAACATAATATCCTTCTCCAGAGACTTTTCCCTCCTGACAAAAGAGGGTGATGGCAAGGGCTATGTATAAGAATAAAGAGGTAGGCAGAAGAACGATGAAGACAGGTGAAGACACAGGAGGTATGTAAGGGCTATAAGGGATACAGGTAACCATTGCTATATACACAACCCTGGAATACCAGTGCTCTTTAATGTACATTAACAGATACACAGGCTGAATGGGTATGGGAAGGAAAGTATTCCTATAAACACGCCTATAAAAAGAGGATATTTGTACATGGGTATTTTCCTTTGCTGCAAACACACCTGTGAATGTAGTGGAGAATACAGGGTAACAAAAAGGTGGTAACTTCCTAGATATTATTAAACATCTTAAAGCAATTAGTTCCTGGGCCAGGGGGCTCAGCACCATAGTCTCAGGAGACACCATGGTCAATTGGCATAATATACCCCACAAAGACAATGTTCTATATCCTCCTTTGGTGAGTAGTGTCTGGAATCTTATAAGCTCACCGGTGGCAATTGAAGGTGCAACCATTGGTTTTTCCATGTGCAGAAGAAATACGACTCATGAAAATTGAAGAATCTTGGAATCAAGTAGTCCCAATGGATCAAGTGACCATCAGTCACCCTGACTCTGACGCCAGCTACCACAATCAATTTATCTGAAAGGGATCACATTAGAAGAACATAGATTGGGTGGCAGAAAATGTCATAAAGAGACTAGAGGAACCCAACACTATGGTTATCGACCACCCTTCAGGTCTAGAATGGAACTTACCCTCGTGGCCCAATTCAGCCAAGCAGTAGATAGGTATATAGTGGGGGCACCAAACCTAGCAAGGTATGCTCACCATGGAATGGTCATTGTTTAAGATCAAAGGGGCAACATTTATCTAAGAATAACAAAATTGAGAGGGGATGGGAAGGGGAGTGGAATGGAAATAAGAATCACAGTGAGGAAGTGGGATAATTTTGTTGCATGGAAGGGTTTACGATCATAGAGATGAAACAAAGTGTATTTTTTGTTGAATGTTAAAACTGATGATCTTCTCTATAAACATTCACTCAACTCACAATAAAAAGCAAAAAGAAAGATAAAAGATTAAACTCCAAACCAATAAATAACTCAATAAAGAGCAGAATAAACACAGAGACACACAAGGAAATATAGATATCATGTGAGGATCTTCTATGGGCCAGGGCATACCAAGGAATAAGCAGTGCTACTGACAAAGAAAGAATCAATAAGGCCAAGACTCTTATTTGGACTTTTAGCTTCCAGAATTTTGAAAAAAAATGAATTCCTATTCTTTTAAGCCCCAACTCATGGCATTTGTGTTATGACAGCACTAGGGAGCTAAGGGAAGAGGAAATATGTGTGGAAATGTCTTTTTGGGATAAGATACCAAGATGTTTTCTTATCCATCAGTGAGCTTAGTGCAGCTCTGATCTGTTAAGCTCAGGCATCATTCTTTTTTTAAGTTTTTATTGTGAACTGAGTGATAGTTTATATGGTAGAACACCAGCTCTACATTTATCCTATCGTATTTCGTTTCATTGCAATGATTGCAATCCCTTCCATGCATCATCATTCAACAGCGTTTGCTTCCGTTCCCTCTATTTTTTTTTTTTTTTTGATATACACTGAAGCAGTCAGGAATATACAACCATTCAAACAACCAAATCAGGAATCATTCTTATAGGTTCATGAAAGAGGGAATAGTGGTGCCCTGCAAGAAGATGCAGTTAGACTCACCAGGGAGACATTTACAGCTCCTGACATTTCATGACTGGTGGGGCCCACTTTTGACCAGTGGAAGGTGGTACATCTAACCTGCTTTTGTCCCGCCTGGACAGGAAAAGGGAAATTCGGAGTTGATTTCTTAGAAAAACTGAGAACTCTCATCAGAGGTAGAGGCATAAATCACACTGAACTAAGGCAGTCTTGTTTTAGGCTTATCAGTAATTCAGTGTGTTCAATTTTGAGATAAATCTTTGTATCTGTGTTCATTCAATTTTCCACCATAAGAGAAGCAGATTAGATGCTTGTGAGTGTCTTCCACGGTGACCTTCCATCAAAGGCAGCATGGTGTGCTGGCCAAGAGCATGGATTCTAGAGCCGGAGACTTGTATTCCAATATTCCCTGTGTGACTTTGGATACATTACGTAGTGTCTGTGTACCTCAATTTCCTCAGTTTTATAATAGAAGTGATATACTAATCATACATACCTCATAGTATTCATGTGAAGATTAAATGCATTGATGCATGTCACATGCTTAGTTTAGAGGAGTGATTGCAAAACTGTGTATTTTTATGAAAGGCTCAGAGGCATATGGTCTTTTTCAAATCCTTTTCAAGTCCTAGGGCAGTGCAAACAGTTAGTGTGCTCACTGTTTGGAGATTTGAATCTACCCAGAGGATACTTGGAAAAAGGATCTGACAATCTCCTACTTCTGCAGAAACAACCACTGAAATCCCTATGGAGTACAGCTCTACTCTGACATATATGGGGTGACCATGAGTCAGAATTGACTCCATGGCAACTGGTTAGTCCTGCAAGTCCTGAAACCTTCTCTTGTCTCAGCTCCTGTGACCGTGAGTGGTTCTGAAGAGTGTTCTGTAGTGTCCCACGACTCTGGGTGTTCCACTGAAGAAAAGGTTTTATGGATGTGCTAAGAGTTCTCTAGGAGTTGATCCCCCTTCTGTGCTGAACATACAGTCTACTCTTTTAAGATCATTTGGGAAACCCCCTTCAGAGCAGTTTCCATTCACTGCTAGTTTGTTTTGGAAGTAGTAGGGTAATAGCCTGAAGCTATAAAAGCAGGAGCAGCATTTATCAATTGATGGATTAGCCAACCAGTCAACAAGTATTTATGTGGTGTTTAGTAGATGTTTAGTACCCTGTTAACTGCTCCCTGGAGAAATACAAGAAATATAATACTAGGTTTCAGAACCTCAAGTTAGGGTACCAAAATGGCTAATTGGGAAATGATAAAACAGCTATAAATTTTAGACACAGAGAACAAAGTCTTCAGAGAAGAATTCATGCGGTTGGAAATGATGTTTTGGAGGGATAGGGTCTCAAGCTGAATGTTAAAAAATGGAGGGTCTAGGACAGGCAGGCAAATAGAAAACCAGTCTTATTAGAGGGCAAGTAGATGTGGAAGGACAGCGGGTGTGATGTTGGGCAGGTGCAGTGGAATAAAAACCTTGAAAATCAGAGATAGAAATCAGGCTCTCCAGGCAGAATTCAGATGCCACAAGGAAAGAGACTATTGGGGAGATTTCTCTGACTCTGTGTGAAGAATGGGTAATGGTATCGTGAAGATCAGCTGGATGCTGCAGCCAAAGTCCAAGTTTGGCTATACAAAAGCCTAGACAAGGCACATGACAGAGGGAATGAAGTCAGTAGGATTTAGACAGCAACAGATAAATCTCACAGCAGCAGTAAGTATAGAATTTTGGCTGTAGGGGAAAGAGGAATCAAAAGAGTCAAAGATAATTCTAAAGTTTCTAGGAATAAAGAAAACCCAAGCCTCTATACATTCCACAGTGATGATAGACTATAGTGGACAAATGCACTAGCTTTGTGATCAGATCTATTTGGGATGGAGTTTGGCTCACTCATGGTGCAAACAGCATGCTCAGCTGCTAATGGAAAGTTTGGATGTTTGAGTTCACCCAGAGGTGCTTTAGAAAGGTCCAGTGACCTACTTCTGAAAAAATCAGTTTTCATTTGTTCTAGCCTGTCAACAGGAACATCTTTTGGATCATTTAAGGAAGTTTAGGGAGGTCATCTCTATTGATTTCAAAAGGATAAAGAAGCAGGTAAAGAGCAGGTTTTCAAAATTCCACGACAGACTCACTGCAATGGTAGCTCAATCTGCAGAGGAAGATTCTTGTAGGTGAGAGGTGTGCAAAGGTAAACAGAAAACATTTACACAACTGGTTAGGATCTTTGATTCAAAGGTGCAAAAATAATTTTGCAGTACAAGAAATTTATGCTGAATCCCAATAGGAAGTTTTGTAGCCTCTTAGTCCCTTCACTCCTGATGTTACTCAAATAAGATTAGACCAGTTCTGGGAACTGATACCCTTTCTCTCTGTCACATTCCTGTTAACTGGCTCCATTTCAACAGATGGCTTCTTTTGGATTGTATAAAGACCCTTGATATCTGCCAAGATTGATGATGGCCAGAGACATTCACAAATCCTCAAGTTCATGAGTGCAGAAACATTTGTATAAGACTCCTGGCTTGCTCCCAACCCACATGTTTCTTGTACAATGCCTTACATCACAGGTTAACCACCTTTTCAACCTGAAGTGAAGTTCAATCCATCACCTTATGGTGATTTCTGTTTTCCCCACACATAAACAAATTTCAATTTGAAAGCAAAGCAACACTTAGTGAAAGTTCTTGCAAGACCAGCTTTGTAACACCACAGCATCAATAAGGAGCTGGGTGGCCAGTGGGGCTCCCTACCTAAATGATTTCCTTTCATATAACAGTTCCAAGAGGCACAAGACTCAAACCCAAACAGTACATGACCATTTGCTGTGGGCCTTTACAATTGTCCATGAGTAGACTACGCTTAGAATTTAGATCTGAACTGCCAAAGAATACTTCTTGTCCACACTCCATCCTTGGGATTGTCAGACCACAGATTCTATGACACAAGTGAGAACTTCCTACCCCGTAAATTTGTAAGCAGAGATAAGCATAGCAGGTAAAGAATAGGGATGGAGTCATGAATGAAATTTCTGAGGCTTGCCTTAGAAATTCCTGGAAGTCAAAGTTGTCTTCTCTACTCTGTATCTAAGAAAAAACTGAAGGAGGTTAATAATGATGACCCCATGCCTTTTGAAGAATCAGAGAAAGAACAAATTCATATGTATTGAAGATCTATTTCATTTTCTGTACCAAAAATGGACTCCTGGTGTGGCACTGTAAGATCAGCAATGGACTGTGAACCACAAGGTTAGCATTTCAAACCCACCAACTGCTCCTTGGAACCCTACACAGGGTCACTATGAGTCAGAATAATCTCTGAGACACTTAAAAACCAATCCCTGGGTGGACAAAACAATTAAAAGTTTGACTCCTAACTGTAATGTTGGAGGTTCAAGTCTATCCAGAGGTGAGGCATCTTGGAAGAAAGGCCTGGTGAGCTACTTCTGAAAAAATCAAGCATTGAAAATCCTCTAAGGCACAGTTCTACTCTGAAACATATGAGGTTGTCATGAGTCAGAACTGACTTGATGGCAACTATTTCTTTTTTGTAGGAAAACCAAACAGATTTGAGGCAATGTTCAACGAGAGGTACATATAAAAAAAGACTTAGAAAGTAAGAACAGAAGATCAAAAACTTTGTAAACAGAATGAGCAAAAACACTTTTGTTGTTGTTAAATTCCCATGGTTTTGACTCATGGTGACCCTGTATAGTGTTTCTGAGGAGCAGCTTGTGTGTTTGGACTGCTGACCTGTGGTCAGTAGTCCTATGCTTATCCTGCAGTGCCACACTACGACTCCATCAAAAACCTCTACAGATATAATTACTATGAGTGAATATTGCATTTAGTTTAGAACTTTCTGGCAGCAAAGGTAAACAGAGAAAAATTAACAGATTACTAAGAGTATTATATCTCTCTTGATACTAAATCCTGAAAGGAACTCCCAATGGGGGACTTATTCACTGGTACTGAGGGCCATTTCCTAATGGTTTTTATAGGAAATGCTGAATAGTTCACATACAGCCATTTTCCATGTCTCTCAATAAAACTGAAGTAAAATCTTTAAAAATACCTTAGTTTTTGTATCAGAAAAAAAAATCATTATCAAGTCAGGGTGGGATGAAGAATGGGTGTAAATATGTTGTTGTTAAGTGCTGTTGGGTCAGTTCCAACTTATAGTGACCCTGTATAGGATTTCCAAGGAGTGGCTGGTGAGTTTGAACCATCAACCTTGTGATTCAAACCGACCTTACAGTCTAGAGCTTTATCTTATAGTGCTGCATATAGGTGAAACAAAAAATGGCAGAATATTGATAATTGTTGAAAGTGGATGTTGCTACATGTGGGTTCATTACACTATTCTACTTTGTGTATGTTTAAACATTTCTATAATTAAAAGCTTTAATTATATAGACTGGGAAGTTGAACTAGTATGTTATCGTACAAAGATTGGATTCAATTTAATGAAGTTTTAAGTTAACCAGCTATTACTTTTATGTCCGATCTTTGAAAATTGCTCATCTGGGCTATGGCTCAGTTGATAATAGTTAGAACCACCCCAGAAGCTATGTAGACTTTTCTATACAAGTGTGTACACCCCCAAGTAAGTATAGCTGCTTATTGTTGACACATAGAAGACAAGTGACCAAGAAGTGAAGGGGAAAGGCCAGGTTCAGTTACCTTCACTGCAGTTCTTCAGGGCAAAGAAGTCCACTGCAGACAGACTCCGGTTTCCACTTGAGATGTACTCCAGTGCCACTCGGAAGGGGTTCTCTGGGCGCCCAATTCTTCCCTGCAGCACTGTCCAACTGGTTGTATTGGAAAGCGGAGGGAAAAACATAGAAAAACAATGATGAGAGGCTGGCCTAACCTGCGAGAGGCTCCTGCCCCTTCAGTGATGTCAGGACACACATTCACATGGGCACCCACACATGAAACCTTCGCTGACTCTGAGGACAGGCACCCTGACACCAACACGCAAACATGTGCACCTCCTTCCTACTTAGTTAACTCAGAGACACAATTCTCCAGGAAACTCAAGCCGCTGGCATTGCTTTGTTCATAGTCTTTTTAAGGCATGTTGCAGATCTGGGATCTTCCAGCAGCTAATATTACAGGGAAAGAACAGATATACCTGTCAAAAACTGGCTGCAAAGTCAAAGAAAAGTCTTCAAAATATTTATTAGTCTTTTCATAATTATCTCTGGAAGGAACGTTTGGTTTTCAGAATTTTACCGGATCAAAAAAAATCTCAGAACCCTCAGGTTTGCTATACAGTTGCTTAAGAGAAGTTAACAAGGGCTATTTATTTACTTCAGGAAAATTAAAGTGCACTGAAGCATGTATTTTGGGTTAAAAGGTACCTAAGATTGACTGACATAGACTCTGCAAAAAAGTGCAAAGAGAAGAAGATGGAAGCAGGTCAAATGGTGAGCCCTGCGCTCAGCCATAATCAAGGCTACTGACTCTGACAGAGAACCAAGAGTACATTAAATGAGCATTTTTACACCTTGCTCCTACTATTAACCTCTTGGAATAGCCTCCTGTCACTGATTGGAACATCAAATTTACTTTCCAACACTGATTCAGGTTTTATTTCTTTATTTATTTCTGACAATTTTGTGTTTAGAATGGAAACTACCTTTTTTTTTTTTCCTTTTAAGAAAACAACTTTGTTGTTGTTATGTGCCACAGAGTCAGTTCCGACCCATAGCGACCCTGTACAGGGTTTCCGAGGCTGTAAATCTTTATGGGAGCAAAAAGCCTCATCTTTCTCCTGCGGAACAGCTGATAGTTTTGAACTGCTGACCCTAAGGATAGTAGCCCAATTCATAACCACTACATTACCAGAGCTCCTAGAAAACAACTTTATTGAGGTGCAAATGAACCACAAGGCAGACAGTTCACACCCACCAGCTCCTCCTCTAAAACTGTACACAGGCTCACTGTGAGTAGGAACCTACTTGAAGGCACTTAACACCAACAGCTGCAAAGGACATAAAATGAGTGTCAGGCATTAAAAATACATGCATAATTTTATGCATGAAGGTGTATAATTAGATGAGTTTTAATACCTGTATCCATACATGAATTTATCACAAGGTTTCATATTTCTTACCAATAGGCTGAGAAAGAATTTAGAATATCTTTCTTTAAAAAAAAAAAAAAATGTGAAAAGTTTCCTCTCCATCAAGTGTAGACTGATACTCATTATAAAAAAATTAAAAATAAAATAATTCAGAAAAACACATAGAGGGGAGAAACATTACCCAGTAGTAGCCACCACCCAGAGATAACTATTGTTAACATCTCACTGAGCAGGTTTTTGGCTACAATATCCCACAATTTAAGCAATATATATACCCTGATGTGGCACTGTAGTATAAGCAATGGACTGCTACAGAAACCCTACATACAGTTGCTATGAATTGGACCCACCTCGACGGCACTTAATAACAACAACAGCAATAACATATATATTGTTTTTAAGTCCATTGAGGTGGTTGGGACTCATAGTCACCCTGTACACAACAGAACGTAACATTGCCAGTCCTGCGTCATTACCACAATCATTGATACACTTGAATCCATTGTTGCAGCCACTATGATGGGCCATCTCATTGAGCATTTTTCTCTTTTACATTGGCCCTCCCATTTTGTTGTTGTGTTGTTTTTGTTGTTCAGTGCCATAGAGTCAGTTCCTACTCACAGCGACCCTATATAGGGTTTCTGAGGAGCCACTGGTGACTTTGAACTGCCGGCCATTTTACCAAGCTTGATGTCCTTCTCCAAGGTTGTTCCTGAGAATCACCAATCTGGTTTCTAAGGAGCTTTCTGACTGTACTTCTTACAACACAGAATTTTTTTTTTTTTATCTTCTGGCAGTTCTTAGTACTTTTTATATTCTTCTCCAACACCTCAGATGCATCAATTCTTCAATGGTCTTCTTTATTTAATGTTCAACTTTCACATGCATATGAGACTATTGAAAATACTATGGCTTGAGTAAGGTACACCTTAGTCCACAAGCTGAAATCTTTGCTCTTGAACATTTTAAAGAAGTCTCATGCAGTTGATTTTCCCAATGCAACATGTTCGTTGATTTCTTCCTTTTGTGTGTATGTTTTAATTATCTTCAGCTTCAGTCTGAACTTGCACATAAGCAATTGATAATCTGTTCCACAGTCTGCTTCTGGCCTTGTTTTGGCTGATAATATGGAGCTTTTCCATGGTCTCTTCCCACAAATGTACTCAACTTGATTTCTGTGAATTCCATCTGGTGGGGTACATGTGTATAGTCATCTTCATCTATATTGTTTAAGAATGGAATTTGCAAGGAAGAGTGGGATATATATGTTTATATATCCGACAAGTACATGGGTAACCATAGGGAGGAAGTGGGCTAGCTGTCATTACAGAGGGGATTCCAATCATTGAAATGAAACAAAGTGTGTGATTTGTTGAATGTAAAACCAATGATCTTGTCTAAACCTTTACTCAATTCACAATTAAATAAAAAAAAGTATTTGCAATGAAAAAGTCATTGGTCTAGCAAAATTTTGTTATGCAATCTCCATCATTTCTATCATCATTTTCCATCTACCGATCCTTTCTCTTTGTTCCCAACCTTTGCATTCCACTCACCAGTAATTATCAATACAACCTGATTGCATGTTTGATCAATTTCAGACCAAAGAAGTTGGAAGAATTCTTCAATTTCACCAACACTACTTTTACTAGTTGGTGTGTAAGTTTGAATAATAATGTTATGAACTGGTCTTCCTTCTAGACGTATATATATTATCCTATCACAGACAGTATTATACTTCAAATGTTCTTTTTGATGGTGAATGTGACAGCATTGCTCTTCAATTTGTCATTCCCAGCATAGTAAACCATATGATTGTCAAGTTCAAAATGGCCAATACCAGTCCATTTCAACTCACTTATACCTAGAATATTGATCTTTATGAATTCCATTTAATTTTTGATAACTTCCAATTATCCTAGATTCAGACTTTGTACTTTCCATGTTTTGATTCTTAATGGAGCTATTTCTCCTCATTTTGAGTTGTACCCCATCAGCAAATGAAGTTCCCAAAAACTTTACTCCATTCACATCATCAGCGTCAATTCTATTTTAAGCAGGCGGCTCTTACCCAGTCATATTTTGAGTGCCTTCCAATGCAAGAGACTCGTCTTCTGGCACTGTATCTGACAATATTCTGGTGCTATTTATAATGCTTCAATAGTCAATATTCTGGTGCTAGTTGACAGTGTTCCACTGGTATTCATAAGGTTTTCAATGGCTAAACATTCAGTGGCTAAACAAATACCATTTGCCTCTCCTTCTTCCTAGTCTGTCTTAAAGCTCAACTGAAATCTGTCCACAATGGATGACCCTACTGGTATTTAAAACACTGGAGGAATAGCTTCCAGTACCACAGTCACACACAAAGCCACCATAGCTTGACAAACTGACAGAGGAGTGGTGGCATAGTATATATATTGTTGTTGTTACGTGCCTTTGAGTCAGTTCCAACTCATAGCAACCCTGTATAGCATTTCTGA
>NW_006408534.1:8963909-8970850 GCF_000296735.1 Chrysochloris asiatica | reverse complement strand
TATACATGTATACATATATATTGCTCTGTGGTTGCACTTTGCCACTCACTGGTAGTTCATGAGATGATGACTGTAGATTGCATTATCATTTCAGTGACTGCATTTTTAATGAGTTGTGTATTGATTCTGATTTTTATCTGTCATGCTCATGCTGATGCCAGCTCTGTGGACTTAACTAGATACCACCTTCAAACAAGATCTTAGAATCTGAGCCAAAGTGAGCATACATTTAAAGCTCTAAGATACACATTGTCAATCCACTAGCAGTGCGTCATTTTCTTGCTAACACTGGATTCTATCCTTCCGTTCTGTCTTTATGATGAAGGAATTGCCTAAGGCCCTCAGTGCTCCCTTTTAATGGGGAGCTCCTTGATGGCAGCATTGGGTCTCTGGTCCCTGGCATGTGGTTGCCACGCAGTGGGACTCTGTTGATTGGCAGAGGTAGCTTGCTTCCTGTCTATACACTTCTGTAGTTAGTTCAAATCACTGGAGCCAACTTCTTAGCCATTTTAAAAAAGTGTATTAAGTTTCCCCACAATAGATGCTGTAGAAAGGATCATTGTGCTGTAAAGTTAGTTCTCTGTTACTGTACCCAGCAGGATTTTTATCCCAAATAAAACAAGTTCAATTGAATAAGGAAAAGGAGGCCTTTCAGTTTAAATGCAGGACTGTCAAAGAAAGAACTATCTGAAAAGAAAAACAAGCAAACAAACATCCCCCTCCCCAAAACAAAGAGCAGAATATTTCTTGTTCTTCTAAAAAAATAAAGGATGCTATTTTTGAGGAAAGATGATGGTAAAAGGCATATTCATATTCTGCCAAAATACTGCTCTGCTCCAAAGAATGATGGATTTTAATTCCAGGTACACAGTGGCCCTTGACAATGATTTCCATTTCTATATTGGCACTAGCCCTCTGGATAAATGTGTCAAGAGTTTTAGGAATTAGTTTCTGAGTTACCGATGCAATAACTTTTGTCTGGAATTCTCTGGCCTCCTATAGTTTACTGCTGCAACTTTAATAACTTTCAAAGCAGTTGCCAAATATGTATTTTATATCCAGGGAAGTTGGGACACAGGAAGGGCAAGCTTATACCTAGGGTCAGATTTGTTTAAGAAAAAGTAAAAACGCCAGTGAAAAACAAACCCAAATTCCCTTCTCTGTCTACCTCCATTTTCTTAGCTTACAGCCCAGTGGTCACGGAATGACCACTAGGGTCCTGTTCTGCTTGCTTTGTTTGGTGGCACTTCTACTTTTGCTTACATAGGGGAAGGTCACGTTTTACCTGCCTCCTCCCAGAAACCAGTGTGTAGCTATGTTCATGTGCTGAAGATTTGTGACCATCTTAGTAGTGATGCCTTAATTAATCAACCTGACAGTGTGGGGAGTCCATCTGGACAGCAAGAAGCTGGAAGGACTGTACGGACAGCCTGTCGTCATTCATTATCATCTACATGTCTCCCTAGAGCTCTCCAGTTCCAAGTTTGACACTGCCCCTCATTTACCTGACTTTGAACAAGAAACTTTGCTCCAAAGGCCTGAAATTGTGGATGTAGTCTAATGAATTATAAGCTCCATCAGAAAAAGTATCTCCAACTTTTCATGGCTTTTCTGAGAAAAAAATGACAACATATTTTTGCTGAAGAACCACAAACTAAATAATAAATTAAAGTCCACCAAGAATGGCAGGAGCATTGTATGTTGAATATTTTTGTTCTATTTTTGAAAGACAGAAGTAGTATCTAGGAAGTCAACTCATCTGGGTGACAAGAATCCTGGTATCTGGCCTTGGATTTGCCATGTACAGGTTGTATATACTTACTTGAGTTTTAGTTTCATCATCTGCAAAATATGGACTTAGAATTAAAAGCTCTAGAGATTCTTTTTAATCTGTGCTTTTCTACCAAGTTGTAGGAATCCTGATGACAAGTCATTTATGAAACCTCTAAAAGCTGAAATTGAGAATATCTCCACAGAAGGAAGATTAGTCATATAAGAGTGCTTAGTCTTGGGGAAAAAATCATAGATTTGATTTCTGGAAAGAGACTTGGTTCAATCTCATTAGAGAAATGGAAGGACTTGCCCAAGGTCACACATATGACTACCTTGAGATCTGAGATTAAAATCAGGTTGCAAGAACAAGAGACAATGTAACCTATGGCTCAGCCTGAATATTCCATTCTACTTCATACTGCTAAATCAAAGAGAAAGAGAAGATAAGTCTACTTAGCATTGTTACAGGAATCATCAATCTAGGTTTTGAGAATAGATATGCCATCCAAATACTGAATTATAGTGAATTACATTGTCAGAAAATCTACAAAATCTCCTGAGAAGCTCTGACATGAAAACAGAAAGAATCTCTGGGTCTCCCCCACCACTGTCTACTAACTTAGTCTTTACATGTTTAAAGGAAATTGTCTAGCATATCTGTTTGATATGAACATAAGCTGCTGATGAGATAGAAGGGTTGGCAGCTGTGACTCAGGGGAGGGTGAAGGCACAGAATAAAGGAGTACTGTTTTGACAGCTTGTAAAGGCAACAAATGGAAGTTGACACAACAGAGGAACAGAGGAGGAGGTGGCAAGATGGTGGACTAGACAGAAACACTATACAGACTCTCTACAACAAGGATATGGAAAACCAAAGGAAACTGATACAGATGATAGTCCTGGAACCCTGAGCTTCAGATGAAGGCATAGGAAAATGGGTTTAGCGCTTACTAAGGGAGAAAGCTGAGTTGTTGTTACTGCTGAGTAGCACTGAGTTTATTCCAACTCATAGCAGCCCTGTATAGAGTTTCCAAGGAGTAGTTGATGAGTTTGAACCTTTTGGTCCAGTGCTTATCCTGAAACACTATACCAGAACTCCATAAAGCTGAACAGGTGTAACAAAAACAGCAGATATACTACTGTCCTATGCCAGTCGACCAGATGTGGCATGGTCATCTTAAGGTTTTATGAGAGCTTCAGAGACAAGACAGCATATTGACATTGCAGAAAAATACCTGTGACTTGCAGAAATAAAGGTTTTGTTTTGTTTTGTTTTGTTTTTCTTATTTCCCACACTCCCCTGCAGACCAGAGGTGTGGCTGCCCCACCTACTAGCTCTCCCGGTGGTCAGGCCCACATGGAGGTAAGCAGTGCAGTTGTGAGCCCCATCAAAGGAATGGGAAGCTATCCTCACCAACCCTGAGGCCTGGACTCAGGTGAGCCCTACACCAAACCTAGACAGCCAGCCCTGACCAGACCAGAAGTAACCCACACACTAGGAGAAGAAGCTGAACAGACATGTGGAGGGAAAAAAAACAAGTGGGGATGGGGAGGCAGGTGACCTGAGCCCGTTGGCCAGGCAAGATGTATCTAGCTTGCATTTCCATAGTGTCTTTGAAGACAGGGGCGTTTTGTAGAGCACAGGCATACAGCTTATTGGCAGAGAGAAAGGTACACAATTTTTTTCTTGTACCCAAAATTACCCTTGGTGACCAGAGGCATGGCCATCCCCAACCCACAAAATTCCCAGCAAAGCTCCTTCTCTCTGGGCAGTCAGAGCTGCATTAAAGTGGGTTGGAAGCTAGCAGCACCAACCCCAGGTCTGAAATCAGGTACAGCCTGCTCTAGACTTACAGAGTTGTTTCTGGCCAGCCCTGGACTAGCAGGGCTTCTCACCATTGGCTGCCCTCTGGGACAGAAATACTCTGATTCTCATCTGCTTTCTGGTTTGCATGAACCACTTCTGGATAGGGTTCTAGAACAGGCAACATTTAGCCCAACAGGAACTACGTCAAAGGTCAGAGCACCACTGTCTCATTCAGTGCCCCCCCCCCCCCATGTGACCCTTGGTAGGCAGGAGACATCAGATTTTCTCCCCTTTGGGTCTGGAACCTCTCCTTGTTTTTTATTGTCACTGCTTGTATTTGTGTATTCTTTCTTATCCTCTTCCTCTCTTTACCTACAATTTCTTTTTGTCCTTTCTATATGTGGTTTCATTTCTTCTTTTTTCACTTCTCTTTCCCAACCACACTTGCTTCTCTTTTTGGTTTTACTTTGCTACTCTCTGATTTTTTTCCATTTCACTCATTCATCTCCATAATTGTGTCCTGTTCTTTTTCTTTTTTCTTTTCACTCCTATTTTATTGTTCCATGCTTTTTGTTTTTATTTCTTTATTTTAAAAGCTTTTACTGAGAATTGAGTGATAGTTTACATGGGAGAACATCAGTTTTGCACTCATCCTATCATATTTTGTTTCACTGCAATGATTACAATCCCCTCCATGCATCACCATTCAACAGTATTTGCTTCTGTTCCCTCTGTTTTGTTTTGATGTACACAGGAACACCCAGGAATATATAATAACTTAAAAAACTCTAGGGCACATTCTGCAAGCTTGCATCCTGGCCATCAGCACACAACCTTTCTCTTTCTATGAATCTAGAGTCCTAACCTGCTCTCTCTCTCTCCATGTCCTCATCTCTGCCTCCATCTCTGGTGTCACTGCTTCTCTGGTTAGGGTCCCACATTCCACTCATGCTCTTCTCCTTTGATGGTCCAAGGGTCCTCTGTTTCTGGACTATAAGATTAACTACTCCTCCATTTTTGTTACAAAACTTCTACCTTTACAGATAAGCACAATATTACTTAAGAAGAACAAAGATGGAGGCTTCTCATTTCCTGAACTCTAAGCTATTACATAGCCACATTTGTCAAAACAGCCTGGTACTGGTACAGTGTTAGATATATACTTCAATGGAACAGAATTGAGAACTCAGAAGTAAATCCATCAACATATAGTCAACTTATCTTTAACAAAGGGCCAAAACACATTAAATGGTGAAGAAATTGTATCTTCAGCACATGGTGCTGGCAAAACTGGAAATTCATATGCAGAAAATATAAATAGGACTCACATGTCACACATATGCAAAAGAAAATCCAATGTTGATTAAACACTTAAATGTAAAACCTAGAACAAAAGATCAGTATTGAAAAAATAAGGACAAATTTAAGGACTTTGATATATGACATAAATGCACAGTCAAATATATCTAAAAACACACAGATAGTAGAAAACCCGATAGAAGACTAGGGTCTACTAAAAATTAGATACTAATGCACATCAAGCTATTTCTCCAAAAGAGTAAAAAGAGAGCCCACAGACTCAGAAAAATTTTTTTGCAATGACATATCAGATAAGAAACTAGTCTCTAAAATGTATAGAAAACCTTAACACCTATACAAGAAAAGACAAACAACCCAATTAAAAAAAATGGATCAAGGACAAGAATAAACACTTCACCAAAGAAGATATTCAGTATCAAACAAACATAGGAAGAAATATTCATGATCATTAGCCCTTGTTGTTGTTGTTAAATGCTATCAAATCGATTCTGACTCATAGCGACCCAATATAGGGTTTCCAAGGAGCAGCTGGTGAGCTTGAAGCACTGACCTTGTGGTTCAAAGTGACTTTGAAGTCCAGCACATTAACCCACAGCACCATACCAGCACTTCAAAAAGAGAATCTCAATACTATGTATTGTTTCCAAGGCTGCAAATCTTTAAGGGAGCAGAAAGCTTCATGTTTCTCCCACATACCCTCTGGTAGTTTTGAACTGCTGACCATGAGACTAGCAGATCAATTTGTAACCACTACACTACCAGAGCTTTTCATCATTAGCCATTAGAAAGATGCAAATCCAAACAACGGTGAGATATCATCTCACCCTAGCAGTAACAGCAAAGTTAGAAAAAATTGAAAACAACAAAAGCTGGTGAGGTTGTGGAGAGACTGGGACCCTCTTCCATTGCTGGTGGGACTTTAAAATGATTTCTTTAAAATATGTGCTTCCTCAAAAAGTTGAAAATAGAAATACTGTATGGCCCAGCAATCCATATACTTGGTATATATCCACAAGACATAAGAGCCATGATGCTAGGAGAAATGTGCACACTAATGTTCATCACAATATTATTCACAATAGCACAAAGATATAGACAGCCTAAATGTCCATCAATGGAAGAATGAATAAACAAACTTTGGTACATGCTATTCAATGTTGAAGAATAACAATGAATCTGTAAAACACCTCATAGCATGAATGAACCTGAAGGACATTTTGCTAAATGAAATTAGTCTATTGCCAAAGGGCATATATTGTATGAGATCATTATTGTAAAAACTCAAGAAGAGGTTTTCATGCTAAAATAAATAATTTTTGATGGTTTCCAGGGGTGGGAGGGAAGAGAGAGTAATATACTGGGTAGAATGTAGACAAATGCTAATTAGGGTGACATGAATGGCAATATACCAGAAAAGGGAGGTTGGCAGAAGAATGATGAAGACAGGTGAAGACACAGGGAGGATTGCAAGGGTTAGAAAGGATATAGGCAAATACTGTTGTATACTCAATCCTGTAACAACAGCGTTTTGTGGGCAGATGCCTGGACAGACTGATACACGGGATAAACAGGTATGCGAGGGAGCATGGTATTATTCACACACATATATAAGGATTTGAAAGAGGGTATTTGCACATGGGCATTTACCTTTGCTGAAAACACGCCTGTAAGTGTAATGAAGCACGGTGGTGGTGGAGGTTGTGTGCCACCGAGTCCGTTCCTACTCATAGCGACCCTGTATAGGGTTTCCAAGTTTATGAATCTTTATGGGAGCAGAAAGCCTCATCTTTCTTCCATGGAACAGCTGGTAGATTTGAACTGATGACCTTGTGGTTAGAGATCTTAAAAGCTCATGAGTGGCTATTTAAGGTGCAACAATTGGTCTCTCCATGTGCTGAAGCTATACGAGTGATAAAATTTTGAAGATGTTTGGGATCAACTGCTTCAATGGACCAATGGAACATGTCAGTCACCATGTGTCTGAGACCAGAAGAACTAGATGGTGCCCAGCTACCACTACCAAGTGCTCTGAAAGGAGTCA
>NW_006408534.1:8958516-8963612 GCF_000296735.1 Chrysochloris asiatica | reverse complement strand
GAAAGGGGCAGAATGGAAATAGGAACCAAAGGGAGGAAGTGGTAAAACTGTTGTTATATAGATGGAATTGAAATCATTAAGATGAAACAAAGTCTATGATTCTTTAAATGCAAAACTGATCATCTTCTCTGTAACTCTTCACTCAATTCTCAATAAGAAATTGAAAGAAAAAGAAAAAGACTGAAGAACATGGATTACTTTGTAGTTAGGCAATATGCCAGTAGTAATTATGTCAACACAGGGCTGACTCATCGAAGTGAGTCCTCAGACCCTACAAGCTAGTCAATGGAATGTCTCTCTGAGACTGTTTTAGCTGCTGTGATGGAGAGGCCTAGATTCAATTCTTGGCTCCACCTCAACTAGCTAAGTGAACTTTGGCAAATGATTTTACTTCTCTGAGCTTCAGTTTTTACCTCAATAGATTGTTGTGAAGTATTTATGATGTATGTGAAATCATTAGCACAGTGCCTGGTCCACAGGAGGTCTCAATAAGTGAAACTATTTTTACAGAAGACCGTAGCTTTCTTGGCAGACTGGTACTTGTTGTCCATGCAAATATCTGCATATCAACTCATTTATGATATTCAAAGGGATAATGTTCATAAAAGAGAGCAGAAAAAGCAGCCACGATTTTCATTTAAACACAAAAAACATTCTTAGTTAAATGGATCTTCCTGTGATAAGTACAACCCCAAGATATTTTGTGACACCCTACAATGAGATCTATTAGGATTGGACTATGATAAAAGATGAACATTCTGCTCACAACTCCCTAACTGCCCCCCATCTCACTTAGAGGGACAGCTCTTATTTACCTTTATATCTTACTGTAACACACAAAGAGATGCTTTGTGTCTAGTTCTCACAATTTGTTGAATGGAATTCCATTTTCTCGTGTATTTACCGGTGCATTATTGCGCACTAGATAAAGCATTAGATGCTCTGGGTATACTAAGTGTTTAGGACTTAGTTTAGACCTCAAAGAAACTTACAGATGAGAAAGATTAAACATAGCTACCAAAAATTATAATGAATGGCAGTATACAAGAACTAAGGGAATGGCACAGGCATCTTGTGTTATAGAAGTATAGCGGGAAAAATAATGTCTCAGGCTGATTGAGGTGAGATTTAAGGATGGGTTATGAAGCGGGGCCAACAACTGAGAAAAAAGCAATTCAAAGAGAGTTTGGCATAACACAAGAGCAGGGCTTTCATGGACAGCATGTTCAGAAGACAGGTATCCAATCTGGCCAGAGTCATAATGTTTTTTGTTGACTTCTGCAGGAAGGAGACCCCATATCTCACCATCTCACCCCTTAAAGTGGCACATTCATTATGGCATCTGCAGTGCCTGATACATTGTAAAAACTCAACCCATATTTGCTGAATGACAGAACAAATGGATGAACATATTTCCATTAAATCCTATAAGATTCTGACAATCTTGGCCAACATTTTTGTTGCAATGGAGCTGAAATTCACCTGAAAGGTCTATGTTAATTCATTACCATTAACTGCCATCCATTCAAGTGATAATGATGCCTTCTCTGTTAGGAGGAATCTGGAAAGTTTTGTAGTTGAGTGAAGAGGTCATATTAATGCATAATTTATCACATAGGTCTTGGTTAACATTTTCTTTAAATACTTTGCTTAAGGGGGCAGGGAGATGAGAATCAATCATCACATTAGCCCTTGTACATGTATTCAAACCCCAAAGAGGAAATCAAAGTATGATAGTAACTGGAATAGATTTCATCTGATGCATAAATATTCTATCAGTGCAAGGAGGCTTGAACCAACCCCATGTGGGTATTATGAAATATCAAATAAGTAGTATCAAAAATAGTTAACAGTACTATTATACAATCAACAATGATAGTTAACTTCTGTTGAAGACCTGCCAAATACCCCACTATAATTGACTTTTAAATCCAGGTCAGTAAAATCCAAAGTCTTTATAGCCACTATCCTATTCTGCCCTTTTAAGCTCCTTGAGAATAGAAATCATTTCTTTCTGAGGCTTTGTTTCAACTTCTCTACCCTCTCCTCCAGGAGTTCTGGTGTGGGGATATAGGATCAGCACTGGACTGCTAACTACAAGGAATACCCACCGGTCACTTCTTGGAAACTCTATATAGAGTCACTATGAATCAGAACTGACTTGACGGCACTTAGCAGCAACAGCCACTCTCTCCTCTCAGAGAGTTATTCTGCCCGTTAAGAACATGGTTGGGGACCTGGCGTGATAAGAAATGGCCATCCCCATGGTTAGTACCAGTCAGCAGCTCAGTCCCTGTCATGGAGAGCTGACTCACATCATTATAATTACTACCAAGCATAATGTTGACAAGTTCAGGCCTTGTGTTGACATTCTACCATGTGGCTCTTTGCTAAGACACTCCCTTGACAAGTGTTCAGACATGGGTGTGAAGGTGTGAAGAGTTGTTAGAGTCAATAGTTGAGGGGGAGGATAGTCAACTGTGCCTTTTTCCCTAATCTTATCCTAAAGGAAATAAAGCACACATAGCTTCAAGTTTTCCTGAAAATATACCTTGCAGTAATTCTGCAGCAAATATAAACCACTCAGCACTATTTTTTTTTATCGTTTCCATTAAATTAGCCTGCATTTAAAGCATTTTTTATGGGAGATGGGGGGGGGGCAGGAGCCAGGCCAATGTAAATTTTAATGTGAAGTTCTTTGTTGTCAATTTTCTGTAGTAATAATAACACTTAGTTTGCGGCAATGGGTCTTTTATCCAAGCAGCTTTGGCTTTGTTATTCTGTGGCCCTTCATCATTTCCCCAAAGTCCAATATATGTGTCCTGGACAGGATTGGGTCTGGGCAGATCTCAGGCTGATTCTGGATCTGGGTCCATTGACAGCTGGTGGAGAAGGGCTGCTGGAAGCTGGGTAGAGGGGAGCTATGGGAACAAAGAAGTGCTGTAGCAGGAAGAGACTGAGATGGTGTTCCCAAACTACTTTCCCTTAATTCTTTTCTCAGGCCATGAACAAAAAAATAAATAAATGATCCTGGGTTCCTTTTCCAGGTCTCTCATTACCTTCTCCTAATCCCCCCTTCACTGTTTGTTCCTTCCTACCTGCCTGTCTGCCTACCTCCATATCTCCCTCTCTCCATTCCTTTCTACCTTTCAAAGAAACACAAGCATAAGGTAGAAGAGCACAAACTTTGGTACCAGTCTACTTGAATTCTAATCCCTGTTCTGTCTTTCATTGACTGTGGAACCTTGGGCCATCTACCAAACTTAATCTATTTTGCCTGAGTTTTGCCATTAAAAAATGGAGATTATATAGAACCCTGTAGAGGTATTGTGTGGCTTACATGAGTTAAGACATGAAAAGCACTTAGGACAACTAATTGTTGATTTAAGTGTCATGGAATCAGTTTTGACTCATGGCAACCCTGTATAGGGTTTCTGAGGAAAGACTGGTGAGTTTGAATGCCTAACCTTGCAATTCAAACTGACCTTTTGATCCAGTGAATTATCCTGCAGTACCACACCAGGACTTCTAGGAACTAATTGTTGTTGTTGTTGTTAAGTGCTGTTGAGTCAGTTCCAACTCACAGCAACCAGTATAGGGTTTCCGAGGAGCAGCTGGAGAGCTTGAACCGCCAAACTTGCAGTTCAAATGGCTTTGCAGTCTGGCGCATTAATCCACAGCGCAACACCAGGACTCCAAGAAACTAATAATCAGTGTCAATTAATTCAGTTGTATCAGTGTATCTTTTCTTTCCTAGATGTAGCATGAGTGACGACATTATAAGGAATGCCTTGAAAGAATGTGAAACAGGGACTTGATAAGCTCTTGAGTTCTCAGGGGTTTAGGGTAGAGTTTCCTAGTCCAGAACACCAAGGTTTTAGAACTCCTTTCATCGCTCCACTTGGATGAATGTATAAACTCAGGGAATGTTGTACGAGGCACTTGCTACCTATTTCATTTGTTGGTCTCTGTGTTTATTTATGCTCTGTTTCATTCCAGAAAGGATTTAAGGCAGCTATTTTATCTTATTTAATTTTCACCATAAATGCATGAGAGATTATTATCATTCTCATTTTACAAGTGAAGAAAAATTGAGGCTCAGAGAGCTTACCGAATTTGCCCATGTAGTAAGTGGTAAGAGGCAATAGGAACCCAAGACTGTTTATCTTCAAAATGCCTGCATTTTCTACTATATTGCACATGGGTTTACATTTATAGCTAAATGTAAATTATTAATATCAGAATATTTTTCCAAAAGAGCTTTTAAAATTTTTTTATTGTGATTCGAGTGAAAGTTTACAAAGCAAATTGGTTTTCCAGTCAACAATTCATACACATTTTGTTTCATGACACTGATTGTAATCTCCACCATTTATCAGTACTCTTCCCACTTTGATCCTGCATTTACGATTTTTATTCTTCCTTCTTCCCTAGCTCTTTCTGCTTTCTGAGCTTGATCCCTAGACAAATGCTGCCCTTTTGCTCTCCTATGGCTGACTGTTCAAGGAATGCATACTTCCCTAGAGTTATTGTTCCCTTATAGGGCTGTCTATTGTTTGGCTGAAAGTTGAGCTATGGGGGGTAAGTACAGTTCCAGGCCTGACAAGTGACTAAATGACAATCTCCAGGGGGTTTCTACCAGTCTCTTTCAGATCAGTAAGCCTCGTCTTTTATGTATAATTATGAGTTTTATTCTACACTTTTCTCCCAATCTATCCAAGACCTTCTATTGTGATCCCTTTCAGTAGTAGTAAGTGGGTATTTTCTAGTTCTGGTCTCAGGATCATGGAGGCTGAGGGTCACGTGGTCCATTAGTTCTTTGGACTAGTTTCTATATATCTTTGATTTTCTTCACTCATTTTTGTTTCAGACAGAGAGAGATCAATGACTGCTTGCAAGCTTTTAAAACCCTAGTCACTACTCACCAAGTAAAATGTAGAACATTGTCTTTGTGGCTGATGCTATGCTAATTGACCTTGATATCCCCTGAGACTGTGGTCCTGAGTCCTCAGCCCAGCACACATCCTCTCATGGTGTTTGGTTATGGGTAAGAAGTTTTAATAACTTTGCCTATTTATGCTGTACTGTAGTCATGG
>NW_006408534.1:8934234-8958416 GCF_000296735.1 Chrysochloris asiatica | reverse complement strand
AGTTAAAGGCAACAGAGGTAAATACTATTATATATACTATCTTTAAATAAAAGTAGCAAAAATAAGTTGTATTTTATGAGTGGATACAACTCATACGATACAGATGTGAGGACGATACCATAAATTTAAGAAGAACTTTCTGATGGGTGAGGAGTGAGCAGTACAAGAGGTATTCAAATAGTTTGTGCAAAATGGAGTTAAAAGATAGTGGAATTTTCCCACAAGCCTTTTGAAGCCCCCTTGTATTTAAATAAGGGTAGTATTAGAAAAGGAACATCTAACGACTATCTTGGCTCCTTCCCAATTCTGCCTCAGGCTGCCCTATTCTTTCTCTATTTAAGACCACATCATCAAAATTCCATGTTGAAATATACAGGCTTGTGGAAGGTAGATATATGCCCTGGTCTCAACCTGAGATGTTTTTTTCTTCATTCTATATACCAGGATAGGAAGTAGAAGACTGAGAATCTATAGGTCTAAGGTCTGAAATCACTGGAATAGGGGTGGGGGAAGGAAGAAGTAGACCAATCATAGTAACAAATACAAGGAAAATAATAGATGAAGAAATGTTCTGAATAGATTTCCAGGTGGCCAATTAGCTTGCTTTGAGGTTCCAGCTTGAGGACTAAGGTGCGCCTGACCCAAGCCATAGCATTTTCAATAACCTCATATGCGTGCAAAAGTTGTACAGTGAATAAGGAAGACCATAGAAAAATTGATGCTTGAGTTATGGTGTTGGAGGAGAATATTGAAAAGTGCCATGGTCTGCCAAAAGAACCAACGATCTGTACTGGAAGAAGTGCAGCCAGAGTGCTCCTTTGGAGGCCAAGATGGCCAACTTTTCTCTCTCATATTTTGGACATGTTGTCAGGAGGGACCAGTCGCTGGAGAAGGATATCATGTTTGGTAAGGTGGAGGGTCAGAGAAAAGAGGAAGACCCCCAGCCAGATGGATTGGCAAAGTGGCAACAATTGTGAGGCTGGCCCAGAACTGGGCAGGTTGCGTTCTGCTGTCTAGAACATCGCTATGAGTAAGTACTGACAACAGCAACAACAACAACAAATTAGCTTGCTGGAGTCCACAAACTCTACAGTGAACATTCAGTGAGATGTCCTGTGGCCTCAGCATGCCGAATGTTCAAGGCTCCTCTCTACCGCTCCCAAACCTTCTATTCCACTCCTAGAATCAGTTATGTTGGCTCAAAAACCCATTTAAATAAGTTGCACTTATTCAACTGATGTAACACGAAGGAATGAAATGTGAACACTTTGGCAAACCTCTAAAAAGAAATACTGTTTAGTTAGGTTTGAATAGAGCAAGATCAGGAAGAAAATGTATAAAAGTCCAGAAAGCCTCCTCTGCCAGATTAGTTTCAAGTGTTTTTAACCCTTTTAAGACTGAGTTATTTTCTGCTTTGAATTTTTAGTTGAAACTATGTGCTTTCAGTAATGAAAGGCATTTTGAATAAAATGGGAAAAAAAATGATTTGAGGTAATATGGATTTTGATACAATTAGACATATGGAGTCCTGGTGTGGCAGTATAGGATAAACACTGGACTGCTAACCAAAAGGTTGGTGGTTCAAACCCACCAGCTGCTCCTTAGAAACCCTATACAGGGTTTGTTATGAGTCAGAACCGACTCAATGACAGATTGGCGGAAAGAGACCCATTTCTTTAGGTTCACTTAGTTTTACAGGCCTCCATTAGATGGCCGTATGGTGTTGTATGTGCCATGGAGTCGGTTCTGACTCATAGTGACCCTATACAGGGTTTCCGAGGCTGTAAATCTTTATGGGAGCAGAAAGCCTCATCTTTCTCCTGCGGAACAGCTGGTAGTTTCGAACTGCTGACCTTGCGGTTCACAGCCCGATACTCTACCAGAGCTCCTGTATGGTGTGGTGCTGTAAAATAAGCACTGGACTACTAGCCACAATGTCGGTGGTTCAAACCAACAGCCGCTCCTTGGAAACCCTATACAGAGTTACTATGAGTCAGAACTGACTCAAGAGCATTTAACAACAACATGAATTAAAAGTCGGATAGAATCTTCCCACTAAACTTCAGAGCAGAAAATGTAGGTGGGTACTATATATCCCAAAGGTAATGAAACGGTTAAATCAATCCCATTTAAAAGAGATTGAAATAGGAAATTATAGATGTGCCATTATGAATGTGATTTTATGCAGAAAGACAGTGTAGACTTCAATCAACAGACTCATTCTTAATGCAAAAGCATTGGCTCTGCATGCAGATATTGATGTTGCAAGTTAAAGGAACATATTTAAGGATGTGAAGTGATTCCCAACCAACTATTGGCCTTGATGTTATTATCTAAATCAGTTGTTATCGAGTCAACTCTGACTCCTGGTAACCCGCTGCATGTGAGAATAGAACTGTGCTCCATGGGGTTTTCAATGGCTGATTTTTCAGAAGTAGATCACCAGGTCTTTCTTCCAAGGGGCTTACAACCTTTTGGCTAGAAGTTGAACGTGCTAACCATTTGCACCATTCAGGGAATCCTTTCATCTAAGAAGGCTTCTTCTTTGCACAAGTTTGTATAACGGCATCCATAAATGATTTATTAACTTTTTTCTTCTTTATTTCTAAAGGAAGAAACACTTATTAGCTAGGAAGAAAATTAAAGGAGAGAAACTTCTTCAAATCAAGAACACAGGTCATGAGAATTTTGAAGCTCCTTTCCCTTTTCTCTGAATTTTGGATTGGGTCCCATGCAAACCACCTCCTCCTCCAGCATCTGCAGAACATTCCTCACCAGGGAGCTGTGAGGAGGGACTCAGCTGGATTCCGAGACAACAGAGAGTTTGGTTGGTGCTGAATTTCCAGGAATCACTTAAAATTACTGAATTGAACATAAGAGCACAGGTTTGTAAAATAATCTCTGGTGGGGATGGGAGTGGTTAGAATCCCTGGGGATTGGTTTGTTTTTCTAATGCTTTCTGTAAGGAGGTTTTCCTGTATCACCCACCAAGGGAATCTGGAGTTTGTTTTCCTAACTCCTTCTTCCTTCCAACACTTTTCTAATACCATCTGTTGTTTTCAAATACAATCTTTTCTTTCAAGCCAACTCAAGGCAGTAGGTGCTTTAGTTGTTTTGTTTTTGTATTTAATACATCATCCCCCGGGAAAAGAATAAAGAATAAAGACAAGATTGAAACTGTTCCTGCAGGATCCCTCCTTCAGTCCAGTCTGCCTCCTGCTTGAGTCCTATGGGGACTGGGGCTGGGGCTGGAGAATTCATCCTGCGCCCTGTCCTCAGGGCTCGACTCCCAGGATTCGGGAGGTTGCTAATCTGGTAGTGTAGTCATTATGAATCAGTCTGTAAACCAAACCTCAGAACCTCAAGGTCAGCAGTTTGAAACTACCAGCTGTTCTGTGGGAGAAAGATGAGGTGTTCTGCTCACATAAAGATTTACAGCCTCAGAAACCCTGTACAGGGTCGCTATGAGTCAGAACTGATTCCACGGCACATAACCATCAAGCATTCCTTCCAGCAAGGCATGAATGAGAACCACTAGCCCGTTCTTTCTGAAATTGTCATAGTTGTTAAGTGCCCTCAAATAGGTTCCAACTTACAGCGACCCTGTGTAGGCATTCAAGGAGTAACTGGTGAATTTGAACCATGACCTTACGGTTCAAGCCGACTGTGCAGCCCAGTGCACTATCCCACAGTACCACACCACTGCTTCCTGTAGAGGCGGACTAAATGTCACTGAATGTATCAAGGCATTGATTGGTTCTTATATAAATGCAAGCCTCTGAGTCAAGCAAAAGACTGAGGTCCAAACTCAGGGAGCCCATCTCAGTCATAAATCTCTGGCCAAGTCAAGGCACCATGCTGAATTATATGGTAGGGTAGACTCGGCCATAAACTACAGACTCATAAGCAAAGTCTGGGACTGAAATATTGGTCAGCCAGAAAAGGTTTCTGAGGACTGTAAGGTGGCTTGTGAACAGCCCACAGACTTGCACCTGCCCAATCTGATACCCATACTGCTACTGTCCTGTCTCCTTCCCGATGTGGTGGCAGTTTTCAGAGGCTTTGAGAGGCCATGCTCTGAACCGCTTGGTGTGAGGGGATCACAAACTCTGCACTAGTGCCTATATTGGGTTGTGGCAAGTATCATGGATGATGGTGTTTTTCTGAGGTGACAGAGGTTAAAACTGACATGAATCATGGAGATCACCATATCTAGTCCTCTCATGGAGTCCCTGGAGCATGCAAGATATTATCATGTTCGACGGCTAACTGAAAACTTGAAAGTCTACCCAGAGGAGCTTTGGAAGAAAAATATGATGATCTACTTCTGAAAACACAACCATTGCCAGTACTATGGAGCACAGTTCTACTCTGACACACATGGGTTGTCGTGAATCAGAGTCAACTAGATAGCAGCTGGTTTTAGTCCTCTGATGGAGCAAACACTAAGGCCTAGAGACACAGTCACCTATATTAGAATAATCTCTTTAAAATTTCATCATGAACACAGCTCTTCTGTGTGCACAGGAGAAAGCCCACAACTCAGTCCCTGCCTGGCCTATGTCTCCTTCCTCATCTCTCTCCCTCACACCATGTTGTTGTTGCTGTTGTTAGGTGCCGTGGAGTCGGTTTCAACTCATAGAGACCCTATGCACAACAGAACAAAACACCGTCCGGGGTCCTGTGCCATCCTAACAGTCGTTGTTATGTTTGAGTGCATTGTGAAACCACTATGCCAATCCATCTTGTGGAAGGTCTAACACTTTTTCACTGAACCTGTATTTTACCAAGCATGTTCTTCTCCAGGAACTGGTCCTTCCGGACAACATGTCCAAAGTACGTGAGACAAAGTCTCACTAGCCTTGCTTCTAAGGGGCATTCTGGTTGGACTTCTTCCAAGACAGATTTGGTTTTCTTCTGGAAATACATGGTATGCTCAATATTCTCCATCATAATTCAGATGCATTGGTTCTTCTCTGGTCCTCACGCTTAAGAATCTAGTAATATGGATCTGACTTTTATTTCCTCCAGACACCAGGCCCTGTGCATTTGCTCATGGTGTTGCCTACACCCAGAATCCCTTTTTTACTTTTCCCCTTCCTGGTTGTTCTTCACTGATTAAGACTGAATTTGGATGTAGAATGGGAACAAGAACCACCTAACTCCACTTGGAGAGTTTTTAGGAAAGTCTCTTGAATGAGGTGAATTTTGCTATCATTGACATCATCCCTGGTCCCAAGAGGGATGGGCAGGAAGGGTTGATTGTTCAAAACCATCCCCACTAACTGGAGAAACCACTTTTAAAATAATTTTTATGTATATGGGTGAACAGTATCATCTTTCTGGCAGCTGGAAAAACAACACATTCCTCACAGTTCAGAACAACACATTTTTCTTGGGGGTCAAAAATAACACAGGGTATTTTCCTGGACACATACTTCTGTCTCCCAGATGAATACCGCCATTGCCTTTAGGAATGCCCCTCAGTAGAACAATGCTAGGATGTACTTGCTAATAACACAGAAATCATGGGCCCCATTACAGTCACCCTAGTAATGCTCATATCTCTCACCCATGCTGGAAGAAACTATTGGAATTTACACTTGAGGCTTCTACTGGGAGCTTTCCAGAACATAACAGACAGAACCGCTTGAGAGACCCTGTGATTGAGCCAATGATGGGAAATCACCTGGGAGTTAATTTCCGGACTGGAACTGCCACCACCAGTTTCCATATGTTTTTTGGGCGTAAGCTTGGTGGCTTGGAACTTTTAAGGTATGCTGAGGCTGCTCTGGATGTCGAGGCCCGTGGAGGAGCCAGGAGATTTGGATTGGGGGGTAGAGTGGGTGGGAATCCCCAGGTATGGAGGCCAGACTTTCCTCCCCTCTTTTGACTCCTCTTGGACTTTGAATGTTTGCAGTAAGAAAGTCCTGAATACTCCAAATCCTTTGATCCTGGCCTATAAATCATAATCTGCAATTTCTTGGAAAGGGCAGGCTCCTTCTTAGTTTTTGGCTGGTTTATATTTTCAATGACGCATTTAATTAATAAGGGTTTGAGGGATCGGTCACCTACTATGAATAACCCATCTTCCTTTACCTGCCTTCCCAGGGACGTATGTAGAGTATTTTTAAAGAAAAGGCTGCCAGGACATCCATTGCATTATCATTGTCAGCATGGCCACTGGTGGAAATCCAAAACCTGCAAGGCAGTTTTGTTAAAAAACAAACTGAATGGAAATATCCAAAGAGTTGATACAGACTGGCTTCTGGGAGTTAGGTTGTAAAAACCCTATCTTCACCTACACCTTTCAGGGTAAGATTACAGATGCTCATGCTCTCCAGGAGTTTGACATGTGTCTTATTGAGCAGACCGGAAGAATGGAAGCCCTCTTGTCCTTCTTGGTCTATGGGTGTCCTCGAAGACCAGAGGACTTCAGGCAGTGATTATACCAAAGGCCAGGAAGTTGGGGCCCCAGTATATGAACTCTTGGTTCAAGTGAGCTCCGCGAATGGTTCCAAAACTCTGTTCAACTGCAGCTCTGAGCAGGTTCAAAGACACCATTCAAAACAGCTCCAAGGCCAAAGCCTTGGGTAAGAGGGCTGGTGACCTCCACACCAAAGACAGGCTAGTGAACAGACATCTCAGACTCTTCATCGCCACAGAGTGGTGTTTGTGTGACAGGCACCGGTGTTGGTGGATTCTGAAAGATCTGGAAGGCAGAAGACGGCTCTATGGCCTACAGGAGTCTCTGGTCTTAGAAACCTGTTGGGTCTTCCAAGTAATAATGATAATAACAATCATATTGAGACTAAATTATTCTACTCATTATAATGTCTACCACACCATGGACTGCCAGAAGAACAATGAACAAATCAGTCTTGGAGGATGTACAGTCAGAATACTCCTTAGAAGCAAAGATGATGAGACTTCACCTTGCTTACTTTGGACACATCATCAGAAAAGACCAATCTCTAGAAAAGGACATCATGTTGGGAAAGCAGAAGGTCTGTGATAAAGAGGGAGACTACATTTCATTCTGTTGTACATACCTAGGCCACTTGGAGGAAGAACCAACTCAACTACAGCACCTAAAAACCACCACCACTCCTTGAACACTAACTCTGTGTTAGACACCAAGAAGGATTTTTTTCATAGTTTATTTAATTATCTTAGCAGCTGTAAGAGGTAGGAATTGTGCCCCCATTGAACAGATGAGAAAACTGAGATTCCATGAGGTGAATTATCTTATTTCAGGTTTAATAAAGAACACAGCCAAGATTCAAAACCAGAGCTGTAAGACTCCAAGTATACAGTGGTTTCTATATGTTTTGTAGCTTCCTAAGGAGCTCTGGTAGCATAGTGGTTACAAATAAGGCCGTTAACTTCAAGGTCAGCAGTTTGAAATTACCAGCTGTTTTGTGGGAGAAAGATGAGGTTTTCTGCTCCCCTAAAGATTTACAGCCTTGGAAACCCTGTACAGGCTTGTTATGAGTCAGAACCGACTCCACGGCACATAACACCAACAACAACAATAACAGAAGCAAAATGCAACCAGGCTGCTGTAGAGGATGGAAAGGATGGCCTGACACACCACGGATTCCCACAACTTCAGAGCTGAGAGGTCTCTTGAAGACAGTTTCTTCAGAGCCCAGTGAGTGCAGAGGACAGTACTTGCTACATCCATCAGGAGGTTTAAATCTGAGGTGAGTTCAGAGAAAAGATGGCCAGAGTCCAGAATGCTGAGTTTCACAGGGTGAGTGCCCTATGGGACAACCCTGAGACCCCATTTCAGTGCAGTCACTCCTACCTGAGGGGGTTCTGTGTTTCCATACACATGCTCTCATCTGATTCATACAACCACCAGCAAGGCAGGTGTTCTTATCCCCTGTGTTACTCAGCAGGTAGTGTGGGGAGTGAGGATTAAAGGGCTTGTTCAGCGGATTAGTTTATAAGTGCTCGAACTTGGTCTAATGACTCCAAGGCTGTTGGTCTCCTATATACTCACTAGAAGACTCCTGGGAAAAGGGAAGTGCTTCAGAGTGTGGGGCCCGGCCACCGTGCTGTCTGCTATGTATTTGTAAGTACTGAGCCTGACCCATTTCTCTGTGGCTGGATTCCAGAGTCATCGTTTGTTAGAGGCATGAGAGAGGTGTGAGTTGGCTGGGTAAGAGGGAGTGTCAGGGCTTGGGACAAGTCTTGAGTTGAAAGCCTTGGGTGAAAAGAACATTGATGTTGTTGTTAAGTGCCGTTGAGTAGGTTCTGATCCATAGCTGGCACTGCTGACCTGGCAGTTCAAACTGGCTTTGCAGTACAGTGCATTAACCCTCAGCGCCACACCAGGACTCCAAAAAGAGCATCAGTTTTTAAAATAGAGGGATAATGCATGGTTAGTCTCATTATCCCAGATGAGATGCCTGAGACACAGAGGGTAGAAGAAAATGCACCCAGAAAATGCAAATGAACATGAGCCGCTAGGTTACAACAGCTAGACAGTATCCTCACAGATTCTTACTAAAATGAGCAAAGGTAACATTTTAGTCCTCATCTATGCCTATTAGGGAGTCCTGGTATGGTGCTGTGGCATAAGCACTGGACTGCTAAGCACAAAGTTGGCAGTTCAAACCCACAGGGACACTATGAGTCAGAAGTGACTGGGTGGCACGTAACCACAACAAACCTGCTTGGCTCTGTGTACGCTGGTGGGTGTGTTGCTTGAGGGCAGGGCAGATGCTGGAACCTCATATTGAATTAAATCATTCCTCATTTTGCATAGCCCTAGGCCACTACAAACATGCTCTGATGGCATAGTGGGTTACGAGTTGGGCTGCTAACCTCAAGGTCAGCAGTTTGAATCTACTAGCCACTCCTTGGGAGAAAGATGAGAATGTCTGCTCTTGTATAGATTTACAGCATTGGAAACCCTATGCAGGGTGCCTGAGTCAGAGCAAACTCCACGGCACATCACCACCACCAGGGTCACTACAGGAGCTCTGGTGACACACTGGTTAAGCACTCCACTGCTAACCTTAAGTTTGAGGGTATGAGCCCAGCGACTGCTTCGTGAGAGGAGACCTGTCCATCTGCTCCCATGAAGATGCTAGCCTAGGAAACCCCATGGGGCAGTTCTACTCTGTCCTATAGGGTTGCTAGGAGGCAGAATCGACTTGATGGCACACAATAACCACCATAACAGGGGCACTACACCCTTCCTGGAGACCTACTGACTTAGCTCATTGCTCCATTAGAAGAAGATACACACTCTTGAGTGACTAAGTCCATTGATGACCTTCTAACATTCCAGCCTGGCCAGTGCAGGCAATCCCTCATTTAACTACAAACTCCCTCCTGACTGACAGGCCAGAGGGTCTTGGTTCCTTCTTAGCTGCCTCTACCCAAGGAAAGACTTAGATCATTAATGTATGAGTCCCTGAGTCTTGGTTTCTCTGAAGCCTAAGCTCTGTTCCCACCTAGCCCAATGTCTCCAAAAAGAAGCACATGGTTTCTGCCCATAATTAAACTTGGTTTCAGAAGTTAGTGATCTGGACCCAGAGGTCAGCATTTTTATCACACTAATTTCCATCATGATATAAAGCCCTAGATAGTATCTCTCAGGGGGCTCCTGGGATTCTTCACCCCAGCATCTTGCATTAGCCCCTTGAAGCAGTTAGGTCTTTGTAAAGTAGGGTAGAAGCTTGCTTTCACTCTAGCTCTCTTCTCCTGCCTGTCACATGGCTGTCCCTTGCAGGGTGTGGCTACTCCTTCTTCTGTCCTTGGGGTCAGGGGACCTTTCTCAACAGTGTACAACCCCTTGTGATCACACCTGGTTTTACTTCCCCCAAAACATCAAAGGGTTCTCTAGAGCTCAGGTGAGGGAGTTCTCCTCACCCTGACTCCTTACATTACATACCTTTAAGCTCTTTCTTATGCAAGAGGTCTCAGCATTTCAAGTTCACAGAACTGTGCATCCTAATGTGTTCACATTTTATCCTAATCTCTTGTTTCCTGTTGGTCAGTGAGAAAGTGGGGGTACAAAGGGCATGATCCCTAAAACTTCGCATGAGGGGAGACTTCTTTCCCCAACAATCCAAGACTCCTTCATGGGGCTGCATATCAAAAACAGTATCTTCAAACCAGGTCTTGCAGCTAAAGTCTTACAAGTAGGCCTCCAAAAGGAGGCAACATAAGTTGAGTATTCAGATTGGCTAAGTCCCGGGGGCCATTGTAGAGAAATAACTGAGGTCTTTTAAACTGTAGTGTCTAAGAGAGCGATTAGAAGGGTATTGCAATGATCAGGCCCAGAGGTAAAATTTCAGAACTGGCCCATAAATCCTGGTCTGACATGAAATTTAAAACTCCCAATGGTCTCCAATACCATATTAAAAGGATTTTAATACTAAGAAGTAAAAATAATGAATGATAATCAGGGTATTATTTCTGGGATGGGGTAACTCTTGAGGGACTGACTTGTGGGGAACCACGGGTTCATGTGCAGTTAGGTTTTACATTCCTCCCATCACAAGAAGCCAGCAAAGGGAAGACTGACTTGCCATAGGACAGGAATGAGAGACTGGAAAGACGTTTTCCAGCTGGCCCCAGGCCCCCATACCAAACCTGTTGCCATCAAGTTGGCGATGACTCACAGCGACCCCATATGCTACAGAATAGAACAAATGGTTTTGTTCACTATAGCCTTAATGGAAGCAGATCACTAGGCTTTTCTCCCATAGATCCAGTGTGTGGGTTTGAACCATCAACTTCTAGGTTGTTTGTTGTTAAGTGACGTCGAGTGGGTTCCGACTCATAGCAACCCTGTATAGGGTTTCCAAGAAGTGACTGGTGGGTTTGAACTGCCAACCTTGTGATGAACAGTCCAGAGCTTATTCTACAGTGCCACACCAGGTTGGTAGAGGAGTGCAAAATGTCTGCATGACTCAAAGACCTCGAACTTTAGCCCAAGCTCTGCTAAAATGTGGTCTGTGAATTTTCTTCTGGGCCAGACTGTGCAGGGATCTGATGGAGGGGTGGCTGAAAGCAGGCAGGGAGGCAACCTTTTAGCCATTTGGCTTCCTCCAGGCTTTCCTGGGTCTCGCAGAACAACATCTCTATAGCCCTGTCCTATCTCAGCATTTGCCCTAATGGGATATGAGCAATACTTGTGTGTGGAGACGCGGCAAGGCACAGAGGGAAAACCAGGATTTAGAGTTTAGAAATCCTGGTTCAAAGCCCAGTTCTTCTCTAGCTGAGTGGCTTTGGGCAGATCACTTCACCTTTTTTGCTCATGGTTCCTTGATTTTATTGACCTCTTTCAGAGGATTGTTGGGAGGATTAAATCATAGGATAAATTGAAAAACTAACCAAACAAAACCAGAAAAAAAAAAAAAACTCACCAAAACCACAAAATTTTTGCTATCAAGTCAAGAGTACTTTAAAATATATGCTATAATTGGTTTCTATTGCTTTGCTTTCTGATACACACTTTGATATAACCCTTATGTTCAGTTTGTTCATGGTTCCTTAAAAACTGGTGACAAAAAGACCTCTAGATGACTGCTAAAGTTCCCTTCAGCTCCTTGTTCTTAGCATATTAGGACAAGTCCTCCCTAGGATGTATGTAGTTCCTATACTTGCAGCTTCTTAGTGTATTATCCTCACAGGCAGCTGAACACACATGCCATCACTATGCTAATTTGTGATGATTTAGAATCCTTCTCCTTACTCCACTCTATGTTGGCCCTAATCCTTTTCTGACACACTGTTATCAAACCACATCATCCAGATCCTCTGAGCTGTGGTTCAAAGCAACTAATTGTTTTGAACATGGATGTGTCACCATGATGTTTCTGCAGCCAGTTGTAACTGGTTTATTTCCAGGATGTAGCCTGTCATTTGTGGGAGTAGCACTACTCCCAGGCTTTGACTTATCAGTGCACCAAGCCAGTTATGAAAAGAAATAATGAACATACAGCTTTTAGCACTGTGCTAGGAATCTAGTAGGTGCTGAACCAATGTGAGATCCCCTCCCTCTGATTATCTCAGTCATGGATTAAATCCACTGAGGAACTGAAAACCAAAGCAGAGTCTTTTAGAGTTCTAACTATAGACAGTTTCCAGATTGGCAAAACTCACTCACCATGTTCAATTTGCTAAGTGTTCAATTTGCCGTGAAACCATCTACCCAAATATCAAAGGAAACAATGTGTATTAGTTTGCTAGGGCTGCTATAACAAAGTAGAACAAACTAGGTGGCTTAAAACAACAGAAATATATTATCTCATATATCTGGAGACAAGAAATCTGAAATTGACATGTCAGCATGGCCATATTCTCATAGAAGACACTAGGCTAAGATTTTTTTCCTGGTCTTTTCCTAGCTTCTTGTGATTCTTAATAATCCATGATATTCCTTGGCTTATAGATTGTTGTGTCGTTGAGTGCTATAGTTTCAGTTCCTACTCATGGCAATCCTGTATAGGATTTTCAAGGAGTGGCTGGTGAGCTTGAACTTCCAACCTTGCAGTTCAAACTGACTTTGTAGTCCAGTGCATTAACCCATAGCACCATACCAGAACCCTTTGTCTTATAGATGAACCACTTCAATATGGCTACCTTGATCTTTTGTCTCTGTGTCTATTCTCTTTTTATAAGGACATCATATTGGATTAGAATCCACCCTATTATAATATGATCTCATACTAGCTTAATTAATAACATCTTCAAAGATCCTATTTTCAAACAAAATCACATTCATAGATACCTGGAAGAGGGGGCCTTGGAGGAAGGGTTTCAACAGATCTTTTTGGAGGGCACATTCAAACCCCAAACACAATGCCAAATGTATTGATGATATCAAGATATTTTGTTTCTCTTGTCTGCTGAAGAAGGTATTTTCACTGGACTTGTTCAAGCTGAACCTGTGTTGACTCTTGGAATCCCTGCGTTATTTTCAAAAGAATCCAAAATGACCTCTTCAGCAACTTGTTAGGAATTTGGCAAGGGTTTGAATTTGATTCTTTTTGATTGGCTCTTGAAGTAAATAAAATCCTAAAAATATAGCCTTGAGAATCTTGCACTTAAATCTAAAAAAAGAATTGGCTATGAAAGGAAACCTAATCAGACTAGTCTAGTTTTGTCATATATATAAACTGCAAATAGAGCAGTTTATGGGCCATGCTGGGTTAGTACAAAAACCTGACTTTACACAACAATTGACTTTGTCATCCAACATATGGAGAATCTGTCACATAAAACTCCAGCACGTGTTCTAAGTGTAGGGTAAAGAAGACTAAGGCAAGGCATTTTCAGTTGTAAAGACTGAGAGATGATATGAAATAATAACTAAACCAACCCAGGGCACATATAAGGGATTTTATTGAATTTAAGAAATCTATAGTGAGCGTAGTGGTTACGAATCGGGCTGCGAACCTTAAGGTCAGCGGTTCGAAACTACCAGCTGCTCCGCGGGAGAAAGATGAGGCTTTCTACTCCCATAAAGATTTACACCCTCGGAAACCCTGTACAGGGTCGCTATGGGTCGGAACCAACTCGACGGCACTTAACAACAACAACAACAACATATTGAACATGGTGAGTGCCAGGCAACCACCTGTGAGTTTGCTGCACTGTGGTGGCTCTCATGGTGCGATGCTCGGAGAGAAGGCAAAGACATTTCATATACCAGCAAGGTCACCCATGGAGGACAGATTTCATTCATCAGAGTTTGTGGAATAAGTAGACTAAGAAGGACCTGATGATCTATTGGAAATTAGTCAAGAAAACCCTATGGGTCAAGATAAAATTGTCCAAAACAGGTCTGGAAGATGAGCCCCCTAGATTGGAAGGCGCTCAAGATACACAGTGATTGCATACCAATGGTGATGCAGATGGCATAGGACCAGGCAATGCTGTACGTGGGATCACCATGAGTAATAGCCAACTCAGTGGTAACCAACAACACGTGGTAGCCATTGTGGAATGTATTTATATGGATGAGGAGACACAGTCCCTGCCCTGGAAAAGCTAATATTTAAGGCTTTACATCGAGGCTGCTCAAATGCTGAGACATTCAAAGTAAAGGAAAGCCCAGTCCAGCAGGGGGGAACATGTTTATTTAATTGGAGAAAGAGGAATTTCAAGGAAGTAGAAGCTGGGGAAAGATTCTCAAGTAGGCATTACCACATGAGGAAGAACAGTACCTAAGTCCTTTCATCCAGCTCCCTTGAGGAGGCAGGAGAATTTCTTGTGGGAGAACAAATTTGGGATTCTGTTACCTGATTGCTCGAAACCTTTCAAGTTCAAATTTCCCAGGTGCAGACAACATTAAAAATCTCAAGACACATCAATTTCAAGTTTGACAACAAGCAGGTAACGCTGCAGGTCAGGGAATCCATTTCAAAATAAGACTTTCCTTTCTGACAGTGTCCCTTTAAATGATGTAACTGGGGACATTTCCTCGCTATGCATCTGTCACCTACACAATAATTAACCAGCAACACATTTTCTCTCTTGTTCATTAAAGATTAAGGAGAGACAAAGCTTAAGGCCTGGTTAGATGGAGAAAACCTGAAGGGTTCATTTGAACCTTTCATATCTTTTCCTTTCGAAAACTCTGATAAACAGGTTTTCAGTACAACAGCAGCCGTCTGCCTTCTAACCTACAACATGTCTTCGGTGGAAATTCAGGCATTTCTGGCATGCTGTCTCCCACTGTCAGTTTTTAAAACACACGCACAAAAAGAGGAAGAACAGATGTTTGGGGCTCTGCAGCGAGTTAAACACGTTTCATGCCAGGGTGATGGGCATTTTCAGCAAAGTGTTTTCTGAAATTTCTCCTCACTTTGTACTGAATTCCTAAGGTGCTATCAAGTAGAAACTCCAGGTACCCAAAGCACCACTGTGCAAACACAGCAAGGTTTGGCCAATTTGGAGTCAAGTCCTTCTTTACTTATTTATTTTGTTCTAACTGTTAGATTTTTGCTATTTCTCCCCCTGCAGACAGCCACAAAGGGAGAGGCAGATAGGAGATAAGGAGAGAAAGTTCATTTAACAAAAAGGGTAAAAGGAAAACTAATGGCCGTTTAAATGCTGCTAGTTGAAAGTAGGCAGTTGAAAATAATGAAGACAAGAATGATAAAGAAGGCCATGGTATAATTAATGCCCTTCCGGAACTGAGGAGGCCCTGGCCCTTTAAGATTAGCTCACATGAAGGGATTCAGGCTGATTTAGATCTTGCTACTCAGAATGTTGCCTGGTTTGATCCACTTTCTGCTCTTCTATCCTCTTTCATTTTCTGAATCTATATTTGGTGCCTTTTCGTGTCTTATACAATGCCATATACCCAGAAGAGCTCAAAACCCATTAATAGATGATGTTGATGATGCTAATAATCAGAGCTAAGAGTTGTGATTGTATGATAAGCAAAGCATTTGAATAATTACTGAGCCAAGGAGGCCCAGAGTGACATTTCTTGAAGCTCCGTCTCTGATGAGCATGACCTTGGGATAAGTCAACCTGTAATGTTCTCCTGGGATACATTTTCTGTAAAAAAATAAAATGGCAAAAGAACCATCTCCCACTCATTTTATTGCCCTATGTGTGCCCTAGGCTGCCCTATAGACTCTGATCTCCTGATACCCTTCTTTCACAGGTCTCCTAGCACCCCTTTGCCATAGGACTCCCTAGCATTTGAGGTGGAGTAAGAACTGATGAAATTATCAGCTGAATTATTTGAACCCCTGTCCTCAAGTTTGTCTTCAATAAACATGAAAAACCAATCCAGTGCCACTGAGTTGATTCTGACGCATGATGACCCCACATGTGTCAGAGTGAAGTTGTGCTCCATAGAGTTTTCAAGGCTCTGATTGTTGGGAAGCTGATTATCAGTTCTTTGAGGCACCTCTGAATGGACTCAAACCTCCAACTTTTGGGTTAGTAGTGGATACTCAGCTGCTTATACCTTTTTCCTCAGGTTCTCAATATTATTGAATGCAAGCTCACAGATGCCTGGATTCAGCCCAGGGAGTCTGGGTACCACAGCACTCACTTAGAGAGACTGCTGGAAGCAAGAGGACTGTTCAGTTCAAGGATCTGCTGTATCAGGAAGTTTAAAAAGCCAGGATTCTTAGGGAAGAACTGTCCCAAAACACAATTGAGAGGCAGAACTTTTGCTTCCTCATCCCACTCTGGTTTTATTCAGACATCAGCTGCCCCCTAATACAGCTTGTCTTATTTTGTGCGTCAAGGCCATGCTGATCACCTGTGCTCTCTCCTTACTCCTGGGCAGGCAGAACGTGCCCTCATCTCTCCAGCAAATGCTTCTATCTGCCTAGATTTCCTAATCCCCTGCTTCTACAGGGGCTCTTTATCTTCTAGCAAAGGGGTGACGGACCTTTTTTCTGTCAAGGGCCATTTGAATATTTATATAATTTGCAGGCCATCCAAAATTATCAACTTAAAAATATGCCTGCTATATTTGGATGGCTGGAGCTGCAGTTGCCTTGGCAGGGTCAGACCAGGCTTTCTGCCCCCATAAAGATTTATAGTCTCGGAAACCCTATACAGGGTCACTATGAGTCAGCACCTACTTCACAGCACATAACCACTACCACATGGTCTGCGAGACCGATGCTCCCCACCCCTGTAGCAGAATGTTTTTCGCCAGACTCAATCGAAGCTAAATCTGTGAAGAAGAATGTGTCTCCTTTGGGTGAGATGTGAAACACCCTGAATGAGTTCCAAGTTTCTATTTCTATCTCAGTGCAATTAATAGCCTACCTCTAAAGGAGCTCTTACTGCAAAGCAGTTTGAACTGCAAGGTCAGCAGTTCAAGCTCACCAGCTGCTCCTCGAAAACCCTATACAGTGTCGCTATGGGTCAGAATCAACTCAACAGCACTTAACAACAGCAACAACAAAGGAGCTCTAAAGTCAATATATCATATCTAAATTGGAAAAATCAAGAACTAGAAATACGAACCTGATATTTAGAAATAACTACAAGGTTGGCGGTTCAAGCTCACCAGCTGCTCTTTGGAAACCCTATACAGGGTCACTATGGGTCAGAATTGACTTGACGGTACTTAGCAACAACAACAACAACAACAGTATTCCAAAAGAAAAGGAGCTCTGGTAGTGTAGTGGTTACAAATCGGGCTGTTAACCTCATGGTAGTTTGAAACTTTCCACAGGCGAAAGATGAGGTTTTCTGCTCCCATAAAGATTTACAGCCTTGGAAACCGTGTACAGGGTCGCTATGAGTTAGAACTGACTCCACGAACACCACCATCACGACATTGAGCTCTTATTAAGTGTCAGACATTCATAGCCATTATTTCACTTAACCCTCATCAGAACCTTATGAAATGGGGCAATCCTGATGTGAACACAGAAACTCAGGAGAGTTAGGTGACTTGCTCAAGATCACATAGCTAATAAATGGCAGATACAATTTGAACACAGGTCCGGGGTCTGTCCAACTTCAATAGCACTGCTTTTAAGCATGGCCCTGGTTAAAGAGCTCAGCTGCTAACTGAAAGGTCTACAGTTCAAACCCATCATTTGTTCTGCAGGAGAAAGATGCTACATTGTTTTTTGTTGTTGTTGTTGTTTTTTAAAAGATTAAAGTTATCTTGGAAATCCTGTGGAGCAGTTCTACTCTGTACTATTGTTGTTGTTAGGAGCCCTCAGGTCAGTTCCGAATCACAGTGACCCTATGCACAACAGAAGGAAACACTAAGGGATACTGGGCCATCATCACAACTGTCATGTTGGAGCCTTTTGTTGCAGCCAGTACCCACATATCTTGTTGAGGACCTTCCTTTTTTTCACTAGCCCTCTATTTTACATAATACCAAGCATATTACTGTTGGTATTTAGAAAGTCCTGGTGTGGCTCTGTAGGATAAGCACTGGACTGCTGTCAGGTCGGTGGTTCAAACCCACCAGCCATTCCTTGGAAACCCTATACAGGGTCACTATGAGTTGGAACCATCTTGATAGCCCTTAAAAACCACACCACCACTGTGGAGTTAGCTGTCACAGACTCGGCTAACATGGCAACCCCATGCATGACAGAACAAACTGTGTTCTGGTCCTATGCTATCCCCATGATAAATTGTGATTCATACAGTTTTCATTGGCTTATTGTAAGAAGTAGACAACCAGACCTTTTTTCTTAGTCCCTCTTGGTCTAGAAGATCTGCTGAAACCTATTAACATCATAGTACCACACAAACCTCCAATGAAAGACAGGTGGTGGTGGCATATGAGGTGCATTGGCTAGGAATTAAAGCTACGTGTCCTCTGTGGAAGCTGAGAATTCTACCACTGAACCATAAAGCAAGCATTACAGGCACTCAAAATTGCTTGTTATTATTAAATGGACCCATATAATACTCCGATTTAAGAAATTCCTATCTAATTTAGTATATGCACTAATGGACTGATATGACACTGTAGGGTAAGCACTGGATTCCTAACTCCGAGGTCAGCAGTTCAAATCCACCAGCTGCTCTCGGAAACCCTTCACAGGGCCGCTGTGAGTCAGAAGTGACTTGATGGCACCCAACAGCGATAGCCTTGACTAAGTCATTTCTTCTCTCTAGCACTAGCGCTTCGTGATTTTTTTGGTGGTTTTTTTTTTTTTTTTTTAAATAGATGGGGTGAAGGGGCCAATGAGATAATTTTTAGTTCTATGTATTTCAGGCTGAGTAGAGAAGTGTTTGGGAGGCAGGCAGACCTTTCTGAGACTGGATGCTGCCCCGACTGACCTCTTCAAGGTCGGCATCTTGAGCTTGAGAGTGTTCAGAAAAATGAATCAAGGAAAAATCAGGATTTGCTGATTTTTCTCTGGACTAAATTTGTGCAGAGAGAAAGAAATGCACAAACATGCACATCCAGAGGCTGATTTATTTCTGTGGTTTCTACATCTCAACCCATACTCGTCTCTGAAGGAAAGGAAAACCACCACGGCGTGTTTTATGAGCGTTTGCATGCTGGAGACAATGGAGATGTTAGTTCCACAGGAAGAGTAATTTAAGCGAAAGAGAGATATAGATGAATTCAATAATACGCAACCCGAGGTTGCTGACCTCTAAAATGTCACTCATCCTTTCTCCTACCTGTTTTCAATACATATTTGACTGGTGGTGTCATGAGTTAAATGTTGACCTGCTAATTGCAAGGTTGATGGTTCAAACTCACTAGTTACTTCATGGGAGAACAATGAGGCTGTCTGCTCCTGTAAAAATTTACAGTCTCAGAGACCTTATAGAGCTGTGTTGAGTCAAAATCGATTCAATGGCTATGGGTTTAGATTTTCTGTTGCTTATTTGTTTATTTTTTTAAAATATAGTGTAGTCCCTAACTGGTGCAAAAAATTAGTGTGTTTTTGTTTGTTTGTTTGCTACCAAAATGTTTGAGGTGGGAGTACACCCAGAGGTGTCTTAGAAGGAAGGTCTGTCGGGTGGTCTACTTCTGAACAATCAGCCATTGAAAATCCTACAGAGCACAGTCCTACTCTGACACACATGAAACTCCCATGAGTTGGAGTCTACTAGACAGAAACCGGATTTTGTTGTTGTTGTTATGCTGGTTTCTGTATTTGTTTGTTTTTTTATTGTTGTTACTATTTAGTTTATGTCCCTAACAAGGTAAAAGGATTGTTCACCTTTATATTTCTTCACTAAGAATGCGATGGTTTCTAAGATCACCTCTGACCTTTCTTTCTCTTCTCTATTCTTTCTGCAGAGAGCTCACATTTATCCTTACAGGTTCAATTCTGTGTTAGGTGTGGGTGGCCTAAGCGCTGTTACTGGTCCAATGGCTCACCTGGGTTTCAGCACTGCGTTTTTCCTGCCTCTGGGTGCCCCACTTTCATGTGGCCAAGTCCTTGACATAATCAACAACTGCTATCCATTATGCTACCTGTCTCTAGAGGACAAAAAACAATTCACAGGTGTAGGGCCTCCTTTATCTCCTTTGTCCCCCAAGGCTTTTACCACCATTGACAGTGCCAGGGTTTCCCATCAGGCCTCATCCTTCTTCTTAATGTCCTGGGATGTGACTTGATCTTTTTTGCTGAGTTTTGATTTTCTTGGCCAAAACTCTTACGTGGGTCCATGATTCCTAGTGGGCTTCCCACCTGCCTGGTTACTTCAAAGGTGACCCCATGCCAATCTGACTCCTTGATCTCTAGATTCTTTTATCCCATTGCCCATTTCTGGTTTCTCACATGGCCACTCTGAGTCCCCTGTTGGCTGCTCAACATACACCATTTGTCAGTAACTCAGTGAAGTGTAGTAGAAGAAGAACCCCTTACTATCCTCATGTGTAAACTGAAGGGTCAAGCCAGATAATCTGTAAAACCTCTTCTAATTTTGAAATGCTATGATCCAAAAACATTTCACTTAAATTCCATCATTTTAGAAATAAGAAACTGAGACCGAATCAGATAAAATACTTTGACTTCCTCATTCTCTCACTGTGAGTAGGCCCCTGTTCTATCCCCATGGCTGTCTGCTGGACTGTTCACTTGGAAATATAGCATACTATAAGGGACTCCTCCTTCCAGGTCACTCCTTGTATTGGCAGCTTAAGATGACAGTGGGAATATGCCACCCCTTTACGAGAACAAACTGTTTTTAAGGACTGGAGCACATTGATTGTTTGTGTGCAAGTGACACTGCTAATTACAAATCAACCCTGTCTATTTATTAAAGCAGGCCTCTCTCAGACAGTTCCCGCATGCAAACGATCCTTCCCCACAATTAGGGTGAATTAGTAAGGTTTTACTGAACTAATGAGACAATGTTTGTGAGGCTTGTCTTTATGTTTTCCAAGCTGTTTTGAGACAAGAGTCTATAATTGGGATTCTCAAACTACCACATTTAAGTCAGTCTGTATGAGAAGGGAGTTCATCCAAATTCCCAGTGACTTCAGAGAATGGCACTGGGTGGTGTGGCTCCAGGGCCAGGAGTGTGCAGAGACATGCATGTGTACACACAAGTGCACATACATGCATGAACATGCAACACACTTGCACTTATACATGTGTACACATACACATTCTCACGTGTTCGCATACACACACGTGCAGAGGCAGGAACATATATGCATATATTTGCACATATATGCTTGCACATGCAGATATGCACACTAACACCTGCACACATGTGTGAACACACATGTGTACAGATACATGATCACATACGCATGTGTGTGCACATGCAATGCAATTGTATTTGTACATGTATGTCACATGCATGCACATGCATACCCATATACGCATGTGAGAGTGTGTGTAGGCACACATGCACATAGTTATACTTGCACATATGTTGGCACACAGGCATGTGCACACCTATACATTCATCCTATACATGCACACACACACATGCTCACAGCCACATGAATGTATGCACAATGTATATATGTACATACACATGCATGCCCACACATGCATACACAGCTATACACAAATATATGTGTGCACATACACATGTACACACAGGAAACATTCACACACACATACATGTGCACATGCATCAATACACACATATTCATATACATACACATAAAGTGAAACCACAGATTCATAGTTAAACCTTCCCTTGATCACTAACAAGTGGTCATCATGAATGCCATGATACTAACATGTTAGGGCTGAAAGTTGGCTGGGTTTATGAAGGATAATACAAACAAAGCAAAAGTAATACCAAGCCCTATTTATTTGCAAATCAGTTTTTGCACTATATGAACAATTGTCTTCAGAGGCTTCTAAGCCAGTTATTATTATCCCTAATTAATGAGGAAGACACTGATGCCTACCGACAGAAGGCACATACTGACCTACAGGCCTACAGACAGAAGGCAGGACTGAGCTGAAATTCAAGCCCATTTACTTTCCACTGTGCTCAAAAGCATGCTCTATTATCTCTAGCCCAGTGTCTTCTGTCAAAGCTTTATTTGGTCTTTTTTTTTCTGACATACTGTTCTTAAAGACTTTCTTTAACCACTTAGCAAAGATGGAGTCTCGACCCAGGTCATTTACCTGGACCCTTTGACCCTTCAGATCTGCATCCTTGCAGAACCACAGGAACCTGTGGGTGAGAATGTATCTTAGGATGGCACAGTGGGGCCTCAGGGCCATCAGGTTTGGATGAGAAGGCTTCTGAATGGGAACCACAGTTTTATAGATAGAGACCTCAAGGATGCAGGTCAGAAGTGTTCCATGAGTCCTTCCATGGAACGTTCTGCTAGCTCTCAGAATGTCTATACAAAGGGGCTTCAAAAACTTCATGGAAAATTAAATTAAAAGATAATGAAAAGTTCCCACAAACTTTTTGAAGCCCCCTCACCTGTAAATTCAACAAGAAGCCATAGGCCCTTGGAAGTGGGGCTAAGGAATGAAACTTTAACTTGCAGGAGAGTCATCTTTTAGTTATTTCTTCAAGTGCCTGATCTGTGATTTGAAACAGGCCTGAGACCCTTTTTCTATTGTGCTATTGTTAAGTGCTGTTGAGTCAGTTCCAACTCATAGTGACTCTGTATAGGAGTTCTGATCTGGCAGTTAGCAGTTCACAGCACCCCAGAGCCAGCCGTCAAGGATCTGGTTCTAAGTTCTCTGAAATCAATTTTCCAAGAACTTAGCATTATACACAGGAGCTTATGCTACAAGAATTATTAAGGAAAGCGAGAGTTATTCAGAGACCATAAAAAAAACTCACTTTGGGTACTCCATGAAGAATATTAGACATGAAGGAGGCGGGGCTTGATGGCGGCTAGGGTGGAGGTGCAGTGAAGTTTGCCATCAGCAATAACACAAAATACCAGGCAAAGCAGATCCAGGGCAGAGCTCCAAAACTCAGAACCACAGAGATAGGAATATTTTTAAAGTTTGAAGGCTTATAGCTTGTGGAAATTGGAGCTGAAATAAAAAATCACATACTTTTGAATCTGCCAGGCCAAACTCAGATGCCCGGAGCTGACATCTTACGCAAGACCAAATGGCAAGACCGAGCGGGGGTGGGGATCAGAAATACCACAGAAAAATGCCGGGGGGAACCTTAGGGCAAAAGTGGACAATACACTTTGTCAGTTTTGCTTTGTTCTGATTTTCTTTTCTTTCTTTTTTTTTTTTTTTGGTATCTGGTCATTGGGGCGCTCACTTTTTGCCCACCTCCGTTTTGGTGATTAGAGGGGGAGGCTCAGTGAGTGGACACCCCCCCATCCTCACCACTGGTGGGTTCTTCTGCCATGCATGTGCACAGATACTTAGCACAAGAGCAGGCCCTGAACGTTTCTAATTTGTTTGTTTTTTTGTTCTGTTTTTTAATACGGGAAAGGGTAGGACAGGGCTATAGAGAGGGAAAGAGAGTTTAAAAACAAAACAGGCTGAAAATTAAATTAAAGCCTGAGGTATAGCATAACAACTAACATTGCATCTTGAAATCTCTCAGGCAGCTTTGAAAGCAAGAAGCTGAAGAGAGGACATTAAAGTCATACTCATATTAGGCTACAGATTTTTTCTTTTTCTTTTTCCTTTTATTCACTCCCTCCTCTCCCTTTTCTGTGATTAGAGAGTGCAGTATTCAGTCTAGTTTTTGTTGTCATGGTTTTTTAGTCTTTTTTTTTTTTTTTTCTTGTGGTTTTTCACTGGTGCTGTTTTGCTGTTATATGTGCACCCTTTCTGCCTTTGGAGGACTCTTTGTCTACCTATATCATAAAAGAAGAGTCAGCAACTGCTGCCATATAGACAAGCTACAATCACATTCTATAAAACACCAAAACCCAGGCAAGAACCAATACCAACTGCCATATACCAGAGAAACAGACAATACCTGTGAAAGTTACTCTGAGTTAAGCAATAAAAAGAGTGAAAAGGGAAGCCCACATCATGATCATATCTCCCTGGAAGCAAGCAGAAACCATAAAAACTACCAAAACACATACTCAATTAAGTATTAAGGCTACAGATAAACAATAAACATGTCCAAGAAGCAAAAGCAAATGACAATACCAGCATATGTCCAAAAACAAGATAAAATGTCTGAGATAAATGACCTACAGGTAGACCTGGACTCCATTCTAGAAGGAGGCCAGGCCTTGGAAATGCCTGATAAGGAATTCAGAAAAATGATTATAAAATGTTTCAAAACACTTTACAATGGAGTTGAGAAAAATAAGG
>NW_006408534.1:8921771-8930049 GCF_000296735.1 Chrysochloris asiatica | reverse complement strand
GGAGAAAAGCGGAGAGTGGGACTCTACCCAGAGAAGCAGTGATGCCTGAGGTGGAGGCAGAGACAATGATGTGGAGAGATGGAGCAGCTGGGGACTTTGGATCCAGAGAGGGAGAGGGGCTGTGTGCTGACAACCAGGGCACAGGCTTGTAGTGTATACCCTTTGGTTGGTTGATGATGCATAGAGGCTATTGTAACCATGGCAATGGAAAGATATACGATAGAATGAATATAAAACTAATGGTCTCCCATGTAAACTATTACATAATTCACAATAAAACATTTAAAAAAAAAAAAGAATATTAGGCATGTCTGATTAAGGCTCAGTTTTCAGATACCACCCCTTTTGACCCTGTAATCTCAATTCCTTCATGATGCAATATGTTATACTGCAGCATTCAAAAGGACATGGGTTCAAATCCTGAGTCCACCTACCAATAGTTCTGTGACTTTCTGCAAACTACTAACCTTTCTAAACTTCAGCTTCAATAAAATGGGATTAGACTGTAAATTCCATGCTGCCTCCCCAATACCTGTCTCAGTGCCTGCCTTATAGTATGCAGTTAACAAATATTTTCTCAAAAAAAAAAAAAGAAATATATGAATCCATGTCTTATAGATGGCTCATGCATCTTAAGCATTCCAGACAGCTGATATAAACTGAATCGTTTCTTTGATTTATTAATCAATTTTTGATATATTTTCTAAAATGCTGGGATCCATTCTTGGGATATACCAACACTGTTCCAAACTTGTACTGCAAAATGATAGTCCTGTTTATGCTACAAAGAACAAAGATTAATAGACTTAGAGACACTCATCTACAACAGAGAGCCCTAGGGTCGAAAGAACCTAGAAAGCTAAGAGGCTCCTTCAACCCTAGTTCATCAAATGCAAAGACTGATACAGAGGGAAGTAACTTGCCCAAGATCATATAGTTAGTGAAGAACAGAGTCTATTCTTTCCAAGGCAAAGACCCACCAACTAGAAAAATTTTAACCCAAACGATAAAAAACAAACAAACAAATAAAAAAAAACCAGTTCTGACACCAGGAAGAGAGACTGTTCTCCAGAACTATCCCTATCCTTGAGCTTTAATTGAGTTGTTGTTGTTAAGTGCCGTTGAGTCATTCCAACTCATAGTAACCCACTATAATGTGGCAGGTTTGAACTGCCAACCTTGCAGTTAGTAGTCCCGTGCTGCTCCTACAGCGCCTGAGGAAAAGAGTGGAAATGCTGTGTTATTTTCTGCCGTTGTGTGTCTGTCTTGAATACTGTAATACAGCATGCTCCAATATACTATAATATCACACTTAAAACCAAGAGAGCACTTACCCTAGTGACTGAGCTTGTAAATCATATGTTGCTGGACATGTTTCTTTTATGCATTTACTTTTCACAAGTATGGCTGTAATTCTCTTTTTGAAAATCAACAGAAGTTTCACAACCCTGGGGCATGTTTCCTGGCTTCCTTCCCTTACTCTGTTCTTACAACCTACTAGAAGTGGTTTGCTTTTACTGACTGGATTCGATTAGCTCTTTACTATTTTTACTTGAACAAAACTAAAGAAAGCTACAGTCCTCAGCCCATGACCTTTCAGGACTGAATCAAGTCTGCAATTAAATATATTCACCCAGACCAGAAAGCGGTCAACTTCTTACATGCTCTGGCTAGTCTAATTCCTGATATGTTCCAATCACTATACCTCAACACTCCTTGGAGAATTCTGGGACCAGAAAACAGCCTCAAAACTCAGGTTTTTCTGCTCTACTCTCTTAAAGCATTTTTGAAAGCAAAGCGTTCAGAGAAAAAGCATAATTAGTAACAGATATTTCATAATCTTGCTCTGCAAATATTTATATTAAAGACTGAGTTGCTTTGCTGTTGATGCCATAGGAAAATAGGAACAAGAAGTTAAGGAAAGACATGTCCAGGATTAAGTGAACAATTTCTTGATCTTACATTCATGTGCCTACTCATTCATTATAGAAGAATTATTTAGAATTATTCATCATATGGAAAGCAGTGGGCCAGTGTAGGTGAACAGGCAGAGCAGAAATAATAAAGAAAGAAAAGTGGTTCTCCCTATGTTCTACTGGAGAAGACATTTATTCATACACTTAAATCTAAGGAGTTTCTAACAGGAGCTATCAATAAAGACTTAGTGACCCTTTCTTGCATGACTTGGAATGATGCAAACAGTGGCAGTAGGTGAGGACATTCTAGATGAGCATCAGCTAGAGTAAAGATGCAGAATTGGGAGAGTTCCAAGTTTGGTTATCAAGGCTGCAGTGAAGAGCTCTGGTAGGGGATTTTTATTGTTGATGTTAAGTGCCTCATATTGACCCCTTATAGGGTTTCCAAGGAGCAGCTGGTGGGTTTAAACTGCTGCCCTTGTGGCTCACAGTCCAGTGCTGATACTACAGTGCCATACCAGGAGTCTCCGGTAGTGGATTGGTGGTGGTGGTGGTGGTGGTGTACTGTGGAGTCGGTTCCGACTCATAAGCAACCCTGTACAGGGTTTCTGAGGCTGTAAATCTGTAAGGGAGCAGAAAGCCTCATCTTTCTCCAGCAGAAAGGCTGGTAGTTTCAAACTGCTGTGATGCAAAGCAAAAATGGTAGTCTATAAAGGAGCCAAACTGTTCTTGGAAGAAGTTTGTTCTTAACTTGAGAATCAGTGGGAAAGTCATGAAGGGTTATCATCAGGAAACTTACATGAGTGCAGTGGTCCATATGAAGACTGTTTTGGCGTTAGCAATAATGAAGATACTTAGGGGTGAGAGTGGAGTCCCGGGGTGGCACTGCTGGTTAATGAGCAAGGTTAATGCTATGAGTAGGAACCGACTGGACAGCACTTAACAGCAGGGGTGAGAGCAATGTGAAGAGTGAATACAGATCCAAGTTGGGGAGCTATTGCTGGAGTCAGCCTTTGGGGACATAGGGCTTGAAAGGTGAAGACTACACTAGAAAGGCCTCTAAGGTATCTTATGAACACACATGACATTGAATTCCCAAAGACCAAAAATTAAATTTAGATCTTCCCAAACCACTGTAATTTAGGACAACAGTGAAGACAACTTAAAAATATATATATATTTTACTTGTGTTTGAAGGTTTATAAATGCTGCTTAGAATTGGTTGGAAATACATCTAAATTTCCAGCAGCATCAATTTCACCCAGATGGAGCTGCTCCTATGTTCATTAGCATCTTTCTATCAGTGGTTATTCTCATTTGAGGAACGCATTCCATCCCAGGGTTGTCTTTTCCTTCCAGTCTTCCACCCCAGGCTTGTGAAACCAAAGATTCCTAACACAGCTGCTCCAAAGGAGGGGAAAAGCCTTTCCTGCTTAACATTCTGCAAAAGGCTCTAGCAAATCTCCGAAGTCAATCATTGTGAATGAAGCCATTTAAGAGTGAGGCCCGTGACTCCTCTGTGCGGATGAATAACCAGGCAGAGGGAACCGCCGGCAGAGGAGACCGCAGGCGACTCTCTTTCTGCTTTGCCACCCTTTATGACCCTCCTTACGGACCTAGTGCCCTTCACAGCAATGTCTTGCTTTGCAAAAGAAACAGATAATAACTATTGAGAGGAGAAATGCTAGCCCTGCAGCCTGTTATTAAAAAGTCTGAAGAAATGGAATGTAAGGGAGGCCTTACTTTTACACAAACTTGCCCCTTCTGCATTGCAATTACATACCCAGAACTGCAGAAGAAACAGCCTGGTGAAAAGGTACACTCCTTCCATCACAGACCTTATCAATGAAGCAGTGGCCCAGAGGGCTGCTGATGGCTCACGGTCCCTCTTGTCTCCACACTATTAGTCTATGTCCTGGCGGTTGTGCAGGACAGCATTGTTGATTCAGTCCTTCTTGGATTTCAAAGGAGTGCTGGCTCCAGTCATTCTTAAAATGTTGAGAATCGTCTGCTGGTACTGGAAGTCACAGGCCCTCAATCTATATAACAGCAAGAGGAAAAACTGCCCAGATTGACTTTCAGCAGGAAGCTGTGCTTGAAAGTGCCGATTAAGTAGTACTGAGTGTTGATTTGATGAGTAATAGGAGTTGGAAAGTGAGTCTGGCATGTCTTGTGTGCTAAATTTAGCTCCACCAATGAGTCATGGGCACAATGGATATTCATTCATTCAACATTTGTTGAGCACCCTTGTGTCAGGAAACCTGCTAGCTTTAGTAGCTGAGAACATTAAGATGCATGGGACTCCTGAGGGGTTTAACCAGTAGAGTAGGCATTGGAAAGTCATTTGATCTTTCTGAGTCTGTTTCCTCTAAAAGTAAAGGCAGTGGATATTATTTCTAAGACCCCTTCCCATTCTTAACCATCTGTGATGTCATCATTTATCTCTCTGGCCCACCAGAGATGGGCACCAGATTAGCTCTCTGTTTCAGGCCCAGCCTGACTGTCTCTTATGTTTCAGAGAGACCACAGGGTCAGGCATGAGAACCCTAAATACTAGGCTTAGCCAGTAATTTTGAGTAATTATTTTCCAGATACCAGACAGCATAGGGGCGAAAAAAGAACACTCATATTTGAACACTACAGTCCAGTTCTGCAAACCAAAGACTCTACTCAACACTCACTGCAATTTTCAGTGAAGAATCTTTGCCAGAAGTTCTAGAAAAGCAATTTACTTTACAGCCATCTCTTTGTTTAGTAACCTCAAAAGTGTGTAGGTTTGGCTTTTAGGTTGATCTCATTCTCGATGTTGCCCAGACAGCTTCATTTTGATAAGGTCTGTATACTGAGGCTCCTTGGACTTTTCCTATAAGGACGAGACAAGCCTAACAATGAGAGGGTGGAGGCTATCACCAGGCTAATATTGGAAACTCTGTGTAAGGTAGGGTGACTCATTGCCTCCAGGCTAGAATCAGAAGGAAAAAGTTGAAAAGGAAACTTAATGGTAATAAAATCCTTGTTAAAAGAACCTCAAGGTACCCAGTTGGAATCTTGGTGTGGCACTATAGAATAAACACATTGCTAACCGCAAGGTCGGAGATTCAAATCCACCAGCGGTTCCTTAAAAACCCTATACAGAGTTGCTATGAGTTGGAATTGACTCAACAGCACTTAACAACAACAACAGCAACAACAAAGGTACCCAGGTAGAATAGGGTGAGATTCAGAAGGGTTAGTTCACTTTCTGACTTATAGAAAACACTGGTGTGGCACTATGGGTTAATGCACTGGACTGTAAGGTTGGTTTGAACTGTAAGGTCAGTGGTTCAAGTTCATCAACTTATATAGGTTTGCTGTGAGTCAGAACCAATTCGATGGCACTTAACACCAACAATATTCTGGTGTGGCACTGTGAGATAAGCACTCAACCATAAGGTTGGTTAGAACCTGAAGGAGAGTGGTTCAAACTCACCAGTCACTCCTAGGAAATCGGACACAGGGTCACTATGAGTCAAAACAAGCTCAATGGCACTTGACAACAGCAAATGCTAGAAAGACAGCCCAAAGGATTACTGACTAAAGTTCCACAATTCATGGCATCAGAGAACAACTCACCCCTCATTCTCTGGAAGGCCTCTCTAGTCTCCAAGGCTTCTTAGCACAAATGTGAAGTAGTGGATTAGCAGTAGTTCTAGTTTAAGTGTTTCTTGAGGTGCCAGTCAAATGTGATACTCACTCTCCCCTTTCTAGCTACCCTAACACTTTCTAAGGAAATGCTTGGCGAAAGCAAAGCATAGCTCAAGACGTTTTTATTGCGTTTTTTCTTTCTGAGGCTTCTTAGAAATCTTCGGCACCAAACGTATCATATGGAAATATAAAATGCCAATGACATCTCCTGCCAGCTTCTGTTTCTTCATCAGAGACTCCTTTCCAAAGGATGGAAGCACTGGTCATGGGCAGGACTGTTGTTCCTCAAGGGGCCCTATGCTTACTCCTCCTATGGACATAGGGATTCTTTCATCTTAGAGTGTTTTGTTGTTTTATTTTTCTTTTTCAGAAACTGGGTTGATTGACAACTCCACGCCTCCATCAGAACAGCACTTGGTACTTCAGTATTTTTTTCCTGCAGCTAGTCTCTATTATGTCTAAGGGATCTTACCAGTAAGTGTCACCAACAATGCCAAGGGACATGAGTATGGGTAAGAACTGCTCTTCATATTTTTTAAGAAGGAAAAATAGAGGACACATTAATACCAGAAGAAGGAGCAAAAAAAAAAAAAAAAAAAAATCTCACCCCCATATTGTTGTTAAGTGCCGTCGAGTCGGTTCCGACCCATAGTGACCCTGTACAGGGTTTCCGAGGGCGTAAATCTTTACAGGAATAGAAAGCCTCATCTTTCTCCCGCAGAGCTGCTGGTAGTTTCAAACCACTGACCTTAAGGTTTGCAGCCCGATTCGTAACCACTATGCTACCAGAGCTCCTTCACCCCCATATTAGCAGAGGGAAAAAGAAAGGCATCCAATCACTGAACATGTCCTATGTGCTCCAGCAGCCATGGGAGTAGGTTCTGGCCCAAAGGAAAAACAAGACAGAAGAAAGAGGATAAAGAGGAAGAATGAAGAAATTCAGACTGACCTGAAGAAACTATAACTTGACTATGGGCCCTTCAGCTAGAATTTGTATTAAGACTGAAACTCTGAAATCCTTGCTCTTTCACCTTATTGCATTGACCAACCTGCATCCTTCTGAGACAGTCCATGGTAGCAATCCATGTCACTTGGGAAGAGGGTCAAAATAAAAACCTGGATTTGGTCACATCCCAATCTGTCTTTTACAGGCTGCTTCAATCTAATCTCCAAGTAAGGTGACTGGCTATTTGTGATAGAATATGCCTTTAAAAAGCACTCTTTATTTTGTTTCGCTTCATCATGATCAAGCTGTTGTTTACTGGACAAACAATCTAAGCAGTAAAACTACCATAAATTGCAGCAGACCAAGCTAGTAGAAAATGTACATTGTAGACAAAAATGGCACAGACAAAAATAATGACATCCCATTTCTCAAGACAGAAAAATTGCAAAGGGATATAATTACTCAAGCAAGAAAATTACTCAAGAGAGAAAAATTCCAAAGAGATGAGTGATACATCAGGATACTGGGAGGGATCATGAAGAGGGTTAGTTTGAATTTAACTCATATATGAGTATATGTGGACCTATACACATTCACACATGTTTTTCCTAAAAATGACTTTAAACGGAGGACACAAGGATGAGGAGGACACATTCTCCTCATAAAATATTAAAACAGTAGTGCTCTCTTTGACCAGGTGCTCCCCCCTTCCCCTTACCATTTCTGCCCCTTGAGGTAAACACAATATTAAGTTTGAGATATATCTTTTCAGACATTTTCTCATGTGTTACACACACACACACACACACATATATCCACATAAATTTTTATAAGGATAATAAATGTATATGTTACTTATGTAATTAAAATTTAATTCTCCACAAGAAAGAGACTAAGAACATAAAGCTAGAATAAAGCTACCGAATCAGCTCTCATGGTGGCCAACAGATGACAGTATTTGTCAGAAATAAGTTCATGAACAGTCAAACTTGGAATGGTACATCTAACCTGAATTACTTCACATTGCAACATTAAAGATTTGTATGGTGGTGGTATGTCGTGGAGTTGGTTCCAACTCATAGTGACCCTGTACAGGGTTTCTGAGGCTATAAATCTGTACAGGAGCAGAAAGCCTCATCTATCTCCCATTGAGCAGCTGGTAGTTTCAAACTGCTGGCCCTGAGGTTAGCAGTCCAATTTGTAACCACTATGCTACCAGAGTTCCTTAAAGACTGTGAAACAATCTGACAAGTTATTCAAAAAATTAAACAGCACACAAAAATTGTTGTTGCTGTTGTGAAGTACCATTGGGTAGGTTCTGACCCATAGTGACCCTGCATATGGTTTCCATGGAACAGCTGGTGAGCTTGAACCTCCAACCTTGCGGTTTAAACAGCTTTGTAGTCTGGCGCGTTAATCCACAGTGCCACACCAGGACTCCAAGAATACTACTCTGGTATGTCACTGAAATAAACTCAAAAGGAAAATCTTTTGCAAGTTGCATCAACCTTGCTTGCTGAATTTGAAGAGGACTTAAAATATTTACTGATGAAGATCAAAGACCACAGCCTTCAGTACGGATTACACCTCAATATAAAAAAAAAACAAAAATCCTCACCACTGGACCAATAAATAACATTCTTATCAATGGGCAAAAGACTGCAATGCCAAATATTTCATTTTTCTTGGACCAACCATTAACACTCATGAAAGCAGCAGTCAAGAAATCAAA
>NW_006408534.1:8919885-8921671 GCF_000296735.1 Chrysochloris asiatica | reverse complement strand
TCAAAACACTTTACAATGGAGTTGAGAAAAATAAGGAAGAAGTCAGGAAAGTGCTACAGGAACAATCAAATAAGATAGAGCATTGAAAAAAATGCAAAACCTACAGAAAGAGGCCTAAATGATCAATAACAGAATATCAGAAATAGACAATACTCTGAAAGGGAAGAGGGGTAGAATAGATGAGATGAAAGGCAGAACCAGTGAGCTGGAAGACAAATCTCTCAATACCACTAAGATAGAAGAACAAACACAGAAAAGGATCAAAAAATTTTTGAAGAAGGTCTAAGACTCATATTGGACAACATGAAGAGGAATAACTTAAGAATTATCATCATCCCAGAACAAGAAGATTCACACAAGTCCACAGAGGAAATAGTTGAATACCTGCTGGAAGAAAATTTCTCTAACATCCTGAAAGGTGAAAAAATAAACATTCAAGAAGCTCAACGAACCCCAGGAAGGAAGGACCCAAAAGAAAATCACCAAGACATATCGTAGTCAAGCTCTCCAAAATCCAAGATAAGGAGACACTTCTGAAAGCAGCCAGGGAAAACAGAAGTGTCACATACAAAGGCAAGCAAGTCAGATTAAGCTCAGATCTCTCATCAGAAACCATGCAAGCAAGAAGGCAATGAGGAGACATATATAAAACCCTGAAGGAAAAAAAATGCCAACCAATAATCCTTTATCCAGCAAAGCTATCAATCAAATATGACAGCATAATCAAAACATTCCAGGATAAGTTATAGCCAGACCTATACGACATGATAAAGAAATTAAAGACATCCAAATTGGCAAAGAGGAAATAAAACTCTCCTTATTTGCAGATAATCTGACCCTATACATAGAAAACCCCAAAGACTCAGTAAAAAAAAACTATTAGACCTCATCAAAAGATTCAGCAAAGTAGCAGGGTATAAGATTAACATACAAAAATCAATTGGCTTTCTCTATAGCAACAGCAATAATGATGAAAACGACATTAGGAAAGCAATACCATTTACATTAGCCATGCAAAGGATGAAATACTTAGGAATAAACATAACCAGAGAAACAAAGGACTTATACAAAGAAAATTACAAAGCACTACTACAAGAAACCAAAAGAGTCCTACAGAAGTGGAAGAACATACCATGTTCCTGGATAGGAAGACTCAACATTGTGAAAATGTCAATATTACCCAGAGCAATTTACACATACAATGCAATCCCAATCCAGATTTCAACAACATTCTTCAAAGAGATGGAAAGGACAATTAGTGATTTCATAGGGAAAGGAAAGAGACCCAGAATAAGCAAAGTACTGCTTAAAAGGAAGAACAAGGTTGGAGGTCTCTCACTCCCCAATTTCAAACTTTACTACATGGCTATGGTGTCAAATAGCCTGGTACTAGTACAATGAAAGAGACATTGATCAATGGAACAGAATTAAGAATCTAGATATTAACCCAACCACTTACAGCCAAATGATTTTCAACAAAATGCCTAGGCACATTGCATGTGGGGGGGGGGAAGAGACAGTCTCTTTAACAAATGGTGCTGGCAGAACTGGAAAGCGATATGTAAAAGACTGAAACAAGACCTTTGCTTCATGCCCTATACAAAAATGAACTCAACATGGATTAAAGATCTAAATGTGAATCCTAAAATTATGAAGATCATCAATGAAAAAATAGGGACAAACGTGAGGGTGCTAATTCAGGGCATATACAGACTGCTACACATTTTGAAAAGTACACAATCAAAAATAGACAAAATAGATGAGTGGGATATACTAAAAATTAAAA
>NW_006408534.1:8914168-8918367 GCF_000296735.1 Chrysochloris asiatica | reverse complement strand
GTGGCAGCATTAATGGGCTCAAGTGTAGCCAATGATTGTGAGGTTGGCCCAGGACAGGCAATGTTTCGTTCTGTTGTGCAGAGGGTCACTATGAGTTGGTACTGACTCAGTGGCACCTAACAACAACAGCATCCTAACTCCTGGGCATTGCGTTGCATAACACCCATGTTGTGGTTGTTGCTAAATGCTGTGAGGTTAGTTCTGACTCATAGTGACCCTATAGGGTTTCTGAGGCTGTAATCTTTGTAGGAACAGAAAGCCTCATCTTTCTCCCATGGAGTGGCTGGTGGACTAGAACAACCAACCTTGTGATTCACAGTCTAGTGCTTATCCCATGAAGCCACCACACTCCCATGTAATACTCTTAGACTTAATGAATTTAGGGCTCAGGTTGTCCTTATACATTATGATTACTATTAATCATAATAGATGGTTATATTTTGATGTATTATGATTAATAATCATAATTAGCAAAGGTACTGTAGTTAACAAAGTCAAAGAAATTTCTGGGAAGGTGCATTATTCAGTTTTAAAACAAAATCTGAAAAAGTTGAGGGTAGCATTGTGCTGAGAGATCTTCTTAGACTTTTAGTACCTAAGGATTCAATGGTTTGTTCATTCATTTGTAACTTATTTGTATTCATTCAGCCAGCACCTGTATTCCAAGCACTGTGCTTGGTGACAGAAACACAGTTGGCGGCATGAAACAGTTGGATGATCAGGACTTTGGAGAGAGAGATGTGGTTTGGACACTTGGCTCCAATAGTTACTTTATTTTCCAATATTTATTAATGATGAGATTTTAGACAAGTCAGTTAACCTTTTAAGCCTCAGTTTCCTCACCTGTGGAGTGGTGATAGTAATCAACTTGCTGTTAAGGGAATTAGAAATAAAGTTCACAGAGCATTTAGCATAGTTTCTAGCACAAGGTAAATGCTAGAAGCAATTATTATAAAGTAACAGTCTCTATCCTAATGGAGCTCGTGAATTGGTATGGGAGACAGAAAATTAAAGAAAGCATTGTAAAAGTGTTCCACTTTCAGAATAATGGCATGAGGAGCCCGGGTCCCCAGTGAAACAAGCATAACTAGTGACATTTAAAATAAAAACATTTATATGGAGAGAAACAAACAAATAAAAAAAATACAATTATTGAAAGTTTCTGGACATTGTCCTAAGGGCATACAGCAAATGAAGAAACACTTATTCAAGAACACCTACTAAACTCCAGTAAGAACAAAGAATTTGTGGTGATTGAATCATGACATACTCTCTCCTTAACTCCTCCGGACTCCACATGATGAAAGCTTCGTTCCAGGCTGGTGTTTCCAAGAATACCAAGTTCTCACTCCTCCTAGCTCATAGTTAAGGGTTCTGATGTCTCCCAGGAGGGGCAAGGCACTCGAATCTTTTCTAGTTCCATTTTGCAGAGGCGTCCTGGTGGTGCTATGGAGATCTGCTCAGATACTAACCGAAAGGTCAGCAATTTGAATCCACCAGCCATGGCAGTCTGCTTTTACAACAAATCACAGCTTTGTAAACCCTATGCCACAGTACTACTCTGTCTCTATGCATCAGAATCAACTCAATGACAAAGAGATGTCTGTTTTTAAATTTCATATGAGTACTGATGTGGTGCTGTAGGATAAGCACTAGACTGCAAAGTCAGTTCAAAGTACAAGGTCAATGGTTCAAACCCACCAGGTACTTCTCAGAAACTCTATGCAGGGTCACTGAATTGGAATTGACTTCATGACACTTAACAACAACAGCATTAACCAAGAAGTCAGAATTTCCTTCCTCTACCCAATGTCCATTCCATTGCATGCCAAGAATACTGAGTCCCTACCCCCATCACAGGAATCCTGGTGTGGCACTGTGGGTTAATGTGCCAGACTGCAAAGTTGTTTGAACTGCAAAGTCGGTGGTTCAAGCTCACCAGTTGCTCATTGGAAACTCTACACAGGGTCACTATGGGTCAGAACCGACTCCATGGCACTTAACAACAACAACCCTCATCACAACTTACTTGTAGGACAGAGGTTCCACACTGGGAAAGGCAAGTCAAGAAGAAGAGGAGTTACTGCCCCCATTCCCTAAAGCCTTGCCCATTAAGCAGGGTGTCACTCCATAAGAAGGGGACAAGATATTAGGTTTAATAGACAAAGACTTAAAGAAAGTTACAAATATCTTCAAACAATGAAAGGAAAATGTGTTAAAAAAAAAAGAAAGTAAAGTACAATGATTATCTGTTCACACAGGATAACATTAAAAAGACAAATTATTTTATAAAAAGAACAAAATAGAAATTCTGAAGTTAAACACTACATGCTTTTTTAAAAAAAAAATCATTAGAAAGACTTAATAGTAGATTTGAATGGACAGAAAAAAGAACCAGCAGATAGAATTCCTGATATGGCACTGTAGGATCAGCACCAGACTGTGAACCATAAGATCAGCAGTTCAAACCCACCAGCTGCTCCTTGGACACCCTATACAGGGTCACTATGAGTTGGAACTGACCATCAATTGGTCATATGCAAGATGAAGAAAATTAAAACAACACGAGAGCCTAAATATAACCTCAAACATAAAACACCTGAATTTAGAGACCATCTTAAAAAAAGATTTGATGCATTAGAACAGACGACTTGTGGGATGACATCAAGGACATCATACAGAAAGAAAGCAAAAGGTCATTAAGAAGACAAGAAAGAAGGAAAAGACCAAAATGGATGTCAGAAGAAACTCTGAAACTTGCTCTCCAATGATGCTAAAACAAATGGAAGAAATCTGGAGATAAAAGAGCTGAACAGAAAATTTCAAAGGTCAGCTCCAGAAGACCAAGTCAAATACTATAGCAAAATATACAAATACCAAGAGTTAGAAAATCAAAAGGAAGGAACACGCTCAGCATTTCTCAAACTGTGGTAAACGAAGAAAAAATTCAAGCCTCAAGTTTCAATGTTGAAGGAATATACAGAATCACCAAAAAGAAATGGTTGATGTTCAACCATTCCAAGAGGTAGTGTATGATTAAGAGACAATGATACTGAAGTAAGATGTCAAAGGTGCATTACAGGCATTGGCAAAGAGCAAGAAACTGGGAATTAATGGAGTACAAATTGAAATCTTTCAACAAACTGATGCAGCACTGCAGACACTCACTCAACTATGCTAAGAAATTTTGAAGACTATTACCTGGAAAACTGACTGGAAAAGACCTATATTTATGCCTATTCTGAAAAGAGGTGATCCAGTGAAATATGGAAATCATTGGACAATATCATTAATATCCCTGCAAGTAAAATTTTACTAAAGATAATACAAAAATGGCTGCAACCATACATGGACAGAGAAATTCCATATGTTAGAGCTGAATTCAGAAGAGGACATGAATTGGAGGATATCCTTGCTTATGTCAGATGGATCTTGGCTGAAATCAGAGAATACTAGAAAAACTGTTTTCCTGTGCTTTACTGTCTATGCAAAGGCTTTTGATTGTGTGGATCATGACAAGCTACAGAAAACATTGTGGAGAATGAGTATTTACAGAACTCTTAATTGTGCTCATGAGGAACCGGTACATAGACCAAAAGACAGTTGTTCTAAAAGAACAAGACAATCCTGAATTGTTTAAAATTAGGAAAGGTGTGCACCAAGGTTGTATTCTTCACTATACTTATTCAACCTGTATTCTGAGCAAATATTTCAAGAAGCTGGTTTATATGAAGAGAAACATGGCATCAAAACTGTAGGAAGACTCATTAACAACCTGCAACATGCAGATGATATAATGTTGCTTGCTGAAAGCAAAGAGGACTTAAAATACTTACTGATGAAGATCAAACACCACAGCCTTTGGTATTGGTTGCACTTCAGTGTAAAGAAAACAAAATTCCTCACCACTGGAACAATAAACAACATCCATATAAATGGAGAAAAGATTGACACTAGCAAAGACTGCATTTTGCTTGGATCAATAATTATCATTGATACATGTGTATCAATAGTCATGGATGAAGCAGTGAAGAAATCAAACGACGTATTACATTAGACAAATTTGCTGCACAAGACCGTTTTAAAGTGCAGAAAAGCAAAGATGTCAGTTTGAGGACTAACATATGTCTGACCTAAGCCCTGGTATTTTCAATAACCTCATATTCTTATGAAAGTTTAACAGTGAATAAGGAAGATCA
>NW_006408534.1:8910932-8911798 GCF_000296735.1 Chrysochloris asiatica | reverse complement strand
AAAAAAAAAAAAATGAGGAAGCTATTAGTTAAAAACATACATAAAATCAGTTAATAGCAATATATCTAAAAATAATAGGTAGTGGTAGAGTGCTGTGGAGTTGGTTCTGACACATAATAGCAACTCTGCAAAGGTTTCTGAGGCTGTAAATATTTACATGAGCAGAAAGCCTGATCTTTCTCCCACATAACAGCTGGTAGTTTCGAACTGCTGAATTTGAGGTTAGGAGCCTCATTCGTTACCACTATGGAATTAACAGGCATGGTTGTTATAACAGCTGCTCAAATTATGCTCAGAAATTTTAAGGAACATATGAAGATAATGAGGAATGAAACGGAAGCTATATAAAGATCCAAATGGAATTTCTAGAGATTATAGACCAATACAGTATTTAAAATTAACATTATACTGAACTGGATTAACAGCAGATTTTAAAGAGTCAAACAAAAAAATCAATGAATCTAAAGATACAGAAATAGCAACTGTCTAAAATAAAGATTCTATAGTATAAGCATTTGACCACAAGATTGGTTAAAACCACATAATCAGTGGTTCAAACTCACCAGCTGCTCCTCAGAAAATCTCTAGACAACTGCTATGAGTCAGGACTGACTCAACGGCACTTAACAACAACAACAGGATAAGCACTGGGCTGCGATCCATGATGTTGATGGTTCAAACCTACTAGCAGCTCCTTTGAAATCCTTTGTTGGGTCACAACGAGTCAAAACGAACTCAGTGGCACTTAACAATAACAAAATTAAAGTATAGAGAGTACAAATAGCCAAAAATAAATGAGTAGAGTCATAGTAATCTGTTGTTGTTGTTGTTGTTATGTGCCGTGGAGTCGGAACCGACTCATAGCG
>NW_006408534.1:8907470-8910462 GCF_000296735.1 Chrysochloris asiatica | reverse complement strand
GTTATGTGTGCTGTCAGTTCAATTCTGACACATTTTCATTCTATGGGTAGACTAGAATAGTCCCATAGGGTTTCCTAGATTGTAATCTTTATGGGAGAAAATCACCAGGATTTTCCTCCTATGAAGAGGTTGGTGGTTTCAATCCACCAACCTTTTGGTTTGCTGCTGAATACTTAACCATTGTACCACTAGAACTGCTTTTTTGGAATCATAGCTACTCTCTATGACAGAGTTGTTGTCGTTGTTAAGCATCATTGATCTGATTCTGACTCATAGTGACCCTGTATAGGGTTTCTGAAGAGCGGTTGGTGGGTTTAAACTGCCAGCCTTGCAAGAATTCCCCCATGGAGTGTCTTAGGCTTAAATATATGTGAGAGCAGATCACCTGGTCTTTCCTCCCATGAAGCCACTGCTGGGTTCCAAGCTATCAATCTAACATACATATCCAGAAAAATCCATTTCCCATATGAAGATGAAAAACCACTTTCCTAGAAAAAAAAAAAAAAAGAAAAGCTGAAAGTATTTCTTGCCAGTGTGTCGAATTTCAACAAATGATAAAGGAAGTTCTTTGAATGGAAGGAAAAGAATACTGAATGAGAATTTGAATTTACTAAAAGAAACGATGAGTCCCCCAAAAGGATAAATAGATTGATAAAGATAGACATGTTTTTCTCATTTAAAATTGTCTTTAAAAGATAATTGATTTTAGCACAATAGTAATAATTCATTGTTGGGTTTATAACACATGAAAAGCTAAATTTGAGAAAACCACAGCACAAAGAATAGGATGGTTAAATGGAAGTAGGCTTAAGCATCCCACACTATATATGAAGTGGTATAATTCCATTCTCAGATAGAATATAATAAGCTAAAAAAAAAAAAGAACATTATGAATCACATCAAAATTTAAAACATTTGCTCTATGAAAGACCTTTAAGAGAACGAAAAGATAAGCTAGGTAGATTGAATATACCAATGCCAATTTCCTGGTTATTATGCAAGAAGTTACCATTGGATGAAGTTATTTCTGAATAGCTTTTATTATTAAAAAGTTTTTTAAGGATAGTAAAACCAGTAATAATAATAAAAAGGACTAGATAGTAAATATTGTAGTCTTGTGAGCTATATTGTCTCTTACAACTATTTAATTCTGCCATTATAGCATGAAAGCAGACACAGGCAAATAAACAATATGTAACAGAAAATATAGCTATGTTTCAATAAAATTTCATTTACCAAAAACTGGTAGCTTGGCAGAGATAGAGGCAGGAATGATGATGTGGAGAGATGGAGCAGCTGGGGACTCTGGACTCAGGGAGGGAGAGGGGCTGTGTGCTGGTGACCAGGGGGTGGGCTTACAGAATGTACCCTTGAATGGTTATATATTCCTGAGTGCTTGGGTGTACATTAAAAAAAACAAACCAAAAATCAAAAAACAGAGGGAATAGAAGCAAATGCTGTTGAATGATGATGCATGGAGGGGATTGTAATCATTGCAATGAAACGAAATACGATAGGATGAATGTAAAGCAAATGTTCTTCCATGTAAACTAGCACTCAATTCACAATAAAAACTTAAAAACAAACAAAAACTGGTGGCTTGGAGGGTGGAGCGAAATGACAAGTTTCTTTCCCAGCAACTAACCCCTCTGAGAAATGACATAAAAACAAACAGAATAAGATGCCAGAATTCCAGATGGGAACTGAGATGTTGGAGAGTTGGGGGTGGTTGAGGGGAGGAGTTAGTATGGCACAGAAGCTGGGAGAAACCTTCTTACTAACACTGGTAGCAATCATGCCTAGCAGCCACTTTGAGACAGGACTGGGAAACACTCTCAACAGGGAACGCAGAAAGGGAGCTAATGTGAGGAAGTGTACCCTATTTTTTTTTAAGGTGGCACAAATTAGATATGAGAGTTTGTGGGTAGCACAACAGGGAAGGAGCCAAGCAAGACCATGTAAGAAAGTGCTATTGAATCTTGCTAAAGCCTGAGATGGATGAGCACTAGGACCAGGAAGAACAGCAAGAGCAACAGGGTGAGGTGAATAACTTAGACTGATGGGTGACACACAGGGAAATAACTAGCTCCCTTCCTACAGCAGGACACCATAGGGAGGCCTGTGAAGGGGCACCTGTGAGGAAAAGACATAAAGAGCCCCTCACCGCTAAACTCTCCTTTCCCTTCTTCTTCCCCCATCAATGCATGTTAAATTCCAGAGATAGACCATCCCCAACTTCAAAACCAATACTGAATAAAACCTAAGGATAAGAGTGCCCTCTAGTGGTTCTCAGGAGACGATAATAAACCCAGTTCCAGGGGTCAATGTTGATTCAGAGTGACTCTGTGGGGGTGGAGTGTAGTTATCCCTTTGTGTTCTCAGGGTTGTAAATCTTTGTGGAGGAGGGCTGCTACATCGTTATCCTGTGGAGTGGCTGCTGAGTGTGCGCTCTGATATTTTAGTTGGCAGCAAGGTGCTTAGCTTCTGCACCACTAGGACGCCCAGTCAGGAATAAAAACCAGAAAACAAAATGTAAAGTTAAAAAAAAAAAAAGGCCCAAGTTCAACAAAAAATAGTAAAACGCAAAATCACAAGAAAGGGAAGACTAATCAAAAGCAAAACATGAAACATGAAGTGGAAGAAATTTATCTCATGAAGGCAAGATTAATACAAAATATTCATTGTTATTAGACTATGTCACTAACTATGTTTAAAAAAAGCAAAAAGGACATAAAAAACGAGTAATCAGAGACCAGGAAATAAACAAAGGAACAAAATAAGAGACTCAACAAAGAAACTGAAAACATAAACAACAACAACAAAGAGAACTACTGGAACTGAATAAGAAAAACAAAAATACAGTTCAACAGACAGAAGAAAGAATAACTGAACAAGAAGACAGAATAACTGAATTCATCAAGTCTCAGAAATGAATATGCCAAGATTGTATTCTTTCACCATACTTATTCAATTTGTATGTTGAGCAAATAAT
>NW_006408534.1:8904766-8905950 GCF_000296735.1 Chrysochloris asiatica | reverse complement strand
ATGGCACTTAACAACAACATACGTAGGAAAATCAAAATAAATTTAAAATAATTTTAATTATTTTTAAATAATTAAGAAGGAGCATTACTTATCTTTTTGTATGAAGCATGACTCTCACACCTAAACCAGGCAGAACAAAGATTTCCAAAAATGCAACGATGTGTACAATCATAAGGACTAAGTGTATAATATTTTAAGGGAATAAATTCAATAATTAAATCCCTTAAACAGTACTATGGCATCAGATTTATAAGAAATGAACACAAAATAATCTAATTGAATACAGGTTCTATATTAATGTTAATGGAACCACATGACAGAAATGGGGAGGGAGGAGTATATCAGAAATAGATTTTCTATGTTGCAGTTGAACTGTTTTTCAGATGTTAAACATGTTGCAATTGTAAACACGGTAATGTGATGTATGAAGCAAAACAAATCACACCCACTGCTATTGAATTGTTTCTGATTCATAACGACCCCGTAAGAGTTTTTGAGGCTATAAATCTTTATAGAAGCACAAAACCACATACTTTTTCTGAGTAGTGGCTGATGGACTTATCAGTGGCTTATCCTATAGTGCTACCATTGCAAGTATATATGGTACTGTTATTTTTCTTAAATGCCATCGAGTTGGTTACAACTTATAGCAGTTTCTGAGGAGTGGCTGTGGGTTTGAACTGCTGACCATGTGGTTAGCAGTCCAATGCTTACTCTATAGCGTCACACCAGGATTCCTAATATGTGTGGTTGTTGTGGTTGTTATTGTTAAATGCCATCGAGTTGATCCTGACCCATAGCTACTCTGAATAGGGTTTCCAAGGAGCAGCTGATGAGCTTGAACCACTGATCTTGCAGTTCAAACAGCTTTGCAGTTTGATGCGTTAACCCACATCATCACACCAGAACTCCAACATATGTGGTAACCACTAAGAAAAAACTCAGAATCAAAGAAGGAAGAAAACAAAAAGATTCATACAAGAAAGTAGCCCGATGCAAACAAAAACATTAAAGTCGGAATAAGAAAATAAAGATGATAAGAATTACTCAAAATACAAATGAGTGAGTAGCTAAATTATTAGTTTTCAGTAATAACTTTAAGCGTAAATGGTCTAAATGCCCCATGTAAAAGGCAGAAATGATAAAATGGGCTTTAAAAATCAACGATCCATTTATTTTTGCTG
>NW_006408534.1:8862205-8903097 GCF_000296735.1 Chrysochloris asiatica | reverse complement strand
ATCAGAAACCCTATACTTGAAGGCACTTAACAGCAAAACAACAAGGCATAAATAAATGAAATAAAATATTAAAGAACATATCAACAAAACCAGAAGTTGGTTCTTTGAAAGGATCAATAAAATACACAAATGATTGGCTACATTGACAAAACAAAACAAAAACAGGAGAAGAAAATAATCCAACTAAGAAATGAAATTGTGACATTTCAACCAACCCAACAGAGATAAAGAAGATCATAATTGATTACTAAGGACATTTATACTCAAATTTGAAAATCTAGATAAAATAGACAAATTCCCCAAACAAACTACCTATCCAAACTAAAACAAACAGAGGTAGAAATTTTAACAAAAATTTAAACAAACCAATTACAAAAAAAGATATTAAAGATGTCTTAAAAAACAGAAAAACAAACAAACAAAAAAAAAAACCAACCCAAAACCCACAAACTGTCAACAGGTAAAAAATCCACGGCCAAATGACTACACTGGAGGATTCTACCAAGTATTTAGAGGAGTTGACAGCAATCATACTCAACCTCCTCAAAAACACAGAAGAAGAAGGAGCATCACTGATCTTTTTGTATAAAGCATTACTCTAACACCTAAACCAGGCAAAGATAGTACAAAAAAAAAAAAAAAAAAAAGAAAATTATAGACCAATATCTCCGATGAACACAGATGCAAAAATATTCAACAAATGCTAGGCAACATATGATTTGAAAAACAAATCATACACCGTGGTCAAGTGGGATTCATACCAGGAATACAAAGGTGGTTTAACATTAAAAAATCATCAACATAATCCACCAAACAAATAAAGCAAAGGGAAGGAACCATATGGTCATATCACTTGATGCATTCAAAAAATTCTGCACCCTTTCCTGATAAAAGTGCTCAGAAACATAGGAACAGAAGGGAGGTTCCTCAACATAATTAATGGGTATCACCAAAGCCACCTCACCCACTGAAGTCTCCTACAGGACCAAAGTTGTCATTACCAGGAAAACTAACTCCACTGCTACCACCAAAGTTTCCAGACTCACTCTGAACTCTGCTTAGACTAGATTCTAGCCATATCTTGCTTTGCCAGGGCTTTCCTTATTTCACATGTATGGCCATTCACGGATGTTATTTCTGAACGACAATCTTATCTACAGAAACATGATCAGCAAAAGTTACAAATGCAAGGCCTCTTTTCTTGCTTGCTACTGCTCAAAATAATCTCTTAGATGATGTTCTTTACAATCTTCTTTAATGCCACCAGCAAAGATCTTTTTCATAGTTGAGTAGGCTCCTGGTCACTGATAATCTTCTCATGAGACAATCCTCTTTGGTTCCACAATTCCTCCATTTCCTTGGGTGGCCTTGCATTCATGGCTACATCCTCCTCCTCCATGGAAAGGTAAAGGACAAACCCAGAGTCAATGAAGCACTTGATGTTTGGGTCTCTCATTATCACATAGTCCATGACTGTCACCCATTGTGTGAAACGACTCCTTGTATTTTCATCTTATGTTTCAAAGTTTGACCTGTCAATGAAGGGCTCCCACAACTGTTTTGCCCTTTAGGAAACCGACTCAGAAATGTCCGCAGTGGGAGAAAAGGCTTTAACGATACTTCCTTGATGGTGTCCATGGCCAGAAATGAATAAGCTAACAAATGTATCTGCCAACTTCATCATAAAATTTTATTTACAATACAATAATAATAACAACAACAAAAAAACAAAAAATATGGCTTGCCAAGCCCTGTCCTAGAGCAACTCCTAAGAAACCAAATAAAGAGGTAAAGCTAATCTGCTAATTGTGGAGTTAAAATGGTAAGATGGAAAAGTAGACATATTTAGAATCTGACAGGTGCTCCCTGTTGTTGTTGAGTGCTATTGCGTCAGTTCTGACCCATAGCGACCCTGTATAGGGTTTCTGAAAAGCAGCTGGTGAGTTTGAACCACCGACCTTGCAGTTCAAATAGCTTTGCAGTCTGACACATTAATCCACAGTGCCACACCAGGATTTCAGGTGCTCTCTTGGCATTAAAAGAACACTTAATGAATATTGACTAATGAATGAACAAAGAAAAGCATGGGGTAAGTCTTAGGCCACATATTGCATTTGATTTCCCATGTACTCACTTTGCTGAGAGATTCCACACAAGTCTCCTGACTGTGAGAAATTCTCAAGATGGGTCATCTTCAGAAATATAAAGGGCTCATGAGATTGCTAGACTAGCCAGACACAGATTGTTGATTTACATCTAGGGATATGTAAGCAGGATGATTAGGGGAATGGAGCAAAGAAATCTGTTCTAGGACTAGGAACTTTAAATAAGAATATAGTCATTAAGACCATGGGTGAGCCATTTTGGCTTCTCCGGGGGGCGGGGGTGGGGGGAACGGGAGGTGCTGGTAGAATTGTAAATGGGGAACTGGAACTGGAGGAGGGGCTTTTTTGGGACAGGGAAATAAAACTGTTCGTGGGCTGCCAATGCAGCACATCTTGCCCATGTCTACTGGGTTAGGTACCCTAATTTGCAAAATTGAATAAAGAAAACCTCTGTCTCTTTAAAATGAGTACAGATTGGATTACTTGGTCGTTCATCGGGATGGATGACATTTCTCACCCTGGCCACCTTATGTTTCAGGACATTTCAGTTGAGATCTATGGGGGGTGGGGTGGGGGGTGGAAACAGCCTAGCTAGGGCAGTGCTGGTCCACTCTGTTAGTATTCCAGATTGAACACATCTGGGCTGAAAAGCAAGGGAAGGCCAAGGAAGCTGCAGGATAAAAAGAAGACTTTCTGTAACTGGGGAAGAAGAATAAGAGTTCTTAGAAACATAATCACTTTCACAAAAGACAGATTAAGAGATGCTAGATACAAGGAAGTCATTGAAAACTACAAGCCAGAAAGGACAATAGTAAGCTAGCTGCAAGTAAAGGAAACATTGATTTATATGATTCAATCAAATGATTTCTGATATAGGACACAAAGGGACCAGAAAGATGGAAAAATTCAAACCAAATAATAAATATGGGAAGAAAGCATACTACCAAAAGTCATTACAGTGTGTTTAAGGCAATGTCTATGAGGCAGAAAGCAACAGTGTGAAAAGCATATATTTCAACTAATGGATTAGTCATTGTTGTTGTTTAAGTGCCATCGAATCGGTTCCAACCCACAGTGACCCTGTGTAGGGTTTCCAAGGAGCAGCTGGTAAGCTTGAACCATCGATCTTGCAGTTCAAATGGCTTTGCAGTCTGGCTCATTAATCCATAGAGCCATACCAGGACTCCAATGGATTAGTTAGGAGATGGAGAATGGGAGTCAATTCTGTTACTCCTGTAACCAGCTGACTCTGAATTTTAGCACAAACTTCATCACAAATAAAAATCACTGATGTGATACATTTTTTCTACTTGTTGTTGTTAAGCGCCGTCCAGTCGATTCTGATCCATAGCGACCCTGTATAGGGTTTCCAAGGAGCAGCTGGTGAGCTTGAACCACCAGTCTTGCAGTTCAAATGACTTTGCATTCTGACACATTAACCCACAGCACCATGCCAGGACTCCTTATTTTGAGTAAATGGGGACTGACAAATCAATTTGGTCAAATCTTTCTTCTTGCTCAAAATTTTGGACACATTGCCTGCTTGTCCCTTGACACAGTTACCTGACAGGTGTGTGTATTGCTGCCATCTGTGGCCCAGAGCAGCAACAGGAACCTTGGAAATGCTCAGGTGGGTCTGTATCTTTGGTAATAGCTGCCAGCTGATTTGGAGTGCCTCAAAATTCCTGCAGTCATTTTTATGATAGAAGCTGAAACAATTTGCAAATTGTGAAACCCTCAAAAGGTTCTACCAAACAAATAGAGATTGAGGGCCTGTTTAGCTGCTTTGAGGACCAAGAAATTAGTCAGATTACATTCTGTCTTCAAGGAGCTTTCAGGACTGCAGAAAAGTGGTCTGCCTTGTTCCATTCCATTTCAATCCATTCTATTCCACTCAACTCCACCCGTCCGCTCCCCATCCCATCCCCATTCCAATTCCCATTCTTTAAGTGGAACATTGAAGAATATGGTTTTGGGAAAGGCATTCCAGTCCAAAAGCAACTTTGAGGAGACCCTCTAAATCCCTGAACTCTAGATCACGTAAAAACCTATCTCTGATGCACCCATTTTCTGAGGTTTTCAGGGAACAAGTAACTTCAATGTGTATAGTTACCAGGTTATTATTTGATGATTAAAGCTTAGTCAGTCTCCACTCTGTCCTTGACTCATGCCATGTCACTAACTCTGATACAGACCAATGGTTCCATTTCCTTCCACTGGAGAATTTGATTTTAAGCAATGGAGCATATCAGCCAATGGTAAATTAGAAGTGGCTACTATTTCACTGACTGATCGGATCCATTGCACAGCAGTTAATATGTAAGTGATTCATCCAGACAACATGCCCTCCAGTCTTTGTCTTCATTTCTCAGATTAGTAGAGGTAAAGGATCAATAGCAGTTCTAGACAGCTCTCCTACTTACTAGCTATAAATGTTGATTGCTTTTCTGCTCTGGATGTCCCTGTTTCAGGAAGAAATAGATCACTGGTAAGCTCCTTCCCACTTATACCATTGGTGATTTCACATAATCATCAAAATGCCCTCTTTGTGGACCCCTTAGAACCCATAACTATTTTCAAACTGACCAGGTAATGTTTGATGACTACAGGAGGTTGACTCTGTAAACACATTTTGATTACCTGTGTGATTGTATCTCAGGTCCGTGTGGTCTACAATAGTGCTTCTTAAACTTTAATGTGCATATAAATAATAGGGAGATCATGTTCAAATACAGATTCTGGTTCAGTGGCTCTGAGGGAGGAATGAAGATTTTGAATTTTTAACAAGCTCCTAGGTAATGTTAATGTTGACCATGCTTTGAACAGCAAAATTCTAAAGGCTTTTGAGGTAGGAAGCCTGACCCTCAGTGTATCTGAGAGGACATCAAATTTCAACTGATCTGTGTTATTCCCAAGTGCTTAACAAAGATCTTGACCAAAGCAGTGCTTAGTAAGTACTTGGTCACTGATTGGTTGATGTTACTCTTTTGCTAGAGGTTAGAAGAAAATACATCCCCTTGCTTTTCATCAAATAGGACAATATAGTCCTATGGTTCCCCTATCTGTAATATCACATGCTATCCTGCCTGCAACTCCTATTAATACTTTTTGCATTTCTTAGGCCAAATGTAATAGAATATCTACACAGATATATTTTAAAAATCAGGGCAACTTTGACCTCCAATAATTGGAACCAGTCAATATGCTGTCTTAAAGTAAAGGCAAAATACAGAGGAATAGGCATAGACATGCAAATTCTTGCACTTATGCAAGAATCCCCAATATGCTATCATTGGTTGGAAACATAATGCACAAGGTTTTTCATTGAAAAATTTCCAGAAACTTCTAATTTCAGTTTTATTTATCTATGTTGGCATGTCCCAAGTATGCAGAGAAAGGCAGAATGGACTAATGAAAATGAGTTTGGAGCAAGGGTGGGATAATGGGAACCGTTTGCTCCTTTCTGAAAGTTAAGAAAGCAGAATCAGTCCTGAGTCCTATTCCCACTTAAGTTCTGTCTCATTGTTGTTGTTAAGTACCATTGAGCCTGTTCCGATTTATAGAAACCTATAAAGCAGGGTAGGGAACATCCGGTCCCCGGGCCATACGTTGTTGTTAAGTGCCCATCAAGTCAGTTCTGACTCATAGCGACCCTGTATAGGTTTTCTGATGGTGAGTTTGAACCACCGACCTTGAGGTTTAAACCTACCTTGTGGTCTAGTGCTTTATCCTGCAGCACCTTGCCAGGACTATGTTGTGTCTCCCCCGGATATCAAACTCATACTGATTGCTGTTAATGGAATGATTTACATAGTAATAGTGGAAACATGGTCATCAATTGAAAGCCTCATTTTCCACAATGTGTTTCTTCCTCAATGTAGTGTGTTACTTGGAAACAATGCTGCTTGTATCATAAATATTTCAGATGCTAAAGTTTGGGATTTACCTGTATTGACCTGGCTCAAAATCAGTCAGTAAGTAATAACAATGGATTTGGTATTTAGAACTTTAGCAGTGCTGACAATCCAAATGATGAAAATGTCTAAAATAGACATTTATCAAAATAGCACTTCCCCCACTAAGGAAAGGCATTGATCAATCCCCAACATGTGTAATAACCACTTACGACGGGGACGTGCCTTCCAGTTCTAATGGATGTTGCTGGGCTTGTGGTTGAGTGATGAGGTAATTGTATCTTTTCCCATTAGGTCAGTGGGGAATCCGTTTGCAAGGGGACAGTCCATTTTAGATCACAGATCATTAGAACTGGAAGGAATAATAGAAATCATTCAACCCAAAGCTGTAATTTTCATAGTTTAGGAAACCAAGAACTAGAGAAATAAAGTAATCACTCAACTATTCAAAGCACTGAAAGCTACTGATTGTTACACCAGCACAAGCCAAGAAAGTACCTCCAACAATGCTCACAATTTAGTAGCTTCTTCCCATTTCTACCAATAGCTTTCTGTGTGTTTGACCCAAAACACAGTGCATATGGACTACTTTATTCCAGGAAATAAAGTCTCCACCATGCAACCTTCATTCATCCCATAAAATATTTACTGAGTCTACTATGTATGTGCCAGGAACTCAAATGATTAAATCCCCAAGGGATTATTGAACCTTTCTGGCTAAGAACCAGGAACTTCAAACTCATTTCTCAATAGAAAGACTCATCAGAATCTTCAGAACCAGAGTAATGACTTTCTTTATGCAACTGTCAGGGGTGGCCCTGCCAGATGCTATAAGCAAGAAGAAAACAGAACGGTGCTGCATCAAAGAGTTTCTGAATGTCCACATGTTGGGTGCTTCTTACCCATGATCTCACCTAGTTCTGGCAGTAACACAGTGAAATTAGCATGCTAACTTTACCTTTTTAAAAAGTATAAGGGCACAAAAGCTTGAGAAAGTTCCTGAAGTTAATCCAAGGTTATAGAAGTAATAAAAGCTGGAGCCGAGGTTTCAATACTTGACACCAAACATAATATAACTGTAGCCGTTTGTAATTTTTATAAAACTTTTTGGGGAATTGTATCAAGAGCATCAGCTAGACAGAGCTGGGCAAATATCACCTCTAAAGCAGCAAAGATAGGATATACTTGGCCATAAACATTCTCTCCTTCTACTTATTAAGAGGCAAGGCACTGTAACTGCAAGGTCAGAGGTTCAAATCCACCAGCTGCTCCTCAGAAAGCCTATACAGGGTTGCTATGAGTTAGAACTGTCTCAATGACACTTAACAACAACAACTTATCAATTAACTAATTTTCTACCTTCATCTTAGTTAGGTATTTTTATTTTTCACTATATAAATCCAAAACTAGTTTCCATCAAGTTGATTCTGACTCACAAAGAACCTACATGTATCAGAGTAGAACTATGTTCAACAGGATTTTCAATGCCCAAATGTGGGTAATTAGATTGCCAGACCTTTCTTCTGAGGGTGTCTGAGTGAAACTCAAACTTCTGAGGGTAGCAGCCTAGCACATTAATTATTTACACCATCATGAGACTCCTTTCTGTATGAAACAGGGCCTTAATAATGCTAATACTTAAAACAATGGTCATTTAAAATGTTCTCACTGATAAAATGTCAACCACTTTAGGTCTGTCTTTCTGTCTGAGTGAGGGATGGTGTTAGGAAAGAAACAGAAGCCCATAATAGCAGGAACTCTCTGCTTTGTATTACTGCCCAGCTCTCTCTGCTATGCCCCAAGGGACTGATTTCATAATACCATCATCTTTCAGCTGCTATCACTGCATCAAATTATCACCTCCAAACTCTTCTCCTACATCATTCTCATTAGCCTCTGTAAATTAATCTGATTCAACTGAAACTATTAACTGAGATATGGCAGGTATCAAGAGTTCATCTTCTACTGGGTATCATGAGGTCTTGGAGAAAAGCCCCTTTCAGCAGAGGCCAATTTGGTTGCTATCATATTGATGTTCACTCATCAGCTGATAACTCTCTATTAGCTCATCAAATTTAGCTTTTAATGGCCAAGCCGTATCTGTGACCGCAATTCAATTTCCACTCAGTGCTTGTGGTTCCTAGATACTTTGGAATTCTTTAAACCTGCTTGATTAGCCACCTGAGGTAAATGGCCTAGTCATTTTAAGTTTTATGAAACATCTGTGCACTTTGATCACAGACCAGCCAGAAGAGAAAATGGCTCTGGAGTCTTTCTCTTCAAACCACTCAGGAATCACATAGTGCTAATCTATGTGTGAACCAAGATCTGATGTGGCATTGTATTCAGGGGGAGTGGGAGACGCTATAAGGTGTATAATAAAAAGTCAAATTCGTATCTTTTTAAATTCCCTAGGGTTGTCATAAAAAGGAATCTCAAGCTGGGTGGCTTGACATAATAGAAATTAATTTCTCATAGTTCTGGAGGCTGCAAGTCCAAAATCTAGAAGTTAGCAGTGCCATGCTCCCTCTGAGGATTTAGAGCTCTAGAGTGGGCTCTTTCCTTGCCTCTTCTAGCTTTGTGGGTTTCTTGGCATGTGGCAGTCTAATGCCAATTCTGCCTCTGTCTTCAGAGGGTTATCTTCTCTGTGTGTCTGTGCATCTTTCTGTGTCTTATGTCCTTTTTTTTTTTTTTTTGGTTTTGTTTTCTTAATAAGAACATTAGTCATATCGGATTAGGATCTATCCCACTCCAGCATGATCTTGTATTAAAATACTTACATCTGAAAGGATGCTATTTCCAAATAAGGTTAGACTCATGGGTATTGGGAGTTAGAACTTGAACATATCTTCTTGGGTGACACAAATCAAACCAGGAGAAAAGCCAGTTCCAAGAACAGATTTCAGTAGTACCAGTTTAAGGGAATGCAGTGGTATTGGTGCTTTGGTGGACCATGTGATAACCAGGTAAGCAGCAGCCATCGAGTTGATTCTGTCTCCTGGCAACCCCATGTGTGTCGGAGTAGAACTGTGCTCCAGGGGTTTTCAGTGGCTGACTGTTTTGGTGATAGAGTGCCAGGACTTTTTTTCAAGGCACTTCTGGGTGGACTCAAACCTCTAGCCTTTTCGTTAGTAGCACATCTGAACCAGCTGCACCAACCAGGGGTGAACATTTGAGACTGACTTCTAATGGTGCTCCGTTAAGAAGTTGAAACAATTCATTCCATTTTAGGCCTTCCTCTGCTCTTGGAGAATCTTGATGGGTGAGCAAACACAGTCTCACAATGTCTTTTCTGCTTTAAGTGTCTTCTTCCTTTTTCTTCCCTCTTTCTCACCAGCTCTGCATACATTTACTTGTGAAATACCATGTAAGTTTGTGGTTCTACAGAGTAGAGTGTAGTATGAGGAAGATGAGGCTTTCTACTCCCGTAAAGATTTACACCCTCGGAAACCCTGTACAGGGTTGCTATGGGTCGGAACCGACTCGACGGCACTTAACAACAACAATGAGAAGGAAGAAAACAGTGGCCCTTGACATTTGAAGTTCACCTGGCTTCAGATACTTAGGGTTATTCTCCTGTTGGCCCGAACCAGCCTCACAGGATACCAGCCTCAGACCAGGTTCCATTCAGACCATAATAACATGAGACCAAGCGAGGTTGTGTCTAAGCACAGACAAGAGCAATGCCACTGTGCTACCCACAAAACATCAGATACAATGTTTAGCAATCAAAATGGAATGACTTCTGCCTTTTAACCAATTTATAACAAACAAACCAATAAAAATGAATTCCTGACTTTCCTTTATATAACTAAATGAAAATTGTTGCCAGTGAGTCCATTTCAACCTTATATGACAGAGTAGAACTGTCCTATAGGGTTTCCAAGGCTGTCAATCTATGGAAGCAGACTGTCACATCTTTCTCCCATGGAGCAGCTGGTAAGGTTGAACCTCTGGCCTTTCAGTTATCAACCGAGCACTTAACCATTGTGCCCCTAGGTTTTCCTATTTTGTTGTTGTTGTTAAGTGCCATTGAGTCAGTTCCAACTCATAGCTAGTCTGCATAGAGTTTCTAAGCAGTGGTTGGTGAGTTTGAACCACCGACCTTGCAGTTCAAACTGACCTTGTGGAACAGTACGTTTCTTACAGCGCCACATCAGTAGTCCATCTCCTTCTCCCTAGAGATATTATTTATTGAGGTTCCCAATCATAGAATTGTTTCCACTTCTAATAGCATCCAATCTAGAGCAAACCCTTGCTCCCAGAACCCAAATCTTATAATTGGTTCTTTCTAGCGCCCTCTTACTGACACAGCCCTGTGTGCTTCACAAGAGTAATAAGCCCACTTGTTGAACTGCAGTTGTTATCCTGGGGTTCTTTTGCTGAAGTGCATTGATGAGAGGTAACCACATTTAAATAACAATTTACATTTCTAAAAATTTCACAATCATTATCTTATTTAATGTTCATGACAACTTAATGAGAAAGATTATAGGTATTATACCTTTTCCTGATTATAAAACTGAGGTTGTGTGGCTAAATGAGTTTTGTAAGTTCAAACATCTATTAAATATTGTAACTAGGGCTTGAACCAAGTTGTCTTCTTATTCCATTTTCAGTGTTGTTGTTTTTTAACCTCCCTTTTTGGTCATAGAAGAAAGAACTCTCTCAATTATTTCTTATTTAGTTTTGCCAGTTGAGGACTTCAGGTGAGAAAAAAGTGAAACTGGTAGATGTTGTTGTTGTTGCTAAGTGCTGTAGACTCATAGCCACCCTGTATAGGGTTTCTGAGGAGCTGCTGGTGAATTTGAATCACCAACTTTGTTATTCTAACTGACTGGTGGTTAAGTCAGGAGTATCTTTCAGAGACATCAGGTTTTTTCCTGATGTTTTATTATGAATTATGTGATACTTTACCTGGGAGAACATTAGCTTTACATTCATCCTAGCATATTTCATTTCATTTCCATGGTTACAATCCCCTCCATGCATCATCAACCAACCAAAGGGTATACCCTGCAAGCATGACCCATGGTCATCAGCACACAGCCCCTCTCCTTCTCTGGGTCTAAAGTCCCTAGCTGCTCCATCTCTCCACATCATTGTCTCTGCCTCCATCTCTGGCATCACTGTTTCTCTGGGAAGGGTCTCGCACTCTGCTTTTCTCCCTTGATGGTTCCAGGGACCTCCGCTCCTAGACTGCAAAGTCAATCACTCTCCTCCTTTTACTACAAAATGTCTCCCTTTACATTTCCAACCCTCACAGTCAGTCCTGATAGCAAATATTCACTATTGTACCACAAGAGGCCTATCCCAATCTCCTTTCATCTCACCCAGACAGATTAGATACTACTCAGTGGAGTTTGTACCTTCTTCCACACCCTCTGGATCTAGGCTCCCTCCTGAAAGCTTGTAAGCCAGTCACTTCTTGTCTTTGTAGCACCCCCCATTCTGGGTAGCTAATGCACAAGTTGCCCATCCCTATCTACTCTGTGTATGGAGGGGGTGGGAATGATTCTCACTGTAAACATTTGTTCCCTCTTTTGAGCTGCTGCATCCATAGGTGTAGGTCAAGTTCATCAAATTGTATCAGATTACTCTTTTTTCCCAGAGGCATCAATTTTAATCAGAGATTTTTGAGGTTGAAAATAGAGATACCATATGATCCAGCAGCCCCATTTCTTATTAGAGAAATAAGAGCTGTGACACAAATAAATATACACACACCCATATTTATCACAACACTATTCACAACAATAAAAAGTTGTAAACAAACAAAGTTCCCATAAACAGATGAATGGATAAACAAATAATGGTACATACTTACAGTGGAATATTTTAAAGAACAATGATGAATCTGCAAAACATCTCACAACATGGATGAACCTGGAAGATGATGTACTAAGTAAAATAAGTCATCACAAAAGGACACATATTGTCTGAGACCACTATTATGAAAAATCTGGTTTACCACAGAAAGAAACATTCTTTAATGGTTACCAGGGATGGGAAGAGGAAGAAGGAAAATTACTAACTGGATAGTAAACATGTATTAACTCAGATGAAGGAAAAGGCAGCACACAATAAGAGGAAAGTCAGCACAACATGGCCAAAGTAAAGGAAGGCACTGGGAGGTATAGAAGAGTAAAAGGCAATAATGGTAAGTATTACAGACACAATCCTACAGAAACAGTAATAAATGATCATTTATAAGTGGAGACATAAGTAGATATGTTAACTGAACAAATGTGGGATGGCATATAGCAGTATACCCATGAGCATATTCATGGTTGGCAGAGGGTATTTCTACATACATATTTGCATGTGCTATAAACTTATCCATACAGAGGACAAAGTTATGAAAAAGTCTATAACAAAGCAATATGAGGAACTGAGTCATTGTGCTTCAGGGCTTAGGGTCATAGACTCAGGGGACATCTAGGCCAATTGGCATAACATAGTCCATAAAGTCATTGTTCTACATCCTACTACTTTGATTAGTAGTGACTGGGATCTTAAAAGCTTACAAGTAGCCATCTAAGATATAACAACTGGTTTCTTTTCATCTGGAGCACAGAAGAGTGAAGAAAATCAAAGTCTCAAGGAAATAATTACATAATTACATCAAGGATGAATAGACTGACATGATGCATAGACTCCACTAGTCTGAGACCAGTGACCACAACCGACTGCTCTGACTGGGATTGCAATAGAATCTAGAAAGAGTGGGAGCTGAAAGTATAAAAAAATTCTATTCATAAAAAAGACCAGACTTTATGGTCTGATAGAGACTGCTGGAACTCCCCCCTTTGTCCCCATGCCAGACTAGGGCCCTTTGACATTCTTCAAACTTGGAAATGAACTCACTTCTTGGGATCACCTTTTCACCAAACAATAGACATGTCTATGAAGCGAACAATAACAACACTGTGCTCCTCAGAACAATCAACCATACAGGACCAGAAGGGTAGTGTTTGCCTGAAAACAAAGCTCAGAAGATAGGAAGGGGCAATGAAGAAGGACAAATGGAAATAAGGGCCCAGAGAGGAAATGGGAAGGATGCTGTTACATTAAGAATGTTGCAAGTAATGTCACCAAAGAGACTGTGTATAAATTGTTGAATGAATGGGAAACTATTTTGCTCTGGGAGCTTTCACCCAAGCCACAGTAGGATGATCAAAAATTAAAATATTTTTGAGGAAATAAAATAAGTTAATAATTTTTTTAAGGCAAGAGGTTGAAGCATTTTGAGGCTGATGCAAAATTTAAAAGATAAACCAGAAAGCAAAGAAATGGATCTGCTGCAAGTGGCTTAAGGGTATACTCTCAGGTTCCAACTCTACTCTCTACATGGAGCCTGGAGCTGAGAAACTCCACCACTGTTCATCCATTCATCTGTTTCTGGGTCAAAGAATATGAAGCCAGTATTTTTTAATAATATCCAGGCTTATTTGCTGGGCTACTATGAACAAACTTGACCTCAAGGCTGTGAGGATGTTATGGATTGAATTTTGCTCCCCAAAACATGTATGTCAACTTGGCTAGGCTATGATTCTCACTATTATGTAACTGTCCTCCACTTTATGGTCTGATCTGATGATCTTATCTTTTGTAAATCCTCACCTCTATGATGATAAGGCTTTCTGCTTTTGTAAAGGTTTATAGCCTCGGAAACCCTGTACAGGGTGGGTATGAGACAGAACCTACTCCAAGGCATAAAACCACCACCATGATGTTAATGAGGCAGGATCAGGGACAGTTATGTTAAAGAGGCAGATGCAATCTATAGGATTAAGTTGTATGGTCAGTCAACCATTTTTGAGATACAAAAGAGATTAAACAAAAGAGCAGAGCTCAGAGGAACCTATTATCATCAAGAAAGAAGATCTAGGAGCACAGCCTATCCTTTGAATCCAGGGTCCTTATGCTGGGAAACTCCTAGACCAAAGGGACTAACGACAAGAACTTTCCTCCACAGGTAGCAGAGAGAGAAAGTCTTCCCATAGAGCCAGCACCCTGGATTTGGACTTCTAGCCTCATAAACTGTGAAAAAGTATACTTACATTTAAAAAAGCAATTCACTTGAGTTATTTTTGCTGTAGTCACTAAGATAACTAAGACAGGGAGTCAGTGGAGTAGGTTGCAACGTTCCTCTGGGGCTTCCATTGATTTGGGAGTGGGCAAAGATCTATGGACTTACCCTGCTATTGTTGTAAGTACTGTTGCATCAGTTCCAGCTCGTAGCAATCCTGTATAAGGTTTCTGAGGCTATATATCTTTACAGGAACAGAAAGCCTCATCTTTCTCCTGAGGAATGGCTGGTGGACTCAAACTATCTACCTTGTGATTAGCAGTCCAGTGCTAATTCTACAGAGCCTCTGCATTCTCCATGGACTTGCCCTGTTGTTGGTGTTAGGTGCCACTGATTTGGTTGTGACTCATAGAGACCCTGTTTGGGGTTTCCAAGGAGCAGCTGGTGAGTTTGAGCTGTCGCCCTTGTGGTTCAAACCCTTATGGTTCAAACCAACCTGGAAGTCCAGTGCTTATCCTATGGTGCCACATCAGAACTTCCAAGATGCGAATTCTCCTACAGGGTGCAGATCTCATCTGGAGCTTGGCTATCTCTAGACCTTCCCTCTTTGTGGGATGCTACGCCAGAAATTGACTCCTTTCTGACTCAGATCTTTTTGCTAAGAGACATGTGGTGCTCTAATAGTCTTAGAACTTATGATGGCTCCAGGCCATTTCAAGCCCAACATTGACATCAAGGGCATCTGCAGGTCAGAAAAGGTACACGCCCCTTCAAGAAACTTAAATCTGACCACTTGCCAAGAAAGTTCCTTTTACTAGATCTGTGGCATTGGAAAAACATAGTCTCCTCCCACATCTGGAATACATCTAGACCCAGCAGCATTGGTACTGAAACAATATGCAGCTTACTTTAAATAGAACAAACATAAATTGCCAAGGACTAACTGAACACAGCCTTTAGTATGGATTGCATCTCAATGTCAAGAAAACAAAAATCCTCACCACTGGACCAATAAACAACATTGTTATCAACGGAGAAAAGATTGAAGTTGTCAAGGACTTCATTCTTCTTGGATCAACTATCAACATTCACAGAAGCAGCAGTCAAGAGATCAGAGGATGTACTGCATTAGGCAAATCTGCTGCACAGGAACTTTTTAAAGTGTTGAAGAGCAGAGATGTCAGTTTGAGGACTAAGGTGCGCCTGATCCAAGCCATAGTATTTTCAATAGCCTCATATGGATGTGAAAGCTGGAGAGTGAATAAGGAAAGTTGTAGAAGAATTGATGCCTTTGAATTGTGGTGTTGGAGGAGAATACTGAAAGTGCCATGGACTGCCAAAATAACCAATAGATCTGTTTTGGAAGAAGTGCAGCCTGTGAGGCCAAGATGGCTAAACTTCGTCTCTCATAGTTTGGACATATTGTCAGAACAGTTGCTGGACAGGGATGTCATGCTGGGTGAGATGGAGGGTCAGAGAAAAAAAGGAAGACCCCTGATGAGATGTACCGGCCAGGTGGCATCATTGGTGGCGTCAAGTGTGGCAGCGGTAGGGAGGTTGGCCCAGGATCAGACATTGTTTCATTCTGCTGTGCATGGGGTCACTATGAACCGGTTCCGACTCGATGGCACCTGACAACAACAACAACAACCTGAAAATTAAGGAGCTCTGGTAGCATAGTGGTTATGAATTGGACTGCTAATCTCATGGTTACCAGCTGTTCTGTGGGAGAAAGATGAGGCTTTCTGCTCCTGTAAAGATTTATAGCCTCAGAAACCCTGTACAGGATTGCTATGAGTCAGAACTGACTCCACGGCACATAACAACAACAACAACAACCTGAAAATTATTTGTATTATAATGGTACTTCAAAATGTACCGTATAAAAATGGGTATAAACCCCTTATGCTTATAGCTCTTGCATGAGTATTAAAACCAAACAAAATGATTACAATTATTATTTACAAAACTGATACAAATGTACAAATCCATACAATTCAAATTAGTAGTGTCCAGTCAGTTTGGTGAACTATTTGCTGAACAATATCACTGCTCACAGAACAAACAGATGACAGACTGCGACCACTCAGTTTCTTTGCAGTTTGACATACCCAAACTACATGGATTAAGTGACAAACCAACTCTCTCAAGAGATTTCTCTATGCCAACTGCTGCAAACCCCTTGTCCACAGGTCTCCTGCAGTCATTGGCCTTCAGTGAACTCTCACCTCATTACTTTTCTCACGTGTCATGACATTAAAGCACCAAGAAGTACTGACGTGGTACCAAAGGATAAGCACTTGACAATTTGAACTACAAGGTTGGTGGTTCAAACCCACCAGCCACTCCTCGGAAACCCTATACAGGGTTGCCATGTGTTGGAATCTACTGTACAGCAGCACTTAACAACAAAAATGCCATAGCCAAAGTGATTAAGAACTTAAACAACGTGGGGGTGAAAATGCCTTGAAGATTTTCAGAAAATAACATTTAAATTATAAGAGAGAATCACATACAAGAAAACAAACAGCAACAACAACAAAAAAACACAAAAAAATTAAACCTGTTGCAGTCAAGTGGATTTCTAATCTTGGCAACCCACTGTATGCAGAGTAGAACTGTGCTCCCCTGGATTTTCAAGGTTGTGAGTTTTCTATAGTAGACCTCTGGCCTTTGGTTCTCTGACTCCTGCTGGGCTCTATCAGGTAGTCAACTCCTGGTTTAAGAGTCCCTGCCTTCAATACCCAACTTTGGAATGTATTTCTCCCATATTTGACTTCATTTACTCTGGAAGGTGGGGTCTGCGAAGGTCATCTCTCAGATCACCTTCAGGGGTGGTGTAAGCCTACCTTGCTGGAGGGTCAGGATTGACTCCTGGATCTCCCCAGGGCAACTTCACTACTGCATCAGCCCTCGTGAAAAACATTGGCCTATCTGTGCACTCCACTGAGGAATTCAAAGACACAGTGTGATATTAAAACCACTTAGCAACCAGACACTTGGGCTCCCCTGGGGCAACCAGAGTTCGATCCAATGTTCCTATCAAAGACACCATCTTCCTCAGCAGGGCATGTGGTCTGCTTTGATTTGGGACTACATAGAAATGGGTAGGCAGGCACACAGAAACCATGGTGGCCTGACTGGAAGATTGGTGGGCACTTGGGTGCCAGGCAGCTCTTTATTGGCACACATCTAGACTCTGAGTACGAAGCAGTCAAGGAAGCAATGGGTCACTTGGAGGGCTTGGAGAAGTGGCTATTTTCCAACTATTCTGGAAATACGCCCATGTTTTATTAACCAGCATGGCCAAAGTAGTATACATCACCTGAACATCAGTCCTGGTATAACAAGGATGAAAGAGCCAATTACGTGCTTTTAAGGAGTGCTTAGGAAAGGACTGGACGTTTCTCAAGACCTTGATTTGAATATTATGTTCATACTGAGATTAATGTAGTAACAATGTCCTTTGGAACACTGACAGGGACAGGAATATCCATCGTTTCTTACAGCCCAGCAACACCCCTCTGATGCATCCATCTGGCCCTTTGTGAGAAGAGTAAAAAGTTACGGTCACAGGAAAGAAAACAATTTGCAGTTATGCTGTTGTATAGAGGCACAAATCATTTCCAAACAAGCTAAATTAACACTAATTGAGAAGCAGATGTCCAACTCCTTGTCTGGAACTCTAGTTTAATCATTCCAATCTTTGCAGGAAGCAGGCTCACAGGTATACTGAAGTGTATGTAGATCACTAATGACAGGCCCGAAAGATGCCCACACTGCACCCTCCACTAGCAAACGTTTTGACCCCTCCATGATCATCTCTCTGATAACACCACTTGACCAGTAAAAAGAGCATCTGTCGGGAGAATGCATCAATCCAAAAACCTTCCAGAACTAGGAGCGCTGGGGTGTTAATTACACAAATTGCCCATCAAGTCCATTGTTACTTTCTTTTCTCTGATAAATTAAAAGAAAAAAAAATGTTGAGAGTTCTAATAAAAAATGCAGTTGAGACAGAAGTTTTCATATAAATATGGATGGGAATCCTGGCTTCTTTATAATATAGCAAGAGCCAGGAGCTCCAAGACAATGTGGGTCAATGAGGAGAACCTCGTTGGGGAGTCCTAAGACTGCTGTGCTACAACTTGTGTGTTCTTGAACATTCTCCCTTAGTCTCCCTGAGCCTCAGCTGCTTCGTTGGTAAATAGGAATATATTACTTGCTTCCCAGGCCTGGCTACTATAAGAACAGCTAAAATAATAAACGTGAAAGCAAATGAAAATGGTACTTCAGTGTACATACACCCCTTGCAAAACCCTAGAGCTACTGTAAAATTAACCCCACACTGGGAATCTGAAGACGGGTTTTAGTTGAATGCTGTGTGAAGTTGGACAAATCCCTTAAACAACTGTGCTTCCTCATCTGTACAAAGACAATATTGGACAAATGATTCCCAATGCCCCTTCTAGGCCAAAGAGCTGTGATTCTGACTCAAAATAAGAAAGGGGCAAAGTCATGAATGCACCATTGGCTGAGGTCAAATGCCACATGACAGACACAGGAGAGAGAATGACACAGTAGTCTGGGGACACTTCTGGCTGTCCTGCTAAAAGGAGGAGCCAGGCTTTGAAGCACACCCAGGGAATTTGTGGGTGTTTTTTCCTTCAGATGACCTGCACACTTTTATCTTCCTTTCTGTTCTTGCTCTTCATTTCTTCCTCCTTTCTCCTTGCTTGTCCCTGCCCTTTTTTCCACTGACTTCTCTTTCTTCTTCTGTATCTTCCTCACCCATTAGACTTTAGTCCTGCGAGAAGATTGACCGAGAAATTCACAAATGGCTGAGGATGGGCACTGTTGTATCTCGAAGCTGAGCCAACTGCTGGCTCACTAGCCCTTAAACAGGTTGTGGGTGTGGACTGGGAGTAATTGAAAATCAAGATCCTTTTAATAGTGATGAAAGTAATTGATGGTGATTCAGGAAGAGAGCAGAGGAGGACATTTAGCCCTGTAAACATAGGAAGTCCTTGTTCACCGAGCACACAGAGAGGCCTAAGTTCACTGATAATCATGCTAATAATCACTCCAGGCTTTGCAGAATCTTTCCTCTATAATCTCACTCTTCTTTCCCATTCTACCTAGCGGCCTGAGACACAGAAGGAAGACAGTTGCATCATGAATTAATGTAATTCTGATGTTCGCAACTGTTTACCTCAAATTATAGTAAAGAGCGGAGTGATTGCCATTGAAATATTAATTTACCCTGCCAGAGCAGTTCCTAAGGAGCCCTGCTAGTGCAGATGATTAAGGGCTAAACTGCTAATCAAAAGGTCGGCAATTTGAACCCACCCAGAAGCTCTGTGCAAAAGACCTTTTGTTCTGCTTCCATGAAGACTGCACTCTAGAAAACCCTATGAGGAAGTTCTACTTTGCCCATGGGGTCAATATGAGTCAGAACTGACCTGATGGCACCCAACAACAACACAGAAGCATTCTTGAATGAAGGTGCTCTGTCTGGGAGGGTAGGGGATAAAGGGCATGTTATGTGCCTGTATTCATGACCTGGGAGCTACCAGGTCTACTTCTTGGCTAGAGGACGTTGGGAACTGTTGGCAGGAATATGAAGAAACTTAGGAATGTGGGGTGATAGTGGCTGGAATGAGATACAGGGCAAGCAAGTAGCCAAGTTATGACAGACTAAAGGCTATTTCTATATAAATAACCTTTTCAAAAAAGTGGGTTCTCCAAGACATCTTGAAATGATACTGGCTCAAGGCTGGCCAATTTGGTTGTTCTTTTGTAAATGGTTGAAAGATTGGGCAGATGAAGCATAGGTACCCAGGGGACAACATAGGACAGTGCCACCTTATGACTTTTGGGAGATCTTATCACTATATATTGGACTTCTGGTGTGACGCTTTTGGTTAATGCACTGAGCTGCAAAGTCCACTTGAACCTGAAGGCCAGCAGTTCAAGTTCACCTGCTGCTCCTTGGAAACCCTATACAGGGTCACTATGAATCGGAACCTGACTCTATAGCACTTAACAATAATAACAAGATTGATATATATTAAAAATGGTATTTTATAGACACTTGAGGGGGAGAGAAAGGAATAGCCAGAAACATCACCATAGAAAGCTTGTAAGTCCATCTTCAGCCTATAACTGATTGGAATACCTAAAATGGGGCTACAACGTGCCCAGGGAAGGAGGCTTCCTGCGGAGCCTTTGCATTGCATAAGATCATAGTTGGAATCCTGAACCCCATCCAGAATCTTCTGAGGCAGGAAATCTCCACTTGAAAGGACAAGCAGAACAGCCTGGAGCAGCTAGAAGAACAGGAGATACTTCTTGAAAGAAAGACTGGCAGAAAAATAAAAAACAATAACAGTAGTCCGACTGACTGCTACAAGAACAAGCAAGTTACTCACCCAGGAGCCATCAAGGCAAGTGGTTGGTTCCCCTCAGGGCAAACCCCCTTCCAAGACTAAGACTCAAGGGGAATACACAAGCAGGCATGTGGTCTGACTGGTGATCATGTTGGTCACCGATTAGGGGAAGTGAGGGGAAAAACAGCAATGAAGTTGTGAGCTAAGTCCAACCACATTCAATAGACTCCTATGAACTCTGGTTGAGACCTGGTTGGCCAGAAGTATAGCAAGACCTGGGGACTCCTGGGCCCAGAGACAGGGACATAACCACAGAGGACTATTGTGGAGAGTGAAGCGTCCAGCTGATAAGAAATAAGGGGAGATGCACAAGAGCATCCACACTTGCAGATATGCCCACTTGATCTGGTTTCAATGCTGGATGATCAGAACTCGACTAGAAGAAGAAAGAAGAGGAATAAAAGAGTAAGCTGATACAATTTGATGAACTTGACCTACACCTGTGGATGCAGTAGCTCAGAAGGGGGAAAAAAATCTTTACAGTGAGGATCATTTCCACCCCCTCCACACACAGAGTAGACAGGATGGGAAACTTAGACATTGGCTACCCAAAATGAGGGGACTACAAAGGCAAGAAGTGACTGGCTTACAAGCTTTCAGGAGTGAGCCAATATCCAGAGGGCACAGGGGAAGTTAGACTCTCCACAGAGTGGTATCCAATCTATCTGGACAGGGCTGATGAAAGGAGATACAGTAGTGAGCAATTGCTATCAGGACTGACTGTGAGGGTTGGAAATGTAAAGGTGGACATTTTCTAGCAAAAGGAGGGGAGTGGTTGACTTTGCAGCCCAGGAGCGGTGGTCCCTGGGACCATCAAGGTAGAGAGAGTGGAGTATGGGGCCCTACCCAGAGAAGCAGTGACACCAGAGATGGAGGCAAAGATGATGACAAGGAGAGATGGAGTGGCTGGGAACTCTGGACCCAGAGAGGGAGAGGGGCTGTGTGCTGATGACCCAGGGTATACTCTTTGGTTGTTTGATGATGCATGGAGGGGACTGTAATCATGGCGTGAAGCGATATATGATAGGATGAATGTAAGATTGATGTTCTCTGATGTAACCTGTCATATAATTTACAATAAAAAAAATTTTTTTAAATGATATTTTACAACTGCATTGGTATAAAGAAAACAATATGAATATAATATAATAAACATTTTATTTGAACTAAAATTTCATTTTTTTTCTTCTGGTTTAAAAATAAATGAAAATGTTTTTACTGGACTCTAAAAGTCTTAAGTCCTAGACATTGTGCCTACTGTGCTTGGATAAATTGGCCTGGGTAACAGTCTAGGCCTGTAGGTTGCAATAGTTGATCCCTTTGGTCTGCCCAAGCTTGGCCAGGCCAGGCTCACCTCTATTTATTTACAGACCCATTCGTATGCAAATCTAGAAGGTGGGCTATTTTGCAATGGGTGTAGTGGTTATGAATTGGGCTGTGAACCTTAAGGTCAGCAGTTCGAAACTACCAGCCGTTCCGCGGGAGAAAGATGAGGCTTTCTACACCCGTAAAGATTTACACCGTCAGAAACCCTGTACAGGACCGCTATGGGTCGGAACCGACTCAACGGCACTTAATAACAACAACAACAACAACAACTCCATGGAGAATAACTCATTTACTCTTCAGGGGACAGCCTTTTGACTACTACGGCATCATCCTGATATTACAGATGAAGAAACTGAAGCTCAGAGAAGCCAAGTAATTTGCCCAAAGTCAAGTTATAAAAGATGGAGAAGCCAATATTTAAATTTAGCTCTCTCTACTCTACAGTTCATGATCTTGACTCCTACTCTCTGCTGTGTGTCTCCCCTGGGCTACTGCTAAACAGGATTTTCATGGATCAAAAGCCTTCCTGTTCATGGGCCTGCATGAGAAACTTTTATACTATATATTTTAGCAAATATGGAAATTAGTAATTAGGCAAGGTTGATGATAGATCATAGGGAGAAAAGTCTAAAATAACTTCTGCATAAAGCAATGGAAAAGGTCCCACAGAGACGAACAGGAAAAAGAAGCCATCCCCAGAGGATTAATGTTCTAGTAAGCTGCTTATATTTTTACCCCATTACCATAACTTTCAAATAACTGTCTCAAACAATAAAAAGGCAATTACTTAGAACCAGCTGCATCACAGGTTGGCTGACGGTGTGCTTGAGTCATCAGGGGCTCCCCAAATGACAGAGTGGTGTGAGAAATGTGGTCTATACTGACAAACACTCAAGTAATCCATTCTGTACTCATTTCAGCAAGAGTGAGGTTTCCTTTATTCAATTTTGCAAAATCGGGTGCCTAACCCAGCAGACATGGGCAGACGCACCACATAGCCTGACATAAATGGTTTTTATTCTTGTCTCTAAAAAGCCCCTCCTCCAGTTTTAGTTCCCCGTATATAATTCTATGGCATGTCCCATTTTCCCTCGCCCCAATGAAGCCACAATGGCTTGTCCATGGTCTTAATGGCTGTATTATTTAAATGTCCTAGTCCTAGAACAGCCTGCTTGCTTCAACAATCTGTCTGTCAGGCCTAGAAATCTCAAATCTCATGAATTCCTCAAGATGGACCATGCCCACAAGAGTTATTTCTCACAGTGGTGGCTACAAAAGAGCCAGTGGATTAGCAATAAATGAGGGACATTTAGCATCCTCTCCAGGGTACTCTGGATCAGTTGCCAGACCATCAAGCCTCCAAGGACCACAAGGCGTAGGTTTGGAGTCAAGTCTTAGGTTGACCATATATGCACTAGTGGGTAACCGAGTAAGTCACTTACACTCTTGGAGCCTGATCCCCTTGCTGATTAAAAGTTCATAAGGGACTCCAGCACAAAAGTTTGTAGGAGATTTAACTGAACAAAGGGATGTAAATGGGCATTGTGAGCTACAAAGTAGCTTGTTTCAAAAGTTGGAATGCTTGAAACATTTCCCTGTCCCAAGGAATTCCCAGATCTCAGGTTTTATTGCATCTGTTCATCCCTGGCTCTTCTGTAAAGTTGGTTCTTAGCTCCTCCAGTTATTGACCTCATCTCCACAATCCCAGAGCTGGGCTGCCAGACAATGTAGTAGATTACACTAATTTGTTTTATTTTATTTGACTTACTTGGAATTAAGGCTTTTTGAAAGCACTATGCAAATGTATGTAAATGACTATTTTTCATGCAAAATAATGTACAAACAGTGTCCCTATATTGGCTCAGAGAAGTCTGATGGCCAAAGGCTGTTTGTATGGCTATCAGCAAAAGAATCAGAAAATAAAATTTAAACTTCAGTTACCTTCCAGACGTTTTTAAAAAAATGTGGGTGTTAGGCAACATAGGGTCTAAGTATGTGACTTATTAACTGTGTGACCATTTTCCTGTTCAGCCTTCATCAGGATATCTAACACCACTTAAGTCTTTCCTTCATTGATCCTTTTAACAATGATGGTGCCAGACACTTAACTCACTAGAAAGAGAGTAGGGTACCAACCTCTCTTAAGGGTCTCACTGACAATGTGACCACCAGTCAATTGACTGCTAAAACACAGCTGGGACAAACAGTCATGGATAATGTCTCATTCCATTTTGATTGAAATCTAATTACCTAAACAAAGCATAAAAGACTCTCCACAATACAACCCTAAAGAAACTTTCCATTAGAATCTCTATTCTCTGACTCTTTGAATCTCTGTTTTTCCCAGCTATCCAGTATTTTGTATTTATTATCTTTCCCAAACATGCCCTGCAGTTTTAGCCTTATGACTCTGATGCTGTTTCTCTCCCAAAGAGTGTTGTATCAGTATTCCTGGCCTGGGTCTCCTGTTACTAGACAAATAAAGTTTTGTTAATTCAGGCTGCTCTAGCCACTGACAGTTAGAGACAATGGGCTGTTACTGATTGATTACATAGTCCAACAATCTTATTGTACAAATGGGTAAACTCTAGCCTAGAGAAAGGAAGAGACTTGATCAAGATGCTAGAGCTATAGCAAACACGTAAGTGTCCTAATCCAGTGCCAGGGCTCTGGATAATAAGTAGATCCATGGTCATGGCTGATAGCCATAGGCAGATAAGCCTGGGAAGAAGAAAAAACCAAGTTGGTCTTCTTCCTCAGGGCCATCTTAGTAATTCAGGCAACATTGTTGTTGTTTTCATGGAAGCTTAGGAGGTAGGGTTGAGGGTAAGGCTGAGGCATCAGTACTTCTAATTTAACTGGAGAAGCCAGGCTCCCTCAGCGTGCCCAGAGACACTCTCTGTCCTCTGATTCTTCCACTATTTGGTTAATTCCATGTGGAGCAAGCACAGCTGTAACACTGAAGCTCCATCTGGCCACCTCCTGTGTCCTGCACCCTGCCCTGTATTAACATCCTTAAGCCCTACCAGGACTCTTTAGTGACTGTCCCTTATCCAGAGATGTTTCATTGCTGTTCATTAGCACATCCACTCTGATTTCTTGCAGAGATCTCTCTATCAGGTAAAGCAACATCTGCGCAGGAGATGTTCCGATTAAGCCTTCACAGCACCTGGGTAGGTTAGGGCACAAAGTACATACGGAACAGGGCTGCTGACATGCAGTGCTTTTGTCACTTTGTGAAATTATTTTGAGCAGCACAGCAAGCAGTGGCTTCAGGAGGGGTAGAAAAAAATCCACTGTGTTTATTATAATGCATTCTAAGATGATTGCCCCGAATGGATGAAATATAATGGAATTGGTCCTGGCTTGCTGAGTACATAGAAACGAAAAGAAAATGGAGTTAGATCCCATCCTTCTCTCCACAGTCTGTTTCTGTTAGGAAATGGCACAATTCAATGGCCCCTTTGGTAAAAAGAGGGTGGCTGGAGGTGAGGTGGAAGGGTTTTGCCTTGAATACAAATCGTTCCTTTACATTTCTGAGATCTAGCTGTGCAGGTCCTCCAGGTGAGCTTCTTTGCTAATAGGAAACTCACCCGCACGTATTGTCTTCGGTGCCAAGGACCTTCCTACTCTCAACTTTCTCCAATCTCTTTGCTGCTTGGATATGTGGGTTTTTCAGCCATAGTTTACCTCTTAATGGAGGGGTAGGGAGAAAATGATGTTGCTTTTGATGCAGTTTCAAATTTGGCAAAGTAATAGGGTGAACAAGAAGTGATGAGGAGTCGAAATTATTTTTGTTTTAAATAATTAGAAGAGTAACATTTTTGGTTGCTTGCATTGTTTTCTTTATAAAGTCCAGAGGCAGCAATTTATGTTTTTATATTCTTTCTTGTGATGCTGGTTAAATATTTCAAAACTATACCATACTGACGTTTTTTTTTCTCCCTTTGTATTTTGATTGTGAACAGACACAGTTTGGATCAAATCTATAACAGAGAGAAGGCTCAGAGGTTTCTTATTTGCGGAAACTGCTAGAAACCTTTTTGATTTTCCAGGAACTCATAGAGAGCTAAGGGTTTTTGTAGTCCATAGACTTAATATGTGAAGTAATTTAGGAGGGAGGCTGGTTTGGTTTGGCTGGTAATGTGAGTTCATTTGCAATTTTCTTTTCTTCTTAACAGTCTTGAAAATGAGCGTTAAAATTCAGAAGAGGGTGTGTGTGCCTATGGGTGAGTTAAGTCAGAGGGCGTGTTCTCTTGCCTGTGCTCCAGGGGCAAGGGAAGGTTGGTCATGCATCATTTTTTTACAGCTATATTTGCACAGCTGGGAAATAACGGTGTCATCTCTGTGCCACAGACACAGTGATCTACGTGTTTGGGGACATCTATAGAGCACAGTGAATCATGCAACATACGAGTCAGCCCCACTATAAGTCAATCCACAGTTCGCACCAAAAGCTCCTTAGGTAAGTGGAGAGGCTGCCTTCAGATTACTTTGGAAGATGAAAAATATCCCCTCACGAAAGCTACCATGTAGTTGAATAGCCACAAATTCTGGATCTGAGAGTTAAGGTTGTAAGAAACCTTGTGTCTAGACCACCCACCCAACACAACCAACTTGTATCTTCTTTAGACCATCTTTCCATGTTATCCTTTAGTTTCTAGTTACAGTCCTTCTTCAGTGGGAATTTCACTACCTTCCTATAAAAAATTAATGGGGAAATGGGCATAGGCTCTTCTCTAACCTCATAAGTGCAGAGGGTAGTGCGCTCAGAGAATCGGTATCAGCATAAGCCCAAGACTGGCATTCATGAGGCAGAGGTCCAACTTTTCTGTCAATTCTGATATACACTGTCTCTCCCATGGCATTCTCAAGTTTCTCTACTTCTCTGTGGAGTTCAATAATTCATTACAATGGGCACACAGAAATCACAGACAATACTCACAATTATGGTGTTTACCAGGGAAGTAACAGGCTATATATATGCAGATTCATGAAGCATTTCACATTTTTTTTTAGGAGTCCTGGTGTGGCCCTGTGGGCTAATGTGTCACACTGCAAAGTCATTTGAATTGCAACATCAGTGGTTCAAGCTCACCAGCTGCTCCTTGGAAATCCTATACAGGGTTGCTATGGGTCGGAATCAACTCAACGGCACTTAACAACAACAGGCTATAATTCAGAATCAGAATTGTTCAGGACACAGTTCTTCTGTCATGACAGCTTTTTCTTAGTCATGCCACAGGTACATCTCTCTCTGTCCTTACGACTCTCAGCCTCACAACTGCATGGTTTCTGCCATGCTCCAGCAAGTATGACAAGGTTCTTTTACTTCTGTCAATAAATGCCCAAAGGCATCCATTCGGCTGATAAGCCTCAGCTCAAAGATGCACCTTTGCTTCATGACTTAGCGTCATGCCTTGTCAAACCTAACTCCCCCAATTAAGTGGCTGGGAGGCATCACACTCCATCAGCGTGCTTCACGCCTGAAGGCATTTCACTTTCTCCATCCATTGGCCAGCAAGCTCATCATTCCATCTGCTTGTTCTGCTGCCTCTGATGCTGCTGCTGCTTCTGTCCAACTCTCACAGCCTCTTGCCATCTCTGTTGTCATACCTTTGTGTCTCCTATACTGAGTGTTAGCACAGAAATCAAGGGTCTAAAAGTTAGGCTCCATCACTAGCTCTTCTTTCTTATGGTAGTGAGCATCTCCATTCTGTATCTGGAATGACTTATTTAAACCCAGTGGTATGATCTATAATATGTATAGATACATATTATTTGCATGATGCTAACCCACAAAGTAAGGAGCCCTGGTAGCATCATGGTTTCGAATCGGGCTGCTAACCTCAGGGTCAGCAGCTTGAAACTACCAGCTGTTCCATGGGAGAAAGATGAGGCTTTCTGCTCCTTTAAAGATTTACAGCCTTGGAAACCCTGTATGGGGTCGCTATGAGTCGGAACCGACTCCTGGCACATAACAACAAGAACAACAACAACAACCCACAAGGTTGGCCCAGGATCAGACAGTGTTTCATTCTGCTGTGCATAAGGTCACTATGAGTCATGAGTCGGCATCTACTAGTCGGCATCTAACAACAACTCCACAAGGGTACTCTGACCCTTATTTACATTATTAGCAAGTTATCTAATCCCCTTAGTAAGCCACAAGAACCTCATATTTGCATAGCCCTGCAGGCTAATGTGCTGGGCTGCAAGGTTGATTTGAACTGCAAGACCACCCATTCAAGCTCACCAGCTTTTCCTGGAAAACCCTACACAGGGCTGCTGAGTCAACAGCACCAACAACAACACCCCAAAACAACAACAAAACCCAGTCCTTTGCGTTTTATAGCAAGGAGGGGAGTGATGAACTTTCCAGTCTAGGAGCGGAGGTCCCTAGGACCATCAAGGGAGAAGAGCAGAGAGCGGGACCCTACCCAGAGAAGCAGTGATGCCTGAAATGGAGGCAGAGATGATGACGTGGAGTGATGGAGCAGCTGGAGACTTTAGATCCAGAGAGGGAGAGCGACTGTGTGCTGAAGACCTGGGTGGTACCCGGGAAGGATTGCAGGGTATACTCTTTGGTTGGTTGATGATGCATGGAGGGGATTGTAACCATGGCAATGAGATGATATATGATAGAATGAATGTAAAACTAATGTTTTCCCAAGAAAACTATCACATAATTCACAATAAAACATTTAAGAAAAAAAATAAATAAATAAAGTGAATAGAGAGAAATACTGTTAACTGATGCTACCTGGAAGGGATTATAATAATCATTGTAATGAAACAAAGTGTATGATTTGTTGAATGTAAAACTGATGATCTGCCCTATAAACTTTTACTCAATCCACAATAAAAACCTTAAAAAAACAAACAAACAAACAAAAAAAATCCCAGTCATTTGGTAGGAGTTACAAAGACTATTGTTGTTGTTAGGTACCATCAAGTTGGTACCGACTCATAGTGACCTTATGTTAATTGTCAGGTGGTGTCCTGCCTGTTTCACTTCATAGCAAATGTATACACAATAGAATGAAAACTGCCAGGGCCTGAGCCATCCTCACAGCTGTTGTTTTAGTTGTGTCAATTGCTGCTGCCATTGTGTCAATCCCTCTCTACTTGGGGCTCTTCCTCTTCATTGCTGAAACTCCACTTTACCAACCATGATGCCTTTCTACATAGACCAGTCTTTCCTACCAACATGTCCAAAGTACAAAAGAAGAAGTCTTCTCACCCTTTCTTCTAAGGGGCATTCTGGTAACACTTCTTCCAAGACAGATTTGTTTGTTCTGCCAGTCCATGTTACTTTCAATATTCTTCAGCAACACCATTAATTCAAATGTGTAGATTCTTCTGTGGTCTTAGAGAGATCTTGTACACCAGAGTTTCCTAATGCTACATACATTGTTTTATTTCTTTACTGATGTTTCAATAAATTTTGAAGCAAAATAAACTCTTTGACAGCATCAATCTTTTCTCCATTTAGTATCATGTTATTTATTGGTCTAGTTGTGAGGATTTTTGTTTTCTTTACAATGAGGTAAAATCCAAATGGAACGTTATGTCTTTGATTTTCATCAATAAATATTTCAAGTCTCTTTGATTCCAGCAAGGAAGGCTGTGTCATCTGCATATCATAGGTTGTTAATAAATCTTCCTCCAATCCTGATGCCATGTTTTTCTTCATATAGTCCAGATTACTGGATTATTTGCTCAGCATAAAGATTGAATAAGTATGGTGAAAGTATACAATCTTGTCACACATCTTTCCTGATTTTCAACTTATTCTGTTCAGATGACTGCCTCTTGGTCTATATACAGGCTGCTCATGAGCTCAGTTAAGTGTTCTGGAATTATGTTCTTTACAATGTTATGTATAGTTTCTTATGATTCACAGAGTTAAATGCCTTTGCATAGTAAATAAAGCATAAGTAAGCATTTTTCTGGTATTCTTTGCCAAGATCCATCCGACATCAACAATGATAAGCCTTATTCCATGTCCTCTTCTAAATCTGACGTGTAACCATTTTTGAATTATCTTCAGCAAAATTTTACTTGCATGTAATATCAGCCTCCAGTGCCACATCAGTTTGTTGAAAGATTTTAATTTGTGTTCTATCAGATTCTGGAGCCTTGTTTTTTGCTAATGTCTTTAGTACAATTTGGACTTCTTCCTTCAATACCATCAGTCTCTTATCAAATGCTACCTCTGAAAACAGTTGAATATTGACCAGTTCCTTTTGGTACAGTGACTCTGTATATATCTTCCATTTTCTTTCAAAGCTTCCTACAGCATTCAATATTTTGTCCATAGAATCCTTCAGTGTTAACTGTCAAGTCTTGAATTTTTTCTTCAGTTCTTTCAGCTTCAGAAATGCAGAGTATGTTTCCCCCTGTCCCTCTCCCCCCCCCCCTTTTTTTACACCAGGTCTTTGCACATTTCATTATACTATCTGACTTTGTCTTCTCCAGCTGTCCTTTGAAATTTTCTGTTCATCCCTTTTAATTCATTATTTCTTGCAGTCTCTTCAGCTTCTCTATGCTGACTAGAAAGTTTCAGAGTCTTCTCTGACATTTGTTTTGGTATTTTCTTTTCTGTCTTCTTAGCAGCCTTTTATTTTCTTCATGTATGATGTTCTCGATGCCTTGCCAAAACTCCTCTGGTCTACAGTCATCAGTGTCCAATGCATCAAATCTGTTCTTGAGATGGTCTCTAAATTCATGTGGGATATATTTAAGGTTGCATTTTGACTCTTGAGAGGACTTTTTTTTTTATAATTTTCTTCAGCTTCAATCTGAACTTGCCTATTCAGTCTATTCCATAGTCTGCCCCTGGTCTTGTTTTGGTCAATGAAATGGAACTTTTCCACCATCTCTTCCCACATATGAAATCAATTTGACTCCTATGTATTTCATTTCACCCACATCATTAGGGTTCATTCTACCTTTGAGGAGACAGCTCTTTCCATTTGCCTTCCAACCTGAGGTGCTCATCTTCTGGAAATTTTATCAAAGTTCTGCTGCTGTTCATACAGTTTTTGGTGACTCACCCTTCAGAAGCAGTTAAATTCTCCTCTCTTCTAATTTGTCTTAGCCTGGAAATGTTGCTAAAACATGTCTACCATGGGTGAGCCTGCTAATATTTAAAATGCCGGTGACATAACTTCCAGCATCAAAGCAACACTTAAGCCACCATAGTATGACAGACTGACAGGTGAGGGGTGAAAGACTATGGCTAGAAGAGCCATGTTAAGCAATTCACTATATCACATTCCCCTAAGCAGGCAGTCCATTTCAATTGTTTTTCAGATTCTTTTTTATTGTAGAAACATATATACAACAAACCAACAGTTTAACATGTACAATCCAGTCACGCCAACTGTATTCCCCATGTTGCACTACCATCACTGCTATCGTGTTTCTCAATCTTTCCTTTTCTCTCTCTCCCTTTTTTCCTGCTTTTCCCTTCTCTCTTTACCTTATTCTTATCTGTGGGAATGTCCTCAACCGTTTGTCCTAATAAGAAAACAAATAGACATTGTTTCCCTTTCAGTACATGAAAAAAGAAAACAAAACAAAAGTTGAGAAACGATCTCAATTTTGTAATGCCCAGATTGTTAAAACAACAGGAACAAAAATATTCACCTTACAAACAAAACAAAACGAAACAAATTCACTACCGTGGAGTCAATTCTGACCCATAAAGAACCTATTGGACAAAGTAGACTTTTACAGAAGCAGGCTGCCACATCTTTCTTCCTTGGTATGATTGGTGGATTCAAACCTCTGACCTTTTGGTTATCATCTAAGCACTTCAATTATAGTTCCACCAAGGCTCCTACAACCACTGCCTTATGCTGGGTAATATCATAGCATCCATTCTTTGATTCTAGTTCTACCCCTCCATGGCATAAAGAGAAAAAACAATCACTCTTATTCACAACAATCTCCTGCTAGTTGAAGACAGCTGTCATGTCAGGACATGCCAGACCATGAAAGGCATACATTCATGTGTTCATTCTTTAGGTAGACATGTATGGAGCATTTATTATGTGCCAGAAGCCAGCCTCTGGAGAAAGAAAGTGGCTAAGACATGGAGGCTACTCTTCCAATAGAGAAGAGGGGAGCCAGTTGCCATGGAGTCAATTCTGACTCCTGGCAACCCCTTGTGTCAGAGTAAAGCTCCACAGGGCTTTGGTTTTCCAGAAGGTGACTTGCAGGCTTTTCTTCTGAGTAAGCGCCTTTCAGTTAGTAGCTGAGAGCATTAACCATTTGTACCACCATGAACTCCATAGTAGGCACCAAGTACCTAATCAATTACCTTAAATTTACTGTGGTAATTGAAGGCATTGACAACATTGCTTGGAATCTATAAAAAAGTACATTTATTTAGCCAGTGAGTGGGTTGCTGTTCCAAGGTGGTGGCTAGATATTTCCTACATTCTCTTCAAACTGCTTGGCAAATTCTTCATTTGGAGAATTTGTATGTAGCCTCTGAGTCTGGGGCCCATTAACAAAGGCACCGACAGACATGACTGTTGTGTAGTTTTTAACTCATAGTTCAGATCCAAATTGCTTCCCCTGGAAGTTCTTGGGACAGGACAATGTCCCGAAAGAGCTGGCTATAGAAGCTAAGGACTCGTGGATATTGATGCCTTCCCTGGTCACTTTCCTATAGAAGCTATCTGTGTAGGTATGGCTTTTGCCTTCAAACACTCATCTGTTACAAAGAGGCATAGATTGTCAAAGGAAACCTTGAGTCTCTTTTCTCAAGCATTTTGTCTGAGACATGACATATTGGGAAGAGGGAAGTGTTAAATTGTGCAAGACTGCTTTCTTCTGTGGAATTGGAGGGAAGGTCCATAATTATCACCCTCTGGACTCCCCTGGTACCTGTGAATTGGGAACGCTCGTCTTGAAGATGGGCTAATGCAACAGTTGCCTGCTAGTGCCAGTCATGCCTGGACATATGGTATTGGAAACTTAGGAAGAGAAAGTGCAAACTTGGAAGTGAATGACAGCAAGCAAAACACTAAGGGCAAAGGGGAAGATGGGATCACTCTTCTAGAACCCCCTTCAATATAGGGCTTCTATGACCCCAGGGAAAAAACACCAGTATCAACAAGTATCTACCTTTGCTGAGACTATGTGGTAAAGAGAAAACATACAGGAGATGGGGTTAGAGAGCTAGGTTCTAACCGCAAGCTCTGAACACAGTACCGGGAACCTCCTAGGAGACTCTGTGATCTCATTTGTTATGAATTAGCTTTCGGAACAACTACAATTCAGCATTCTTGTTAGAATATATGTAATACCAGTTGGGTCAAAATTCTGAGTGGGGTCATACTAGTGGCTATTGCAATGTTTCCAGGACATTGAGCCAAGCCCTGCTGGACTTCCGGAAGTGACTCCAACCAAGTTCTTGTTCTCACAGGACTTTGTGGAGGGCAGGCAGAGCAAAGCAAAATGAATATGAATATAAAGGATCAGTGGGTGAAGGGTAGAGAGGCAAGGTATGGGACTCAGAACTTGGTGAAAAAGAGGAAAATGAAGAGAGAATTCTGTAAGTCCCTTCTAAATAACTAAAATAAATATAAATTGTAAATACAAAATATGTTAGGGTTGTCTTCAATTTATTAATTCCTGAAGGGAAGAGAAAAAGCCAAAGTGGGATAGGATCATATTTTTAATATCTAGAAAGGAACCAAGTGGCACAACAGTTAAGCACTCAGTTGTTAACCAAAAGATCGTCATTTTAAACCCACCAGGAGAAAGATGTGACAGACTGCCTCCATAAAGACTCACAGCCTTGTAGTGAATAATTGTTATCAGGACTGACTGTGAGGGTTGGAAATGTAAAGGTAGACATTTTATAGCAAGGAGGGGAGTAATTAACTTTTCAGTCTAGGAGCGGAGGTCCCTGGGACCGTCAAGGGAGAGGAGCAGAGAGCGGGACCCCACCCAGAGAAGCAATGATGCCTGAAATGGAGCCAAAGATGATGATGTGGAGCGATGGAGCAGCTGGAGACTTTAAATCCAGAGAGGGAGAGTGACTGTGTGCTGAAGACATGGAGGGGCACAAGGAAGGATTGCATGGAGGGGATTGTAACCATGGCAATGAGACGATATACGATGGAATGAATGTAAAAGTAATGTTCTCCCATGTAAACTATCACATAATTCACAATAAATCATTTTAAAAAAAAAAAAAAAAAAAAAAGACTCACAGCCTTGGAAACATTATGGGACAGTTCCACTCTGCCCTCTGGGTTGCTAGGAGTCCATAACAACTCTAATGGCAATGAGTTTTGGATTGAGGCCAGACTATAGCCTTAAAGTAATGGGAAGGGGGAATCTGAGCATTTCAGTACAGAAAGCGTAAGAGGAAATGGGACTGGGCCATTCTTTTCAGATATTTTTCCTCAGATCACTGAGCTCCCTAATCATGATTCCTACTTGTTAAAGTGCAGGTTCCCAGGCCCCCTCCCTGACCTATTAAGACAGAATCTCTGGGGATGGTGCATTTTACCAAGCTGCCCAGGTGATTTTATAAAAAAACATTTGATTGCAGTTTAGGTGAAAGTTTACTGAGCAAAGTAGTTCACTTTTCAGCAATTCATATGCAGATTGTTCCATGCCATTAGCTACAATCACCATAATGGGTCAGCACTCCCTTCATTTCCACTTTGGGTTCCCTGGTTCCCTTTGCCAGTCTTCCTGCCCCTGCCTGCCTTCTTAACTTTGCTTTTAGCATCTCATGTGATTGACTGATTTAAGAACATATTCCCCCTGGCTGTTACCGTTCACTTTATAGGCCTAGTTTTTATGTGGTTGAAAGACGCTCTCAAGGAGTGACTTCAGTTCTGTTAGAAGGGGTCTATGGGCCACACTCTCAGGGGTTCCACTGGTGTCTACCAGACCTGTAATTCTGGTCTTCTATGAGTTTAAATTTGGTTCTACCTTTTTCTTCCACTCTATTCAGTATTTTCTACTGTGATCCTGGTCAGAGTGGTCAGTGGTAGTAGTCAGCCATCATCTAGTTCAGGTTATTGCTTATTTTTAATCATTAAACTTAAAAACAAAACCCTGACTTGGTAGGTAAATGTGTACAATGAGCACCTGCTTAGCAACTATCCTAATCAAATCCAGGGGGCCTGGTGTTTTTGCTATAAAGAGTAAGTGGCATATTTTCCAATCTCAAATCTATTTCTGAAATGTTATATTTCAAGCAGCCTGTCTGTCTTTATGTGCTTCCGAATGTTTTCAGGCTTCTGACAAATATGTGCATGTGCTGAACATGAATGACCTGCCCCTCTGCAAATACATCCCCAACTCTCTCGCTATAGTCAGGCTCTGTGCAACCATAGTCCATCCCCCGACAGCAGCTGGCCCATCTTTTAGAAGCACAACTCTGATAAATTTCTTCTTTTGGGGAAAGCCATCAACAGCTCCCCATTGCCTCCCAGTAAAATTTAAACTCTTGCGCTGGACTGTGAGGCCCCTCACACTACATCACCCACCTACCCTTCCCCTCTCACATTCGCTCCACTCACCATTCTAGACCCTTTGCCATCTTCATCTTGTACTCCCATCTCCAAGACCAAACCTTTCCTTAAGCCAGGCTTCTTCGTCTCCACCAATCAGAAGCTTATCATCTTTCTACGTATCCAAGTGCTGCTTCTCCATAAAGCCTTTTCTGATTTCCCAATTGTAAATGATTCATTCAGGTCTGGGCTTCTACAACATTTTTACGCGCCATGTCTATGGTTCTTATTACATGCTGCCTGGCAGTATATTTATTTGCATATTTGTCTCCTAACTGTGAAGTTACTGGAGACCAGGGACCATAACTCACTCAACTCTGTATCTCCTGTAGAAACCAGCATAATGAATGGTGTCGAAAAAGCAATATCCAAGAGAACTTTCTCGGATGATGGAAAGCTTCTATATCTGTGCTGTCCAATATGGGAGCCAGGAGTCCTGGTGTGGTGCTGTAAGATAATGCGCTGGACTGTAAGGTCAGTTTGAACCTCAAGGTCGGTGATTCAAATTTACCAGCTGCTCCTGGGCAACCTATACAGGGTTGCTGTGGGTTGGAACCGACTTGATGGCACTTAACAACCAAATAGCCACAATAGTGACTAATAAAATGTGACTGGTGTGGCTGAGGAGCTGCATTTTATTTTATTCTATTTAAATTAAAATATAAATAGATGTGTCTAGTGACTACTGAATGCTCTTTAAAATTGAGGATGGTAGGATTGTCTTTCTGGTACTTTGGATATATTATCAGGAGGGACAAGTTGCTGGAGAAAGACATCAAGCTTGGAAAAGTGGAATTGTTGTTAAATGCCTTCAAGTCAATTCTGACTCATAGTGACCCTGCATAGGGTTTCTGAGGAGTGGATGGTGAATTTGAAACAATGACCTTGCAGTTCAAAGCAACCCTGCAGTCCAGTGCTTATCCTACAGCACCACAATAGAAAAAGTGGAGGGTCAGTGAAAAAGAAGACCTCTAACAAGATGGATTGGCAAAGTGGCAGCAACCATGGACTCAAACGTAACAACCGTAAGGATAGTGCAGGACTGGGCAATGTTTTGTTCTGTTGTGCAGCGGGTCTCTATGAGTCAGAACTGACTTGATGGCACCTAACACCACCACCACCAACAGTGACTCCTGAGCAGCACAGATATGGGACATATTTGTTACACTGCACTTAGAAAAATTTTAAACACACTACACTACCTAAAGTTTTTACCTGATCTGATTCTACTTACCTCTGTATCCTTGTCTTGCATCATTTTGCCCTTTATTCCTGTCATTCTATCCATACCTGTCCCATTTCTTTTCCTCAAACAGACCTTGTTCATGTGGCTTCAGGGCATTCACTCTTGCTATGTGCTTTGCCTGAAGTGCTCTTCTCTTAGATCTCACTCAGCTGGGGTTTATTTTGTCACTCAAGTCTCAGCTCTAATGTCATCTCTGTAGAGAGGACTTCCCTGATGAGCCGCCTAAAGCAGACCTCTTCCTTTCTGCTGCTTCATTCTTACATCTTCTTGACAACACTTGCACAATCTAAAAGCATCTGTTTTACTTCATTGCTTCTTTATTGTCTAATTCTTTCTAATAAAAGGTAAGCTTCTTAAGTAAGCAGGTGCTCAAAAAACAATGGGTGATAAAATTAGTTGACAAAAGTATGATGTGAAAGAGAGCATTTGCAGACTCTCAAAGTAGTTCCCACAAAGTACTAAGTAATTATAAAAGGGAAACTAACTTTATGATGGTGGAGAAAGCTAGCAGAAACCACCCTCTTCAAGTGGTCAGTATTAATGTCACTAGTAACGAGACATTGGGACATAGTTATGAATTAAATTGTGCTGCTATACCTGTGGGTGTAATCCTGTTTGGAAATTGAGTCTGTCTTCTTTTTTATGTTAATTAGATCATAGGCAGTTAGGGTGGGTTTAAAATCTAATCACTTCTAAATTATAAAAAGATCAAAAGACCAGATTAGACATACAGACATACACATACATAGGTAAGGACTGTTACCATGCAAAGATTATCTTGGAACCAAGGAACATTCAGGGTTAAAGCCATCCACTTGTGGTATTTCTGTTACAGCAGAGATTGGACACTAAGACATCCTGTTCCCTTTGGTATGTTGTACTGAGTGCAGATCACTTCTGTGGAATCCATCCCAGTATAGAACCTCAGTCTACTATGAGAAAGACTTTTGGTTTTTGTTTCTTAAGTGCTTGGAGTCGGTTACTACTCACAGCGACCCTGTAAGGGGTTTCTGAGAAACAGATGGTGAATTTGAACCATCAACCTTGTGGTTCAAACTGACCTAGTCGTCGAGTGTTTATCCTCCAGTACCACACCAGGACTCCATATTCTCTCTCTGCTGGGGACCTGGGATTTCACAATTGTTAAGTAGCTATTTCCTTGATAATAAACTTCTTTCTATCTACATGTATATGTTTCTCTGGTTTTGCTTCTCTAAAAAACCCATGTTGTATTGAGAGAGTGGGGTTCTAGAGAAACAAAATCATAAGGATGAGTTTTCTAAATTGGTTCTTAAGTCTGACTAATTTTAAAGGCACTGATATACTAATCTCCACTTTACAGAAATCGGTCTTGGATTGATTTTGAATTTGATTCTCTTTCCCCTTAAACAAACCCTGGCTGAGGGACATTCTACAAAATATCTGAGAAGTTCTATTTCAGGTGTTAAGGTCATACAAAACAAAGGCAGACTGTTAGAGACAAAGATGTTGTTGTTGTTGTGATGTGCTGTCGAGTTGGTTCTGACTCATAGACACCCTGTACAGGGTTACCAAGGTGTGGCTGGTGGGTTTGAACAGCTGACTTTGCTGTTCACAGTCAGTGCTGATCCTAAAATACCACACCAGAAGTCCAGAGACAAAGAAAGACCTGTCATAAACTGAACAAGAGCACGGAGAGAATACACAATATGCAAAATTCTAGTAAGATCTATAGAAGAGTTAACAGAGTTGCATTAATGTTAATTTCTTTGTTTCAATAGTAGTGCCATGGTTGTATATGATGTTGACATAAGGAAAAGTTGAGTGAAGGGTATATAGGAATTTGGCAATATTTTTGTAACTTTTTGTTAAGTCTAAAATTATCTCAAAATAAAAAGGCTTTTAAGAAAGATATGCTTCTTTTGAGCATATTCTAGAATAGTACTTTATTACATAAAAATCCCTTTCAGTTGAGCTGATTCCAACTCATGGAGACCTCATGTGTCTTATTGTAAAACTATGATCCATAGGATTTTCATTTCAGGAGCTGTTGTTTTTGTTGTTATGTTCCTTCAAGTCAGTTCTGACTCAGAGTTCTGACTCATGTGGTGGGTGAGTTTGAACCACTGACCTTGCAGTTATCAGTTCAGTTCTCTTGACTAAGCAATCATGACACACATGATCGGCTTTTGGAAATGAAAATACCTGGTTGGCTTTTGGAAATGAGAACAGACTAAGCTAGGCTTTTCTCATAAACGGACTGTCTTTGCTGTGGTCACCAAACAATCATGTTGTTAGCATTGAACTAGTAGTACAGCAAATGTTTTGAGGCTCAAAAGATGCAGATTAGAATTGAGTCTACTTCGGTTCCTAAAAGTTAGAAATTGAATAAGTTACCCATCATTTTTGAAACTTTGCTTTCTTGCCTATAGAATGGAAATAATAACCCATCTTGAAGGGTTATTTTGAATATTAAATTAGATGTCATATGCAAAATAGTTAGAGCAATATCTCTCACATCTAAATAAGGGAGCTTCAAAAGTTTCATGGAAAAATTCCATTATTTTTTCATTCCATTTTTCCAAGGACTTTGGGAAGCTCCATCTTAGCAGTTGCTCACTAACTATTGGCTTCATTCTCCATACGAAATATACAAATCACACAGAGTCTCTACTTGCCTACTGGGTCAAGGAATTCTAACTAAACCCAGACTCCCAGTTGGAGATGGTACAGAATAACATTCCTACACAAAGATGATCAAGCTAAAAGAAGGAAGAAATGAATTACAAGAAAGTCTGGGATCCTGCTTCCTTCCATTAAAATTCCTTCCTTTAAAATAATTTCTTGAATCACAATGAGAACTTCAAGATCCACCTAAGGGACCATTGTAAATTTCTCGAGTTTAAAATAAGAGAAGAGAAACACCTTTCTGAGTCTGAAAAGGTGAAGGAAAAATATCCTTATCTATTTTGTCTACTGCACCAAGTATTTCAGTATTAGCCTAGTCCAGGTGTAGGAAACAGAATCTCACCCACCTTGCTGATTGATATTTCTGATTGGGTAGTCAACACACCAACTCAGGTGACCTTCAGAAGCAGAAGGCCAAGGAAAACAGGTGGGCAGTTCCCTGGGGTGGAGAGTTGGTATCTGAAGCTGGTGGGAAATGGGCTTCAAGAAATCAACTCAAAGAGTGGTTTTCTACTAGAGTTCTCTATCAGTGCAAACACCCGTGTGTCTGTGGCCTTCGTGTACTGGCAGGCTGAAACCTGTGGGTATCAGGGAGAACTCTTCCAGCATGAGCTCCATATTGCACACCTGTCCAGTACAGCCTGGGACTATATCACTGATGCAGTGCCTTCCTCATTTTCTTCTCAGCTGTGCTTTCAGACACACAATCAGGGAGCCTGGGTGCAAAACACTTTTTCAAATCTATCATATCTAAGTAGAGAGAATAATAAAATAAAAAATAACAAGGGTTTATCAAGGGCCTACTATGTGTAAAGGGAGTGTGGTGGATTCACACAATAAGCACTAGACTGTGAACCACAAGGTCCACAGTTTAAGACCACTAGCCACTCCTTGGGGAAAGATGAGGCTTTCTGCTCCAGCAAAGATTTAAAGTCTCGGAAACCCTATGCAGTCAGACTCACCGGCACTTAACAACTATGTGTAAGAAACTGTACTAAGTGCTTTATATATATAATTATTATATATTGTTGCTGTTTTTGTGACCCTGTATAGAGTTTGATCCTCATAACAATCCTTTGATGTTGGTGCTATTATTCCTATTTCATGGATTAGGAAACTCATTTAGAGAGATTAAATACGTTGTCCAACGTAAGGAAAAAAATATATCCATTTTCATTTTTTCCCTTGCTTGTTCCTCGTCTTTCAGCATTTTGAAGGTGTGGCATTGTAGTATAAGCACTGTACTGCTAACCACAAGGTCAGGGGTTCTAACCCATCAACCTGCTCCTTGAAAACCCTATACAGTGTCTCTATGAGTCAGAATTGATTTGAAGACACAACCACCACCTTGTGGTCCAGTGAATGCCATACCAGGACTACATATGTTGTTGTTAAGTGCTGTTGAAGTTGGTTCCGACCCCTGGAGACCCTGTATAGGGTTTCTGAGGAGCAGCTTGAACTGCTGATCTTGCAGTTTAAAGTGACATATGTGTATATATGTGTGTGTATATCAGCGGTTCGAAACTACCAGCCGCTCCGCGGGAGAAAGATGAGGCTTTCTACTCCCGTAAAGATTTACACCCTCGGAAACCCTGTA
>NW_006408534.1:8853322-8861327 GCF_000296735.1 Chrysochloris asiatica | reverse complement strand
TATATAGATATATATCTGATGGCACCTGCAATGTGATATTGTGAGATAATATATATATATAATCTCACAATATCACATTGCAGGTGCCATCAGATAACACACAAGCTGGAATGATCACCCATGACTTGATTAATTTGTTTGAGAATCAACCAGGAAAGCATATATTCAGTCACGCCCAGATACTTAGCTTCAGATATGCTATGTTGTTATGTTATGTAGAAATTTTCAGCATTCTGCCAAGAGTTTTGCAATTTATCATCTGCTCTTCCCAAGACTCTGTGCTAAGGAAGATGCCACTAATCATTATACCGTGAATTTGTTGTATGGAGTGCTTCTTTCTGAGAGACTCTATATCCTTTACAGATACAACATCAGTCTTGCAAATGCCTTCAAAACAATCTTGAGGCCTGAAATTTCTTATTGACCTACAGAATGCATTGGAACTTTCCCACTACTCCCTGTGGATTGAATTAGGGGACTTCAATGGTGTCTACTGCAAGCCGACCTGGGTGTCAGTGGATTCATTTCACAGATGGTGACTGAGCAACTGAACCATAGCTGAGACAGCCATTAAGATCTAGGTCTCCTGGTGCTGGAGAAAATTGTCAATAATAAAAGTTGGCAACATTATTGAGTGCTTACACTGTGCTAAATAGAGGTACAGTTGCTATTCAGCAGTCTGCCTCTTTGTTTGGCTTTACCCCCTATTACGCCCCTAAAACTTCCACTGCAGACACACATCTATCAAGAATACCTGGTTATACCTTACTGTGCTGTCCTCAGTCATATAGAACTAGAATTCTCAGACTTTAGTAAAAGTAAGAATCACTTCATAAATGTGTAAATTTAGGTTCCTGGGGCCTGCCAAAAGGTTTACTTTCAGTAGTTCTGAATCCACAAATTTAACAAAAAAACCCTTCTATTTCTTCTGATGTAGACATCATGACACTGTGAGAATCATTGGCCTAGGACTTTCATTCAGTTAGGATTTGGAATTCTTGTTACCCGCCATTGAAATTCCTCCTTCATTTACTCCTCCAGCATAAACTTAGTAACTAACATATGTAGAATCTCATTTCTATGGTACATACATCCTCCTTTGAGAGTCATGTTGCTGTTGTTAAGTGCCATCAATTGATTCCAATTCATAGCAACACATATAGAGTTTCCAAGGAGCAGCTGATGAGCTTGAACCAATGATGTTATGGTTAAAACTGACCTTGCAGTCCAGTGCATTAACCCAGAGTACCACACCAGGACTCCTTGAGAGTCATAGCAGCCACTTAAAAGCCATCAGTTTGGTAGGGAGGCAGGCATGGCAGACTTTAGTGGTTACTACTTTCCAGCTCCTCATTTCCTACTACAGGACCCTGGCATGTTTAGGTATGAGCCGTAGAACTCTTGAGATTTGAAAGTATATGCCCCTATCCTAACTCCTAGGATGGAAATTTTGATTGGCCCAAACATTACTTTTGAAAACTCCTCAGCTAATGAAGAACATGTCCTAGCTAATGATGTATAAAAGGAACTATGCTTGGGAAAATTTCTCTTCCTGAATGTTATGGATTGAATGTTATGTTCTCCCCCAAAATATGTGCTCAATTCTTGGATCTTGTACCTGGGGCTGTTATTCTGCTTGGAAATAGTTTTGCTTTTTGTTATTGTTGTTAGCTTAATGAGGTCATAGAGTTCTGGTGTGGTGCTGTAGGATAAGTACTAGACCAAAACATCACTTGACTCCCAAGTTCAAACTCACTAGTTGCTCCTAAGAAACCCTATATGAGTTGGAATTGACTTGATGGCACTTGACAAAAATGAGGTCATACCAGTGTAGGGTGAATTCTAAACCTAATAATTTCTAAGTTAGAAAAAAGAGATGAATAGACACCGAGACATACAAATAGGGGGAAGAAATGCCAAAGACCACCAAGGACCAGCAAGAAATGATGATTGCTCACAGACTCTGGAAGCTAGAAGTGAGGCTCACAGAAAGATCCAACATGGCTGAGATCCTGATTTGGACTTTGAGCCTCCAGAACTGTGAGAAAACAAATTCCTGTTAGTTAAAACCACCAACTTATCGTAATTTTTCTTTAGTGGCACTAGATAACTAACAAACTGAAATATAAACAAAACAAGCATATAATAATACTTCCTGAGGTGGATACCTTTGTTTCTTCTTTCTTTCTGGAACCATAAATGAGCTGCCATTCCCTGACCTTGAAGTAACAAGCCAAAGGATGGAATACTGAGGATGATGGACCAGAAAGATAGGAAGAGCCAAGGCCCAACAATATGAATGAATGAATGAACCTCCAAGCTACCTCAGTGGCTGCATCATTAGTACCCATTTTTAAGTTAGAAAAATTAATCTGTTTTATTAGGTCACTACAAATTAGATCTTTCGCTGTTTCTTTCAACAAAAATCAACCCTAATAGATACAGAGGTAGTATTATTATTAATATCCCAGTTTAATAGAAAACAGTCTCAAAAAGGTTAAGGAACTTAATCAAAATTGCTCAACAAGTAAATAGAGGGCCCTGTACTTGAATTCAGATTGACTGTCTTCAAATTCTGAGCCATCCACTTTAGTCTCACAGATCAATGGAGGGGTTTTAGTGACTACCTTATAATAAAAATGCAAGGAACTAAGTAAGTGAGACATCTGATTTCATTATCTTACTTCAACCAGGGGGATTCTTGTAAAATAATAATTTAAAATCAAGCGCATTGTGCTCTGCTGCTTCCTTTTATGTATAAGGCATTGTAGATACAAAAAAGCTGTACTGCTTGATTATTGTTCTCTGCACATGTGTTATCTACGTGAGAAAACATATACACATGCCATGTTTAGGAGTAATGCAAGGGTTAAACTAAAGCTGTTTTAAATCATTTTTTTTTTTTTTTTGCTACTTTTTGCTACTGAAAGTGTTATAAAGCAAATCATCATAAAGTGATGCTTACTTTTCCCATTGGGATTATGTCATAAAAAGGGTTGTGTTCCTAACTAAAGACTTTGAATCCAATTAATTATAAATATAGCCAATAACAAGGCACAAGAGCAAAATGTAACATCATTTGAAATAATAAAGTGATGATCCAAGTCCTATAAAATGAGAATAAATATACTGAACATATTATATAGCACATTTGGGCTTATTATAAAATCAAAGTAGCCATATAACATATAAACATAAAAATCTACACCATAAATTTGACCCCAAACTAACATGCTAACAATAATAAGCCAAAGACATCCAATGAATGATAATTTTATTTACATTTTAAAGACGTTAGATGGATTTTACAGGATACTTTAGATGCCTACTTCTTTAAGAACTATGAAATATCCAAGTAAGTTGGTACTTCTGCCCTCCTTTATTTTGGATTGCATTTCTTATAATGAAAAAAAATATATATAAAAGTCTGTTATTATTTTGGCTTATTTGAAACTTTTCATGGAGACTATCATTTCTGTTCATGAGGATTAACTGCTATAAGAATTGCCCTTCTGCTGTAAACAACTAGGGAATGGAAATAAATATAAAATGGTGGTTCCAGACATTAGATAAGGCAATATGAGACTGTGATCCTTGAAAAAGGAGAAACAAATGAGGTGAGTCTTATAATTTCCTACTATTATTGCCTGAAAAGTTTTCAAGCTTCAATGCCAACAGTGTATCACCAAACAGCATGGTGACCTTGTTGAGTTAAGAAGGCAGACACAGGAGTTTGAAGGGGTCTATGTGGCTACAGTTTTCAGAGACAAGTGTTTGAGAGGAGGTAGCTGCTGGAGTATGGGCTGAGTACTAATCTGCACATGTATGAGAGGTCAAGGGAAGGAAGACCCAAAGAAAGCAATCAGCAGAACCATTCCTGGAGCTTATACAAGGTGTTGTAGTTACTCAGTGCTCTATAACAGAAAAACCGTAAGTGGATGGCTTTAACAATCTGAAACTTATTGTCTCACCATGTAGGAGGCTAGAAGTCTGAATGTAGGGAACCAATTCAGGGGAGGCTTTCTCTCTGTGTTGACTCTCAGGGAAGGTCCTTATCATCAATCTTCCCCTGGGTCTAGGAGTTTTCCAATGCAGGGATCAGGGTCCAAAGAATGCCCTTTGCATGCACCTGGCTCTTCTTTCTTGGCAGTAGTAGGTCTCTGTAGTCTCTGCTCACGTGGCCAATCTATTTTATATCTTGAAAGAGATTGACTCAAGATACAATCTAATCTTGTAGACTACATCCTCATTAGCAGAACTGCCACCAACCCTACCTCATTAATTGCTGTTGTTGTTAAGCGCCTTCTATTTGGTTCTGATTCATAACAACCCTTTAATATCATTTACTATTTACAACACACAGGATAATTACATCAGATAACAGAGAAAAATTACATAATACTGAGAACAATGGCCTAGCCAACATGACCCATAGTTTTGGGGGACACAGTTAAATCCATAACACAAGGTTGTGAATAGAATTGTTTCCTAACCAACCAGAGTGGCGATATCTAGTCATTTATAGGTGATTTTGATAGTCTTCAGAAATGTCACACTTCAGTAGCAATTGGGTTAAATGAGCCCCAGAATAAAGGCTATTATGAACTTGACACAAGAAAACTTAAAAGCAAGCTTTGAAATGATAAATCTGATCAGAAAGTTACTTCTTTGCATGCCAAAACAAAATCTAGCACTTTTAAAAGGAATACAGCCAAATCTGGTGGTAGTGGTGTGCCATGGAGTCAGTTCCAACTCATAGTGACACTGTATAGGGTTTTCAAGGCTGTAAATCTTTACAGGAACAGAAAACCTCATCTTTCTCCTGCAGAATAGCTGGAAGTTTCAAACTACTGATGTTGAGGTTAGCAACCCAACTTGTAACCAACCACTATGCTACCAGAGTTCCTTAAAGCCAAATCTAGCACCTAATAATTTAAACTTTACAATGTCTTACGTCCAAAGCAAAATTACCAGAAGAGCAAAGAAGAGGAAAATCTAATCAATACTTTTGTTGTTAAGTGCCATCGAGTTGGTTCTGACCCATAGTGACCCTGTGTAAGGTTTCTATGGAATAATTAGTGAGTTTGAACCACTGACCTTGCAGTTCAAACTGACTTTGCTGTCCAGTGCATTAACCCACAACACAACACCAAATCAGCCAATGGAAAGGGATCCAGAACTGACAGAGATAAAGGAATTAGCATACAGTAATCTTAAAAATGTTGTTGTTGTTAAGTGCTATTGAGTTGGTTCCAACTCATACTGACCCTGTATATAGTTTCCAAGGAGTGACGAGTGAAGCTTGAACCACCGACCTTGCAGTTCAAACTGGCCTTGCAGTCTAATGCATTAACCCATAGTGCACCACCAGAACTTAAAATGGCTGTAAAAACTTTAGGTTTTGCAGGTCATATGGACTCTGATTCTCTCAATTATTCAACTCTGCTGTTGTGGTATTAAACTTGTCATGACAATATTCAAATACGATTGATTGGTTTCCTATCAAACTTTATTTATCAAGAAAGAAGAGTCAGGAATGAAGTGTGTCGTTTGGACCCACGATTCCTGTACTAATTAACTCCTAGACTCTGAATTCAGAGGAAGAGAGAGCTATGACATTGGAGACAGTGAGAAGCAATGACAGAAAAATGATGACAGCAGAACTAAGAGAGAGGTACAAGACAGCATTGTGGCCACAGTGGGTAATCCAACCCAGGGAGAGAGTTGATTGCCTTCAGGCAGGAGATTTCTTGGAGGAGTAGGGTGCCTTGAGACACTTGTCAGTGGAGCTGGGCTTGTTGACCCCATGAAGTGAGAGAGCTGAGTGCCTTTGGGAACTTACTGGTGGAGCCAAAGAGTTTTACATCACTCACCTGCGCAGTGCAGAGGCCAGACCTGAGCACTAAGGCTAAGGGCAGAGGCCTGAGGGTCAAGAGAGGAGGCCTGTCCTCAGGAAGTTGAAGGCAGCCTGTCCTGAAAAAGGGTTTAGGGGGTTGAGAGGGTGCTACATGACTGAGAACGGAGAGAGCTGTTCTGCACAGAAGAAGGGAGAGTTGGCCCACATGCTTCGTGCTCCTGATCTCGAGTTGTAACCTGTTACTTCCATAATAAATCTCTTAATAGTGAGTATGGTCTGTGAGTTCTATGTGGTCATTTCGATGAATTCTTGAATCCAGAATTGAAGGAGAGAATGTTGTAGGAAGGGTAGATGATGTTAGAATTGGCCAAAAATAAATAAATACATGAAAGTAGGAGAGTGGAGATAAGTCTGATCTCTGTCTTATAGGAATCAGGGCTGTTGATGGTAATAATTTATCCTTTGCCTTGCACCGTTATATGAGGAGATCTAATGACAACACCATGCTATTCTTACAACTCACCACAGCAAAGAATCATCAAGTCCTAATTGTCAAAAGGTTCAGGTTGAAAAACACTGTTGTAGAGCAAGAACTAACTGGACTTGAGGACAACAATAGCAACTATCCAAAATGAAGCTCATAGGGCAAAAGACAAAAACAAAACAAAACAAACAAAAAACAATGCAGAACTTCAGTGAGCTATGGGACAATGTCAAACTGTACAATCTAACATATATATATTTGGAGTCCCAGAAGTCCAGATAAATATTTGAAGAAATAATACCTGAAATATTTTGTAATTTGTTGAAAACTATTAGGTGTGTGACAGGGTTATATTCTCTCACCATACTTATTTAACCTGTGTGCTGAGCAAATAATCTGAGAAGCTTGTTTATATGAATAAAAGCATGGCATCAGGATTGGAGGAAGACTCTTTAACAATCTGTGATACACAGATGATACAACCAAGATCAAAGAGCACAGCCTTAGGTATGGATTGCATCTCAATGTAAAGACAACAAAAATCCTCACTACTGGACCAATAAACAACATTCTTATCAATGGGAAAAAGATTGAAGTTGTCAAGGACTTCATTCTTCTTGGACAAACTATTAACACTCACGGAAGCAGCAGCCAAGAAAACCAATGATGTATTACATTAGGCAAATCTGCTGTCCAAGTCCTTTTAAAAGTATTGAAGAGCTTGAGAACTAAGGTGCCAGCTTGAGGACTAAGAAGCACCTGACCCAAGTCATGATATTTTCAATAACCTCAAATGCATACAAAAGCTGTACAGTGAATAAGGAAGACCATAGAAAAATTGATGCTTTTGATTTATGGTGTTGGAGGAGAATGTTCAAAGTATCATGGTCTGCCAAAAGAACCAATAGATCCATTTTGGAAGAAGTGCAGCTAGAGCACTCCTTGGAGGCCAGTATGGCTAAACTTCATCTCTCACACTTTGGACATATGTCAGAAGGGACCAGTCACTGGAGAAGGATATCATGTTTGGTAAGGTCAGAGCAAAAGAGGAAGACCACCCAGTGTGAGATGGATTGGCTAAGTGGCAGCATCAATGGGCTCAAGCAGGACAACAATTGTGAGGTTGGCCCAGAACCAGGCAGTGTTTTGTTCTGTTGTGCATAGGGTCATTATGAGTCAGCACTGACTCAATGGCACCTAAAAACAACAACAACATAAACTCACAGATCCAAGATGCTCAATGAACTCCAAGAAGGAATATGAAGAAAATCACAATCATACTTATCATAGTCATATTGATTACAACCAGTGATGAAATCTTAAAAGCAAATGTTGTTGGTAAGTGCCTCTGTGTTGCTTCTGCCTCATAGTGGCTCATAGGACTTCCGAGGCTGTACATCTTTGCAGGAACAGAGAGCCTCATCTTCCTCTTGCAGAGCGGCTGATGGACTCAAACTGCCAAACTTGTGGTTCAAAGTCCAGTGGTAAAGGTAGGGGGTGGGGGAATAATATAAGAGGGCCAGTCAAAAATTATCTGCACCCTGGTTATATTAAAACTCCTGTCCATGTATATGGCTGATGACAATATTGAGCATGCACATGAAATAATTCTGTTGAATACAGGAGGGACAGTGGATTATGTGGCAAATAATTTGCAAATCAGC
>NW_006408534.1:8851338-8853017 GCF_000296735.1 Chrysochloris asiatica | reverse complement strand
GATTAACTCTCCAGTCTAGGAGCGGAGGTCTCTAGGACCATCAATGGAGAAGAGCCGAGAGCGGGACCCTACCCAGAGAAGCAGCAAGACCTGAGATAGAGGTAGAGACGATGACGTGGAGTGATGAAGCAGATGGGGACTTTGAATCCAGAGAGGGAGAGGGACTGTGTGCTGAAGCATGGGGGGGAGGGGGGGATGTAGGGGGTGGGTTTATAGGATATACCCTTTGGTCAGTTGATGATGCATGGAGGGGATTGGAACCATGGCAATGAAACCATATACGGTGGAATGAATGTAAAACTAAAGGTGTCTCATGTAAAATATCATATAATTCACAATAAAACATGAAAAAAAAAAAAAAAAAGATCTATCTTAACGTAAAAAAAAAAACTTTGTGCAAGATGAGTACCAAAGCAACTGACAGAAGAGCATCAGTAGAAGCATTTGGACATCTACAAACAAAATTTGAACCGATACTTGAAGGAAAGTAAAATTTTCTTTAAAAAAAAAAATTGTTATTGGAGACAAGACATGGATTCATCACTACAAGTCAGAGTAAACGGCAGCGTATGGAATAGAAATACCCTCAATTGCCCACCAAGAAAAAGTTCAAAAGTCAACCATCAGCTGAAAAATTGATGCTTATAGTTTTCTGGGAGTCTCAAGGGCCAGTACTGGAACACTATCAGGAAAAAGTTCAACAACCAACAGTGCTCATTACAGTGAGATGTTTGCTGAAAAGCCAAAGCCTAAGTTTCATATTAAACATAGAAGACTGCTATCCAAGAATGTTGTGATCTTTCATGATAATGCAAGTCCACACACCTCTGTCCACACTGTTGGCACTGTACAAAAACTTCATTTTGAGGTATTAATACATCATCCCTATTGTCCTGACCTTCCTCCATTGGACTTTCACCTGTTTGGTCTCCTGAAGGCAGTCCTTTGAGGACGAAGATTCACCTCTAATGAAGAAGTGAAGACAGCGGTGCATTCATGGTTCACAGCTTAGCTTAAAACATTTTTTAATAAAGGAATATGAAAGCTTGTTGACAGATGGACAAAGTGTATTGAAAAGCAAGGAGATTATATTTTAAAATGATGTAACTTTTTAATAAGTTGATTAAAATAAATTTCTACAGAGTGCAGATAATTTTTGACTCACCCTTATTCATGGGAGCAAATCTAAAAATGGCATAGACTTGTGAAAAATCACACAGGTCAAAAGACAAATGACCATCTTGAAAATGCTGAATGAAAAAACCACCAATTTAGAATTAGATACTCAGTAAATGAAGTATCTATAAATGAAGGCACAATTAAAAATTGTTAGGACAAACAAAAGCTGAGGGAAAGCTTCACTATAAGAAATATTCAAAGAAGTTCTTCAGGGAGAGGAAAATGATGCCAGATGGGAATTTGGATCCAAAGAAAGGAATGAAGAATGTCAGAAATCAAAAATCTATAGGTAAACAGAAAATGTATTTTTATCTCATTTTATTACATCTATCTTTCAAATTTCGACCACTTAAAGCAAAAATTATAGCAATGTTTGTGGGGTTTATAATACATGTAAAAGTAAAACATGTGATAAACAATGATAAAATTTAAAGGATTTTTAATATATAAGAATCATATACTGACTGGCTTACAAGCTTTCGAGAGGGAAGCTAGATTCA
>NW_006408534.1:8847564-8849929 GCF_000296735.1 Chrysochloris asiatica | reverse complement strand
GGGAGTAGAAAGCCTCATCTTTCTCCCGCGGAGCAGCTGGTAGTTTCGAACCGCTGACCTTAAGGTTCGCAGCCCGATTCGTAACCACTACGCTAGTTGATAGGCACTGGCTATCTTTAGACAACATCTGTAATTTTGTATGGTATGTGCTCAGGAGTGTTTTCTTTTGGGAATGTCTGTATTGCTACATAATTTGATTATGTGAGACTGTTAATAATTTCACCATCCTCTCCATCTAATCTGTCATTCAAAATACCCATGCCTTCCCACACGATAAGTGATTTGGCTTAGGCACATGACCCAAGAAGGGACAATAATTCTGGGGAGAGGGGTGGGGATAGTACGGATGCTGCATGTAGGAAGGGCTAGTTTTTCCTCAGGGATCATGAGCACTAAGACTCCTGTTTACTATGCAACAAGGAAGAATAATGATGAGTCCATGGAACACAGCATGTATGAACCTGGAGGACATGCTGAGTGAAACAGATCAATCATCAAGGCAAATATTGTACGATACCACTTTTATAAAATGTGAAGAATAGATACAAACACTGAAAGCAATATGTTTTCTTGTTTGCCATGGATGGTAGAGGGAGCGGGGAAGAGTAATTTACTAAGGGTCCTGGTTTTGCGCTGTGAGTTTATGAGCCAGACTGCAAAGCCATTTGAACTTGCAAAGTCAGCAGTTCAAGCTCAACAACTGCTCCTTGGAAACCCTATACAGGGTCGCTATGGGTTGGAACTGACTCAACGGCTCTTAACAACAATAACAAAAAGACCCATGCAATTCTGGTGAAGAGAGAAGCAATACACAATATTGGGGAAGCCAGCACAGTGTGAGAGGTACACAGGAATAAAGGAAAACTAGATTAAGGGCTGTAACATATACAATTGTGCAATAACAGTAATTGTTAAGTATTGTTGAGTCACTCTGCAGGAGAAGAAATCCTTATCTTTTTGCCGTGGAGCAGCTGATGGGTTCAAACCACTGACCTTATGGTTTGCAGTCCAATGCTTATCATACAGAATCACCATGCTCTCCCAAATAACAGTAATAGCAATAAAAAATGTCTGAGTGGCTACACACGTAGATATATGTACACTACATAGGTGGGGGAGGACATATTGGGATACTTGCACATGCATATATTTATTGTTGTTGTTAAGTACCATGGAGTCCATTCCAACTCATAGCGATCCTGTTCAGGGTTTCTGAGTCTGTAAATCTTTATGGGAGCAGAAAGCCTCATCTTTCTCTTGTGGAACAGCTGGTGGTTTTGAACTACTGACCTTGAGGTTAGCAGCCCATTCATAACCACTACGCTACCAGAGCTCCTTGCACATGCATATATAGGTATTGTTGTTGTTAAGTGCTGTTGAGTTGGTTCTGACTCATTGTGACCCCGTATAGGGTTTCCAAGGAGTAGCTGATGTGTTTGAACTGCCGACTTTATAGTTTACAGTCCAGTGCAGATCCTTCAGTGCCACACCAGAGGTCCATATATGGGGATAGTTGTGGGCATTTGTATGTACATATTTGCAAGTGTTGTATATAAATTCATATATATAATAGAACACAGAGAGGGCACAGTTATAAAACTTCCTAGACACATCCACACACTTCACAGGACTGAGTCACAGGGCCTGAAGGCTAAAGATCATATTCTCAGAACATCCAGGTCAATTGGTATAACATAAAGATAATGTTCTACAAGTTAGTTTGGTGAGTATCATTTTAGCTCTTAAAAGTTTACAAATGTTCTTTTAAGATCCAACAATTGATCTCTTCCTGTCTTGAACAGAGGAGAATGAAGGAAACCAACAACACAAGAAAGCAATTAGTCTAATGACACATGCAAAGCAAAGTGTTCTCTAGTCTGAGAGCAGAACCAGATGGTGACTAGCTGCCACAATTGATGGCTGTGACCGTGGACACAATCAAAGGTCCTGGTTAGAATAGGAGAAAAATGTAAAAACAGAACTCAAATTTTAAAAGAGATCACACTTACTAGACTGATACAGACTGGAGGTATCTCTGAGACTTTTGCCTTAATATACCCTTTTTACCTGGAAATGAAGGCACTCTTGGAGGGCACCTTTCAGTCATAATAGATCGGTCTATAAAATAAACGAGGATGTGGAATGAGGGATACCATTATTGATGTCAGATGGATCTTGGCTGAAAGCAGAGAATGCCAGATAGATGTTTACCTGTGCTTTATTGACTATGCAAAGACTTTCAACAGTGTGGATTATGACAAGCTATGGATAATATTGGGAAGAATGGGTATTCCAGAACACATAGTTGTTCTCATGAGGAACCTGTACATAGACCCAAAAGTAGCCATTCAAACAGAACTAGGGG
>NW_006408534.1:8845261-8846215 GCF_000296735.1 Chrysochloris asiatica | reverse complement strand
AGACCAAACAGGAAATATTTGCCCCAAAGCAAAGATAAGAAGACAAGGTTGAGCAGGAAAACTGGTGGGGTGGCTATGGGGAAGGCTGTTTGAAAGAGTCCAAGTACACTTGTTGTTAACTCTGGTTTAAAAACCTTAGAAGATCACTTTAAAAGATGAGCCTGTTTTAAGACTGGTACTTGACATCCTCTCTTACTATCTGGTGTAAAATCCTGTCAGCTAGACCAATGCTTCTCACACTGTGATCCTCATAACTCTGGGGATCCTGAACACCCTGAAGATCTTGTGGTCCACTAATATTTGGCATTAATAATGATGGTGGGGGCTATATGCCATGGAGTCGGTTCCAACTCATAGCGACCCTGTATGGGGATTCGGAGGCTGTAAATCTTTATGGGAGCAAAAGGCCTTATCTTTCTCTCATAGAGTGACTGGTAGATTTCAACTGCTAACTTTGAGTTTAGCAGCCCAGCTCATAATTTACTATGATACCAGGGTTCCTTTATGATAATACTTAGACACTATTTACTTTTTCTACTCTCATTTCTCATGAGTGTGTAGTAGTTTTTCCAGAGACTATAAGGTTTCTGGAGTTCTAGTCCAGCCTTATAGGATCAGCACTGGAATGCTAACCACAGGGCTGGTGATTCAAACACACCAGCAACTCCTGGGAAATCCTACACAAGGTTGTTATGAGCCAGAACTAATTTGATGGCACTAAACAACAACAACAGAAGGCTGCTATTATGTCAGATGTTAAAGGGATTTGTAAAAATATACAACAATGTCATTTTTTTTTCAGTGAATTTACATTGTTGTTTTTGTTAGGTGCCATCAAGACGGTAACGACCCAGAGTGACCTTACACACAGCAGAACGAAACACTGCCCGATCCTGGGCCAACCTCACGACTGTTGCCATGCTTGAGTCCATCGATGCTGCCACTTGGCTTATC
>NW_006408534.1:8816375-8828409 GCF_000296735.1 Chrysochloris asiatica | reverse complement strand
GCCCAAAAGGGGAAATATAACCCATCAACTATATATATAATTTCTGATCACTGGGATGTATGGGATGAGAGAAGGGTAGGGAGGGAGAGGAAGAAAGAGCACAGGGTAGGGAATAGACACAGAAGAGCCTGGGTGCTGGGGGGAGGGGGGAGGATGGGCAGCTGCCAATGCACAAGAAAGGGGAGGGAAAAGAAGAATAAGGCAGACAGGAAAACAGTTGGGCAGGTTCACATGGGCTAAGTGGGACAGAGGTAAATGACGATGTATGCACAACCTTGGAATAACAGTGCTTCAGGATACAGGGATTGAAGCACGTCTTGAAAGGGAAAAGGAGGGGGGTAATGTTAGGATGCTTGACTGTCTTGAATTTTGGTCTCCCTTGCCTACCATTGTGAAATAGACACTTGGGTGGAATGGGGGAGAGAGCCAGAACCATCATAACAGAAAACATGTAAGCCCGTCTTTGGTCTATAATACCTTAAGGGGGGCTGGAAATTGCCCAGACCCAAAATAGGGGGGAGGGGTTGTTTTTAGAGGCAAGAAGTGACTGGCTTACAAGCTTTCAAGAGGGAGCCTAGTTCCAGACGGGGCAGGGATAGGCAGAACCTCCACTGAATGATTTCTAAACTTTTGGGACCGGGCTGATGAAAGGAAATGGGCATAAGACTCTTGTGGTACAATAGTGAATACCTGACATCAGGACTGACCGTGAGGGTTGGAAATATAGAGGCAGATTATTTATTTTTTTTTTCTTTTTGGCAAAAGGAGGAGATTGATTGATTTTTCAGTCCAGGAGCAGAGGTCCCTGGAACCATCAAGTGAGAAGAGCGAAAAGTGTGACCCTACCCAGAAAGGCAGTGAGGCCAGCCATGGAGACTGAGATGATGGCATGGACAGATGGAGTGGCTGTGGACATGAGACTCAAGGAGGGAAAGGAGCTGTTTGCTGACAGCCAGGGGGCAGACCTGTGGAGTGTATCCTTTGATTATTTGATGATGCATGGAGGGGATTGTAATCACTACAATGAAATGAAATACAAAAAGATAAATGTGAAGTTGAAGTGGGAAAGAGGCAAATAATGATGTATGCACAACCTTGGAACAACAGGACTCTGGGATACAGAGATTGAGACATAGTTGGAATGGGGAAAAGGAGGGAAATAATGTTAAGATGCTTGGTTGCCTTTTGAATCTTGGTTTCCCTGGCATACTACTATAAAATAGACACTAAAGGGGGAGAGAAAGGAATAGCCAGAAATATCACCATAAAAAGCTTGTAAGTCCACCTATAACTGATTACAATACCTAAAATGGGGCTACAATGTGCCTAGTGAAGGAGGCTTCTTGCGGCATCTCTGCATTACACAAGACCATAGGTGGAATTCTGAACCCCATCCAGAATTTTCTGAGGGGAAATTTCCACTTGAAAGTACAAGTAGACCAGCCTGGAGTGGTAAGAAGAACAGAAGATACTTCTTGAAAGAAAGACTGACAGGAAAAATACAAAACAATATAGGCCGAAAGACTGAGTACTACAAGAACAAACAAGTGGCTCACTCAGGAGACATCAAGGCAAGTGGCTAGGTCCTCTCAGGGAAAACCTCCTTCTAAGACTAAGACTCACTGGGAATACATGCTCAGATTGGTGACTATGTTTGTCACCTATAAGGGGAAGTGAGGGAAAAGCAGCAATGAAGCTGTGAGCTAAGCCCTACAACGTTCAATAGACTCCTGTGAACCCGGGTGGAGACCTGAATGGCCAACAATGTGGCAAGTCCAGGGGACTCTTAGACCCAGAGTCAGTGACATAGCCACAGAGGACTAGAGTGCAGAGTGAAGTGTCCAGCTGATAAGAAAAGAAGGCACTTGCATAAGTACACTCACACTTGCAGATAATACCCACTTGACCTGGCTTCAATGATGGAATGATCAGAGCTCAACTAGAAGAAGAAAGAAGAGGGAAAAAAAGAATAATCTGATATAATTTGATGAACTTGACCTACAAATATAGATGCAGTAGCTCAAAAGAGGGAAGAAATTTTCACAGCAAGGATCATTCCCACCCCATCCACACATGGAGAGGACAGGGATGGGCAACTTGGACAATGGCTACCCAGAATGAGGGGCTACAGAGGCAAGAAATGGCTGTCTTACAAATTTTCAAGAGATAACCTAGATCCAGAGGGCATGGAGTGAGGTAGAATCTCCACTGAGTAGTATCCAATCTGTCTAGGCAGGGCTAATGAAAGGAGATGCAGATAGGTCTGTTGCAATACAATAGTGAATAACTGTTATCAGGATTGATTGTAAGGGCTGGATATGTAAAGGTAGACATTTTGTGGCAAAGGGAGGGGAGTGATTAACTTTGCATTCTATGTGTGGAGGTCCCTAGGACCATGAAGGGAGAAGAGCAGAGAATGGACCCCTACCCAGAGAAACAGTGATGCCAGAGATGGAGGCAGAAACGATGATGTGGAGAGATGGAGCAGCTGGGGACTATGGATCTGGAGAGGGATAGGGGCTGTGTGCTGACAACCGGGGGTCAGGCTTGTAGTGTATGCCCTTTGGTTGGTGGATGATACATGGAGGGGTTGTAACCATGGCAAGGAAATAATATATGATGGGATCAATGTGAAGCTAATGTTCCCCCCATGTAAACTATCACATAATTCACAATAAAGCATTAAAAAAAAAAAAAAGTTATCAGGACTAATGGGCAACAGGGTCCAATGACCAAAAGCCAAGATCAAAAACAACAGAGAAAAGAAACAGACCTTGGCGTCTGATACCAGACTTACCAAATATTTAAATAACTAATATAAATCAGAAAATACAAAGGGGCTTCAAAAAGTTCAAGGGAAAATGGAATGAAAAGATAATGAAAGTTTTTTGTGAACTTTTGTAGATGAAAGCTGAAGAGTTTCATCAGAGAACAGCACTAAATAAAACAAGAACCAAATGGAAATTATAGAAGTGAAAAAAGTAATAACTAAAGTTCCTAATTCAATAGGTAGTTTTGATAGCAGATTAGACACATCAGAAAAGAGGGTTAGTAAAATGAAAGAGAGGTCAGTAAAAGCATACAAATTGAATCACAGCGACAAGTGATGGAAAATGCAGAAAAGAATCCAAGAGACATATAAGACACAATGTAAAGGTCTAAAAATGCATATGAAGGGGTCTCAGAACTTTATGAAATAATGACAATAAAAGGTAATGCGATTTTTCCATGAACTTTTTGAAGTCCCCTTCATATCTTTAAATTCCCAGGAGAGAAGAAAGAGAAAATATTAAGGGCAATATTTGAAAAAATGCTAAGAATTTTTCCAAATTGGCAAGAACATAAATCTTCTTTGTGAGACTCAAATAAAATTAATATAAAGAAAACCACATCTAGTCACACTCTAATAAATCTGCTGAAAATCAGTGGCAAGAAGAAAATTTTTTAAAAAGTCAGAGCGGGGAAGACACATTACTTACAAAGAAATATCAATAAAGCTAACAGCTGACTTCTCAACAAAGATAATAAAGGCCAGAAGATAGCAGAGTGATAAAAGAAAACTACTGTTAGCCAAGAATTGTTTACCCAGTGAAAATATTCTTCAGAAGTGAACATGAAGTAAAGACATTTTTAGATAAAACAACTGAGACAATTCATACCAACAGACCCTTACTAAATAGGATATTTAAGAAAGCTTTTGAGGCAGAGCAAAATGATCCCAGATGGAAGGTCAATAATGCAAGAAGGAAAGAAGAGTATTGGAAAAGGAATATGTATGGGGATATTTGAATTTAGCATAGTAACAGCTACTTCTTGAAAGATTTAAAATATATGTAGAAGTAAAATACAAAAAAAACAATAGCACAAAAGACCAGATATGGTAAATAGAGTTTAAGAAATTTAATGTTTTTATACTTCATTCTTCTTGGATCCACTATAAACACTCACGGAAGCAGCAGTTAAGAAATCAAACAATGTATTACATTAGGCAAATCTGCTGCACAAGACCTTTTTTAAAGCGTTGAAGAGCGAAGATGTCAGCTTGAAGATTAGGGTGCGCCTGACCCAAGTCATGGTATTTTCAATAACCTCATATGTATGCAAAAGCTGGACAGAGAATAAGGAAGACCGTAGAAAATTTGATGCTTTTGAATTATGGTGTTGGAGATGAATATTGAAAGTGCCATGGTCTGCCAAAAGAACCAACAGCTCTGTGTTGGAAGAAGTGCAGCCAGAGTGCTCCTTGGAGGCCAGGATAGCCAAACTTCATCTCTTATACTTCAGAAATACTGTCAGGAGGGACTAGTCACTGGAGAAGGATATCATGTTTGGTAGGGTGGAGGGTCAGAGAAAAAGAAGAAGACCTAAACAAGATGGATTGGCAAAGTGGCAGCATCAATGGGCTCAAGCATGGCAACAGTAGTGAGGCTGGCCTAGGATTAGGCAGTGTTTTGTTCTGCTGTGCATAAGGTCACTATGAGTTGGTACCAACTCAATAGCACCTAAAAACAACAACATACTGTTTAGTGACTGATAAGCAAAACAATTTAAGATATATTCTAATGATCTCTGGAGTCCTGGTATGGCGCTGTGGCTTAATGCTCTGGACTGCAAAGTTGATTTGAACTGCAAGATCAGCAGTTCAAGCTCACCAGCCACTCCTGGGAAACACTACACAGTGTTGCTATGAGTGATAAGTGACTTGATGGCACTTAACAACATCACCAACAATCTTGAGGGTAACCATTAACTGCACAATAAAAGAGTACATACTGAACAATCTAAAAGAATACTCAAACACTTCTCCACAAAAAAAAAAATCTTCTAGGGTAAGGTGACTTTACTAGTGAATGCTTCCAATTATCTAAAGAAGGAGTAACATCAATTTCACACAAACTCTTTTGAGAAAAATGAAAAATAAGAAAGGTTTCCCATACTCCTTTTTAAGGTTGCATAACTCTGATTTAAAAATTGTCAAAAGGCTTATAAGAAAGGAAAATTATAGTTTAATCATTCTCATAAACATAGTCTTAAAAGTCCTAAACAGAACATTAGCAAATCAATATGAGTTATACATAAAAATACCTCACAACAAGTTGGATTATTCCAAAATATTCAGTTGGTTTAACTTTCAAAAATCAATGCAGCTGATGGTTGGGGGGCAGGTTTGTGGGGTGTACCCTTTGGTTGTTTGATGATGCATGGATGGGGGTGTAATCACTGCAATGAAACAAAATATGACAGGATGAATGGAAAGCAAATGTTCTCCTATGTAAACTATCATTTAATTCACAATAAAAAATTTTTTTAAATCAATGTAATTCACTACATTAATAGAAAAAGGAATAAACATTATACAATCACTCTAGTAGATATTAAAAAGCACTTGCAGCCCATTTATGATTAAAACCTAGCAAATGAAGTTTAGAAGTTGTGGCTGACCGACCGTATTTTCTAAAAGTAGTCATTGTTGTTGTTGTTAAGTGTTATCAAGTCCATTCTGACCAATAGTTACTCTGTATAGGGTTTCCAAGGAGCGGCTGGTGAACTTGACAACCGATCTTGCAAAGCAAACCGACTTTGCAGTCCAGCATATTAACCCACAGTGAAATATTAGGACTCAAAAAAAGTAGCCATAGCAATACATTTTTTTCCCTCACATGCACTTACAGAATTTGCAGGATTCCTGACTGCTTTCTTGGATAGAATTTAGTGGAAGTAATGCTGTGTGACTTTTGAAGCTAGATTAGAAATAACAGCATAGCTTCTGCCTGGCTCTCTCACAGGATAATCATCCTTTGGCATAGCCCCAATGCTATGAGAAAACCCAAAATAACCCATATGAAGGGATGGTTTAAAGAGAAGCTGAAATTCCCCAGACAACAGCAAACAACCACCAGATGGGTTGGGAGAACAGCTATCACAGTTAGCCATCTCCAAGTCAGCAAGTCTCTAGCTGAGGCCCTCTACATAACGTGAAGCAGACACATTTTCCCATTAGTTCTCTGCCCAAATTCCTGACCCATAGTATCTGTAAAGACAAAAATAGTGGGTTTGGGGGATAATTTGTTTTGAGATAATTATCTGTAAGCTGTCTGTCAATTTGCCATACTGTGGTAACTTGTGTGTTGATGTGATGCTGGAAGCTATACCATTGGCATTAGAAAGATCAGCAGAACACACATAGTGGACAGGTTTCAGTGGAACTTTCAGACTCAGATAGACTGGAAAGACGAGGCAGATTACGTCTGCATGGTTAGCCACTGAGAATCTTATGAATAACAGCAGGGAACACATGAGCAGGCATGTAAGCTTCCTGGTGACCTCACTGGTCTACTGGTGAGTGGAAGAGGGGGAAAGACAGCAGTGAAGATATGGACTGACTTAGACCACATTCCATAGACTCCCATTGACCTAGAGATGAGAGAAAGAAAAGGAAGTGTTGATTGGTCTGAAGTGTGGTGAGATGCACAAGAATGCCCAAACTTGTAGATAGTACCCATTTGACCTAACTTTGATGGCTTGATGATCAGAACTCAACTAGAGGAAGAGTATAAAAAAATATATATATATATATTTGATAAAAGAAACAAGTGTAAGTTGCTGCAATTTGATGAACTTGATCTATACTTATGGATGTAGTAGCTCAAAATAACAACTGAGAGGGAAGAAGTCTTCACATAAAGTATCAATCCTATCCCCTCTGTATATAAGGTTGATAGGGACTGGCAACATAGACACTGGCTACCTAAAATGGGGTGGTGGCGGCAATAAAGGCACAAAGTGACTGACTTACAAGTGTTCAAGAGAGAGGTTAGTTTTAGAGTGTGCAGAGGAAGGTAGACTCCCTACTGAATAGTTTTCACCTTTTTTAGACAGGTCTGGTGAAATGAGATGGGGATAAGATTCTTATGATTCAATAGTGATTGTTATCATGATTAATTGTGACTGTTGCAATTGTAAAGGTAGAACAGGGGGAAGTAGTTAATCTTACATTCCAGGAACAGAGGACCCTAGTACCATCGAGGGAAAAGAGCATGAGCAGAATGCTATCCAGAGAAGCAGAGACACCAGCGATGGAGGCAGAGATGATAGGAGAGATAGAGCAGCTGAGGACTCTAGACTCATGGAAAGAGGAAGGCTGCATGCTGGCAGCCTGGAGGTAGGCCTGCAGAATGTGCCACTGGGTTGTTTAAATTATTATATATTCCTGAGTGTTTTTTGTGTACACCTCCCCACCCCCCCACCCCCAAAAATAACAATAAACCCAGAGGGAATAGAAGCAAATACTGTTTAATGATGATGCATGGAGGGGATTGTAATCATTGCAATGAAATGATGAGTGTAAAATAAATGTTCTCCCATGTAAACTAAATTCACAATAAAATCTAAAAAAAAAAAAAATAAGGAAAGATGTCAAGTCATATTCATTGTTAAAAATATTCATTGTTAAAAAGAACACTTCAAGATCTATCTTAAGTATAATGCTGTCTGTAACAGGATAATATTCATATGCCTATAAGCAAGTCCAGTTAATGCCACTATTATTCAAATTTATGTACCAATCACTAAAGTAAGTGGTGAAGAAAATGAAGAATATTAGCAACTTCTCTGGTCTGAAATTGATCAAACATGCAATCAAGATGTAGTGATAACACTTCCGGTTTGGGGGTGGGGAAAGCAGAGACAGACTGTGAAAACCCTTCTGTCAAAACTCAAAAAAAAAAAAAGCAGAGAAAGAGCAGTCCACGGAAAAACTGGAGCTTTGGATCTTGTTTAAGCTTCCAGTTGCCAGTTCCCTGTGACCAAAGAGAAGAAATCTGCAGGTGGAAGCAAAATACGGTGATTTTTGAATTGACATGGCTGCAGCAGCCGGCAGCCAGAAGTCCTCAGGCCGGAGGGTGGGGCCACAGGCAAGCAGAGGCTGTGACCCAACTCTAGAAGACACAGAGCAGCCCTCCTGAAGAAAGAGGTGTGATTGATGTTTCATCTTTCAGTTTTCATTTTCCACGTCTCTCTCCTCTTCACCCCGATCATGCCCTTACTGCACAGCCCAGATGCCTTCAGGCGGGTGGGAGCACACCCCCAAAAGCATTCAGCATTGCACCCCACAGTTTTCCAGTGGCAAAGAGAGGAAAACTCTCAGGCTGCTTCTTACAGTTTTGACGCTGGGAACCCACCCCATAGTTTACCTAAGTGGGACCCTTTGCACAGCAAAGGCCAGTGAACAGTGTCAATCACATTTTTATTTTTGTTTTTGATTGGTGGTTTCTGTCTCTGCTTTTATTTTGTTTCTGTCTTTGGTCCTTTTGGCCTCACTCTTCTCTCAGGGGTGGGTGCTTTCTCCCCTTACCTTACCCAAGAAGAGACAGCAACTATGCTCATATAGCCAAGTGACAAGCATACCCTGTAATACCCCACTACCTGGACAAGAGCCAAAACCAGCTGCTAGGCTTTACACTAAAAAATGGAAGCCTATCTCCAGATCATATCCACCAGATGATGCTCAGCAAGCTTAACAAAAAGTAACATACATCCATTTAAGCATTAAAAACGCACACAACTGTTGAAATTTGTCCAAGAAAACACAATTAAAAATCTCAACACATGTCCAAAAACAGAAAAAAATAACTGAGACAAATGAGCTGGAAGTACACACAGACTTTCCAGTAGAAGAGCAGGCTCTGGGTCTGCCTGAGAAGGAATTCAGAAGAATAACATGAAAACAAATTCAAATGCTCTGAAAAGGGGTGGAGGAAAATAAGGAAGAAGTCAGGAAAGTGCTACAGGTGCAATTAGTCAAAATAGATACAGCATTGGAAACAATTAAAAACCTGCAAAAAGAAGCCCAGATGATTAATAATAAAATATCAGAAATGGACAATACACTGAAAGGGCAAAAGAGCAGAATGGTAGAGCTCGAAGCCAGAACCAGCGAGCTGGAAGACAAATCTCTCAATACTGCTAAGATAGGAGAGCAAGCAGAAAAAGGATTAAAAATTCTGAAGAGAGTCTAAGATTCATGCTGGATAACATGAAGATGAATAACTTAAGAATTATTGGCATTCCAGAACAGGAAGAATCATAGAAGTCCACAGAACAGATAGTTGAAGAGCTACTGGAAGAAAATTTTCATAACATCTTGAAGGATAAGAAGATAAACATTCAAGAAGCTGAAAGAACTCCAGGAAGGAAAGACCCCAAAAGAAAATCACTGAGACATAACATAATCAAGCTCTCCAAAATCAAAGACAACGAGAGAATCCTAAAAGCAGCCAGGGAAAAGAGAAGTGTTACCTACAAAGGCAAGCAAATCAGATTAAGCTCTGACTTCTCAGCAGAAAAGATGCAGGCAAGAAGGCAATGGGGAGACATATATAAAACTCTAAAAGAAAAAAAAAAAAAAAGTGCTAACCAAGAATCATCTATCCAGCAAAATTGTCAATCAAATACGATGGTGCAATCACAACATTCCAGGATAAACAGAAGCTAAGGGATTTTGTTAAAGCCAATCCAGCGCTTCAAAACATCCTAACGCTAATTCTTTGGAATGAAAAACAACAAGAACAGACAACAACCAGAGATTGACAGACATGGTAACACCACATGGAACTCGGTCGATGGCTAGCAGAATTCAGACTGGAACAAAATTACAGCAATGAATTCAGAGTACCTGTGAGGCCAACCAAAGATCAAAATATTGACAATATTAAAGAAGGGAAAAATATAGGAACTGAGATACAGGTGGTAAGGAATTCGAGTAGATGGAAGGATACATTAGACTATCATAAATGCAGGGAAAACTGAACAGACTATAGGGTAACCCCAAAGAAAATTAATACTACACAACTTACGATGAAAATGAAGATCCAAGCAAAACAAGAAAACATTATTAAAACAAAGAAGAAACCAACAAGAAATAGCATGAAAAACATGAACACAGCATAAGAAGGCATGCAGAACAAAGGAACAAAGAGTACCACAAAAAATTAACGTAATAACAGCAGCTAATCCATACCTATCGACAATTACACTGAATGACAATGGATTAAATGCACCAGTAAAGAAACAGAGAGTGGCTGAATAGATAAGAAAACAAGACCCTTCAATATGCTGCCTACAAGAGACACACCTTAAACATAAAGACAAAAACAGACTAAAAATTAAAGGATGCAAAAAATTTTACCAAGCTAACAGGAATAAAAAACAAGCAGGAGTGGCAATACTAATCTCTGATAAAATAAAATTTAAGGCAAAAAAACCCGTAAGAGATAAGTAAGGACACTGTCTCATGATTAAAGGGTCAATTGAGCAAGATGACATAACTATAGTCAACATCTACACTCCAAATGAAAGAGCACCAAGATATATAAAGAAAACCCCACTAGAATTGAAGAAAGAAAGAGATAAACCTACAATTATAGTGGGGGATTTAATATACCACTTTTGAAAAGGGGTAGAACAACCAGAAGAAAATTCGGCAAAGCTACAGGAAAGTAAACAGCACAATCAACCAACTTTACCTCATAAATGTGTACAGAGCATTCAACCCAACAAGAGCACAATATACATTATTTTCCATTGCACGTGAAACATTCTCCAGAATTGAGCATGTGTTAAGTCACAAAGCATGCCTCCATACATTTACAAGCATCAAAATACTAAAAAGCATCTTTTCAGACTACAATGCCATAAAATTAGAAATCAATAATAAGAACACCAAGGAAATACAGTTTAATACATGGAGACTGAATAACACCCTGCTGAAGAACAACTGGTTAATAGAAGAAATTAAACGTGAATTCACAAAGTTCCTAGAAACAAATGAGAATGAAAACACAACATACTGAAATTTTTGAGACACAATGAAAACAGTACTGAGAGAACAATTTACTGAAAAAATAAAGATCAGAGCAGAAATAAATGATATGATATAGAAAACAGAAAAACTATAGAAAGAATCAACAGGACAAGAAGCTGGTTCTTTTAAAGGATTAATAAAATTGATATACCATTGGCAAACCTAACAAAAGAAATGAGGGAGAAGACATAAATAACACACATCAGAAATCACATGGGCGATGTCACAATGGAACCAAAGGACATCAAAAGATAATAACAGAGTACTATGAAAAGATGTACTCTAACAAATTTGAAAACCTAGAAGAGATGGATACAGTTTTGGAAAAACACAACCTACCTAAACTCACACAAGGAGAAGTTGAAGACTTGAACAGACCCATAACCATAGAAGAAATTGATCAGGTCATCAAAAAACTCCCAACCAAAAGAAGTCCAGGTCCAGATGGCTTCACTGGTGAGTTCTACCAGACATTCAGGGAAGAGTTGTCACCAATTCTACTCAAATTATTCCATAATATAGTGGAGGATGGAAAACTTCCTAACACATTTTATGAAGCAAGCATAACCCTCATACCAAAACCAGGGAAGGACAACACTATGAAAAGAAATCACAGTCCAATATCCCTCATGAACATAGATGCAAAAATTCTCAACAAAATCCTAGCCAACAGATCCCATAGCACATCAAAAAAGTAATATATCAATGCCAAATGGGATTCATATCAGGGATGCAGAATGGTTCAACATTAGAAAAATAATCAGTGTAATTCATTATATAAACAAGAAAAAAAACCACATGATCATATCGATTGATGCAGAAAAGGCATTTGACAAAATCCAATATCCATTCCTGATAAAAACATTCAACAAAGTAGGAATTGAAGGGAAGTTCCTCAACATAATTGAGAGCATATATACAAAACCAACAGCCTACATTACTCTCAATGGAGAGAAACCAAAAGCCTTCCCTTTGTGAACAGGAACCAGACAAGGATGCCTCCTATTCAATATTGTGCTGGAAGTTTTAGCCAGAGCTATACGGCAAGATGGGGAAATAAACGGCATACGAATTGGCAAAGAGGAAGTAAAACTCTCTGTATTTGCAGACAATATGATCCTATATATAGAAAACCCTAAAGACTCAGTAAAAAAGCTACTAGGCCTCATTGGA
>NW_006408534.1:8812475-8815455 GCF_000296735.1 Chrysochloris asiatica | reverse complement strand
AACACCTCTACAAGAAAAGGACAAATAACCCAATTTAAAAATGGGCACAGGACATGAATAGACACTTCACCAAGGAGGAGATCTGGGCAGCCAACAAACATATGACGAAAGGTTCACGAGAGATGCAAATCAAAACAATAATGAAATTTCATCTCACACCAGAAATAATAGCAAATATTAAAAAAGTAGAGGACAATAAGTATTGGTGAATATGTGGGGAGACTGGAACCCTAATACATTGCTAGTGGGATTGCAAAATGGTCCAACCACTATGGAAAACAATATGGTGCTTCCTCAGGAGGTTGGAAATAGAGATACCTTATGATCCAGCAATTCCTCTACTTGGCATTTATCCACAAGAAATATGATCCATAACACGAGTAGATATATGCACACCAATGTTCATAGCAGCACTATTTACATTAGCAAAAAGATGGAGACAACCTAAGGGTCCATCCATGGAAGAATGGATAAACAAACTTTGGTACATACACACAATGGAATACTACACTATCCTGAAGATAGCAAGGAACCAGCAAGCCACTGGATAACATGGATGAACCTTGAAGACATTATACTGCATGAAATCATTCAGTCACAAAAGGAGAAATACAGTACAGAGGCATTATTGTAAAAGATTAAGAAAAAGCACCCACACTGAAAGGGAGAAAAAAAAAAATCTTTTATTTAATCTTTATTATTGTTATCTTTTTTGTTGTTGGTGTTGGTTACCGGGGTATAGCGGGTGGGGTGAGGGGGAGGGAGGGGAAGGTGGAGCACAGGATAAGGAATAGGCACAGGAGAGTGGAACACAGGGTATGGAATAGACACAGGATAGTTTGGTGATGGGTGGGCAATACACTAGAAAGAGAAGGGGAAATGAAAAATAATGTGGATGGGAGAATAGCTAGGCAGGTTTACATGGGCTAAATGGGACAGAGGTAAGTAACGATCTGAGCACACATGTGGAACAACAGGGCTTGTGGATACAAAGATTGAAGCATGGTTTGAATGGGTAAAAGTGGGGAAATTATGTTAGGATGCTTGGCTGTTTGTTGAATCTTGGTTTCCCTTGCCTACTATTATAAAATAGACACTTGAAGGGGAGAGAGAGGAATAGCCAGAAACATCACCAGAGAAAGCTTGTAAGTCCGTCTTCAGCCTATTACTGTTTGGAATAACTAAAATGGGGCTAGAACTTGCCCAGTGAAGAAGGCTTCCTGCAGAGGCTTTGCACTGTACAAGACCATAGGCGGAATCCTGATAATCATCCTGAATCTTACGAGGTGGGACATTCCTATGTGAAAGGAGAAGCAGACCAGTCTGGAGCAGCTAGAAGAACAGAAGATACTTCTTGAAAGAAAGAACAGCAGGAAAAAACCAACAACAACAGTCCAATTGACTACTACAAGAACAAGCAAGTTGTTCCCCAGGGAGCCATCAAGGCAAGCGGTCAGGTCCCTTCAAGGCAAACCCCCTTCCAAGACTGAAACTCAAATGGAATACACTAGCAGACATATGGTTCTGCTGCTGATCACATTGGTCACTGATAAGGGAAGAGGGGGAAAAACAGCAATCACATTATGAAGTAAGTCTGACCACATTCAATAGACTCTTGTCAACCTAGATTGAGACTTGGTTAACCAGCAGTATGAGGAGACCTGGGGACTCCTGGGCCCAGGGGCAAGGACATGGCCCCAGAGGACTAGAACGGAGTGTGAAGCATTCAGCTGATAAAAATAGAAGGGACATGTACAAGAACACCCACACTTGCAGATAGTACCCGTTTGACCTGACATCAATGGCTGGATGATCAGAACACGACTAGAGGAAGAAAGAAGAGGGAAGAAAAAAAAAAGGAGTAACCCATAAGTGGATGATCTTGACCTATGCTTGTGGATACAGTATGACAAAGGAGTGGACAAATAGCTACAGTCAGGATCATTCCCACCCCCTTGGTACACAGGGTTGACAGTGAAGGGGGAACTCAGACATTGGCTACCCAAAATGGGGGAACTATAAAGGCAAGAAGCGACTGGTTTACAAACTTTCAATAGGGAACCTAGCTCCAGAGGATACAGAGAAAGGTAGAACCTTCACTGCATTGTTTCCAACCTATCTGGATGGGGTTAATAAAAGGTGAGGGGGTAAGGACTCCTATGGTTCAATAGGGAATGATTGCTATCAGGGCTGACAGTGAGTGTTAGAAAGGTAATTGTAAATGTTTGGTAACAAAAGGAGGGGGATCGGCTGATTTTCCAGTCCAGGTGCGGAGATCCCTGGAACCATCAAGGGAGAAAAATGAAGTGCGAGACAGTGTCCAGAAAGGCAGGGACACTAGGGACAGAGGCAGAGGCAATAACACGGACAGAAGGAGCTGCTGGGGACTCTGGACTCAGGGAGGGAGAGGGGTTATGTGCTGGCAGCCGGAGGGCAGGAGTGTGGGGTGTACCCTTTGGGTGTTTGATGATGGATGCAGGGGATTGTGATCAGTGCAATGAAACAACATACAACAGGATGAATGTAAAGATAATGTTCACCCATGTAAACTAATACATAATGCACAATAAAAACTTAAAAAAGAAAAAGATATAGTGATAATTACTAGAAATTTGAATGTGAATATTGGAATCAAAGTGGAAGGATCCATCATTGAAAAATATGATCTTGGTGATAGAAATGATGCTGGAGATCGCATGATAGACCCTTGCAAAACCAATGACATTAATTGCAAATATGTTTCTTAAATAACATAAAAATTAACTTTAGGATTTCTGTTTTTGGGGCAGGAGAAGTATAAACAAACAGCAGAGGCTCCATGGTGCAGAAAAAACAGACAAGTTGCTTTACTGGGAGAGTTCTAGAGCATTAGAGAAAATTATAATAATTATTGACTATGCAAAGGCTTTCGATTGTGTGGATCATGACAAGCTATGGTCAACATTGAGAAGTATGAGTATTCCAGAACACTTAATTGTAC
>NW_006408534.1:8810634-8811545 GCF_000296735.1 Chrysochloris asiatica | reverse complement strand
GCAGCGGTAGTGAGGTTGGCCCAGGATCGGACATTGTTTCATTCTGCTGTGCATGGGGTCACTATGAGTCGGTTCTGACTCGATGGCACCTCACAACAACAACAAGAGCTAATATAAAGTAAGGAGAAATAGTTTCAGGTGCCCACTGGTGGAGAAATCTGACTGTGGCTGGAATAAACACGATTTCTGAATCAATCAGACGCTGCTTGTGGCCACCACCTGGGCGATCAGTGGGTGGGGCCACAGCCAGGCTGATACAGGTTGAAAGCCACAGAGCGATTTGTGGAAAAAGAGGTGTGGCATCTTTTATAACTTTTTTCCCTCCTGTCCCCTGTCACACCATCTCTGCCCAGCCTGGACATCTTCAGGTGGGTGGAAGTGGACCACAGGGTACAATTTCCCCTGAAAGCCCCAGCGGTTCCACAAGCTAATCCTCTGGTGGTTTCTTATGATGTCTGACTCTGGGATTTAACTCTGAAGTTGACTCTCCTACTTGGGCAGGAGCCTTTATTTCTGCCTTATTTAATAAGAGTCAGCAGGTCTGGCCAGACACTCAAACCTTATTTGCACCTTGTAAAACTCCAACATAAAAGGCAAGAGCCAACACCCACTACTATAATCAAGGACACAGCTATTTTGAGAATTACACTGTGCATAGACAGATACCTAACAGATCTTCAGAGATAAAATTGTGAACAATCTTTCTTCCATTCATTTCTCAATCTCTGTTTGCACCTCTATGGTGGTGACTAGAGGGGGCTCTGAGTGAGTGGACACCTCCACCTACCACTACAGGTTTCTACTGTGCATGACACGGACCAGTACAGCAAAGGCTACAAGACAGTCTGCTGTGGTTTTGTTTTTGTGTGCTTGTTATTGTTTTTGCTTTTAATTTTGTTTCTGTTCTTTGA
>NW_006408534.1:8804316-8805737 GCF_000296735.1 Chrysochloris asiatica | reverse complement strand
TTTTTTTGTGTGTGTGTGTGAAGACCTTGTGCAAATCTCTTATCTTTTATTGCTGTCATCATTCTTCTGTATTTTTAAAACTGATATTTATTTTTATGTATTCTGTATAAAAATTGTTTGTTAAATATATGTGTTGTAAATATTGCAAATATTTTCCCCAGTATGTAGCTTTCTTTTTCATTTACTTGATAGTGTCTTTAGATAAAATGATTTTGATGAAGTCCACATGCCAGTATCTTTTTTTATTTATTTTTTATTTTTTTACAATCAGTGCGTTTTGTGTCCTGTTTAAGAAATCTTTGCCTTTCTAAACATTACAAATATATTTCACCATGCTGTCTTCCAGAAGTTTTTTTGTTTTGGTTTGCTCTTTAGATCTACAATTTATTTAGAATGTATTTTTGTGCATGGTAAGAAGTAAAGGTATAGGCAGATTTTTTCAGGTAGATATCCAATTGATCCTGCACCATTTGTTGAAAAGACTATCCATTCCCTGTTGCATTTTTTGGGGGTTGTAAATTAGTTGACTGTAAAAGTGTGGGTTTGTTCTGGACTCTAGTCTAGTTAGTTGGGCTATTTGCCTGTCTTTGCACCAATATCACTCCATTTTAATGAATGTAGTCATATAGGCCTCGGTATCTCGTACTGTAACTGCTCTAACTTTGTTGTTCTTTAAGATTGTCTTTTCTTTGCGGATCTCTTTGCATTTCTATAGACATTTTAGAATCATTTCATTAAAATTTCACACCAAAACCAAAATAAAAAAACACTGAAATTTTTATTGTGATTTCATTGAGACTGTAGATTAATTTGAGGAAAATTGATACTTTAACAATATTGAGTCTTGCCATCCATATCCATTAGCATAGACTTCCACTTAGTTTGCTTATCTTGAATTTCTTTCAATCATTTATTTGGGAGATGGTTTCTAAAATAATACAAGGTAAACATGAAAAATTTACTCATTGTTTATTTTCAAAAGATAATTTCTGAAGTTAATTTCTTACCAATCAAAATGTCTTTGTAAAACTTCAGCTATTCATTTATTTGCTCTGTTGTTTCACTTATATTTCTCCCTTCTTACTATTCTGTCAATGGCAATTTCCCCAATAAATCCTCTGTGGTGAATTCAGACATTGGCTTTTTTTGTTAGCATCTCAAGTATATGTTTTCCTGCTTGATGAAATCTTTTTATTATTGTTGTAAAAATATGAGTACATATGTCAATTCAACATTTTTCACTTGCACAGTGTAGTGAAGCCAGTGACATCAGTTGTGTCATGCAATCATCACCTACATGCATTGCCTTAGTTTCCAAATGTATACACAAGCAAATAATCTGAGAGGCTGGATTCTATGAAGAAAAACATGGCATCAGGATTGGAGGAAGACTCATTAACAACCTGCGATATGCAGATGAT
>NW_006408534.1:8789513-8803836 GCF_000296735.1 Chrysochloris asiatica | reverse complement strand
AAGAACTACAGCTAGAATGCTCCTTGGAAGCCAGAATGGCCAGACTTCATCTCTCATGCTGGAGGGATCAGTTGCTGGAGGAAGATGTCATGTTTGGTAAAGTGGGAGGTAGGAGGAAAAGAGGAAGACCATAATGAGATGGATTGGCACAGTGGAAGAAGTGATAGGCTTGGGTGTAGCAATGATTGTGAGATTGGCCCATGACCGGGTAGTGTTTTGTTCTGTTGTACACAGGGTTGCAACCAACTTGATGACACCTAATAACATCAACATAACTATACACAGAAACTTAATGCTATCTAAAAAGGCTGCCTTATTTTTTCTTCCCACTCACTCCTGGTAAGGAGCCCTAGTAGCATAGTAGGTTATGAATTAGGCTGCTAACTGCAAGGTCAGCAGTTTGAATCTACCAGTCTCTCCAATTAAGTTTTCTGCTCCCTTTGAGATTTCCAGACTGTGAAACACTATTAAGGGTTGCTATAAGTCAGACCAACTTGACATTCAAACCACCACCACTCCTGGTAACCACTGTAAAACTCTGATCTCTGTACACTTGCTTATTCTAAGTGTTTCATATTTATGAAATCATATATTTGCCTTTTTGTGATTTGTATTTATGATTTATATATTTATAAAAATACAAATGTTATTTTTTCTAAAAGCTTATAGCTTATTTTGGATGTTTTATGATTTTATATGCAAAAGAAATACATAGATATGTGCACAAAATGACATGTACAGAAAATGAATATAATGTGGTATATGGGCATTCCAGGACACTTAATTTTGCCTTTGAGGTTTGAGTCCATTGTTGCTTAATCAAGAGGCAGTAATTCAAACAGAACAAGGGAATACTGTATGATTTAAAACTGGAAATATATGTGGTCGGATTTTATTTCACCTTATTATTCTAGTTATAGAGTCCTGTTGTGGCTCTGTGGGTTAATGTGCTGGACTGCAAAGTCGGTCTGAATCACAAAGTCGACAGTTCAAGCTCATCAGCTGTTCCTTAGAAACTCTATTACAGGGTAGCTATGGGTCAAAAATGACTTAACTACACTCAAAAACAACAACATTCTAGTTATTTGCTGAACAAACAATCCAAGAAACTAAACTCTATGAAGAAGTCATGACATCAGGGTGGAAATCCCTAAGGTATGCAGATGACACAACCTTGGTATTTTCACTCAGCTCATAAGCATGAGAAAATTGGACAAAGAAAAAGAAGGTCCAAAGAATAATTGATACATTCAAACTGTGGTGTTGCTTATACCAGGGACTGTCAGCAGAATGAATAGATCTGTCTTAGAGGAAGTACAGTAGAATGTTCCTCAGTAGTGAGGATGGTGAGACATCATCTCACTTACTTTGAACATATCATCAAGTGATACCAATAGCTAAAGAAAGACATTGTACTGAATAACAGAAAGAAAGACCCGCAATAAGATAATTGACACAGTGACTGCAACAATGAGCTAAGTCATAACAAATATTGTGAGATGGTGCTGAATGAGGCAACGTTTATATGGTGTTGGTGGTGGCAGTAGTCATTGTGTGCTGTGGAGCCAGTTCTGACTCATGTTGTTGTTAGGTGCCATCGAGTCAGTACTCACCCATAGCAACCCTATGAACAGCAGAACGAAACACTGCCTAATCCTGGGCCAACCTCACTGCTGTTGCCACGCTTGAGTCCATCGATGCTGCCACTTCGTCAATCCATGTTGTTGGGGGATCTTCCTCTTTTTCTCTGACCCTCCACCTTACCAAACATGATTTCCTTCTCCAGTGACTGGTCCCTCCTGACTATATGTCTGAAGTATTGGAGACGCAGTTTGGCCATCTTGGCCTCCAAGGAGCATTCTGGCTGCCCTTCTTCCAAAATGGATCTATTGGTTCTTTTGGCAGCCCATGGCACATTCAATATTCTCCTCCTGAACTTGCATATGAGCAATTCATGGTCAGCTCCACATTCATCTCGTGGTCTTATTTTGGCTGATGATATTGAACTTCTTCAACATCTCTTAACACAGATGGAGTCAATTTGATTCTTGTGTAATCCTTCTGGTGTATCGCATGTTTATAGTCACCTTTTACGTTGTTGAAATAAGTATTTGGTCTCAAAAAATTCTATCATTTCTGTCACTAACATTGTATTTGAAAACTATTGATCCTTTGTCTTTGTTTCCAACTTTTGCATTCCAATCACCAGTAGTTGTCAATACAGCTGATTGCCTGTTTGAATAATTGCAAGCTGAAGAAGTTGGTAAAATTCAGTTTCATTATCTCTAGCTTTAGTAGTAGCTGGGTAAATTTGAATAATAGTGGTATTAATTGATCTTCCTTGTAGGCATGTGGATAGTACCCTATCATAAACAGCACTGTACTTCAAGATAGATCTTGAAATGTTCTTTGGACCATCTCTCTGCAATATGTTGTCCCAAGCATAGTAAGCCATTTGACTGTTGGATTCAAAATAGTCAATACCAATCCAGTTCAACTCACTAATGCCTAGGATATTGATCTTTATGCATTCTGTTTCATACATTCCATGTTTGTAGCTGTTCCTTTACATTTTGAGTTGTGCCACATCAACAAATGAAGGTCCTGAAAGCTTTGTTCCATTCTTGTCATCAAGGTCAACTCTACTCTGAGGAGGTAACTCTACCCCATTTGTATTTTGAGTGACTTTCAACTTGAGGGCTTATTTTATGGCATTGTATCGGTCAATGTTCCTCTGCTAGTCATAAAGTTTTCAGTAGCAAATCATTCAAGAGTGGTCAACCTCTTCTTTTTCTTATTCTGTCTTTGTCTGGAAGCTCTGCTGAAACCTGTCTACCATGGGTGGTTCTATTGTTATTTAAAATACTTGGGTATAGCTTCTAGTATCACAGCAACATATAAGCCACCAGAGTATGACAAACTGACAGTCAAGTGCCGGTCAGGCTCATTAGTCTAATTTAAGGTTGCCTGCACTTGCATTCCTCCCTCTTATCTCTCCCACTCAGAGGTCAACTCTTACTTGTGAGTCTGACTTCAGATTTCCTATTGGAGAAGCACTAGCTATATCCTAGGCTCAACCTGAGAGGGAGGAGGTAGAGAAGAAGCAATCGGACACAACCCAGTAACCAAATGAACTCCTCCTGAATGGGAGAAATCTCCTTCTGGCTGAATGGGAGAGTCCCTGAACTCAGAAAACACAAGGGGAGCTCTCTTTCCTGCATGACTATTACATGAGCTGGATTTCCTAGATGGTGCAAATGGTTCACATTCTCACTGCTAAACTGCTAACTAAAAAGCTGGAGGTCCCAGTCTTCACAAAGGCACCTTGGAATGTAAATGTAAGAATCTACTTTCAAATATCAACCCAATGAAGCAGTTCTACTCTAACATACATGGGGTCTCCAAGAGTTGGAATTGACTCCATCGCAACTGATTTTATCATACACACAGGTAACCTTACTGTTCCCACTTGATTAATGGGGACACAGGCTCAGAGAGGTTGTCTTGTGTCACAGGCAGTATGGTTTGAAGGTGGAAGAATTTGCCTTCTCCTCCATTCTATCCCAGAGTTCATACCTACTATGAGGCCACATTTCCATTCTGCAGGTTCCACACTAGTGAGCATTACTGACCATCAGGGTTATCTAGAGAAGGCTACCTCTTCAGGCCCTCTCAGTGGTTACTAGAGGAAGGCAGCTGTTTCTATCCTCACTTTCTCCCATTAGGGATTGTCTAAGTACCTGATGGATCTATATAGATATTGCAGAACTCAGTGAGTCAGTCTTGGTTTGGCCCTGGCCTCTCCATCAAAGGTTTGGAAAACCTGGCTGGAAATTTAAGACAGCCAAGAGCACAGCTGGCTCCCACTGAGTAAAGAGCACTGAGCCTCCATTAAAGGCTCATTCATCTATAGGAGCTTCATGCTTGAAAGGCTCTGAGTGCCTGAAGAGAAATTGTGCAAACTGACATCACAATAAACAGAGAAAGCATGTCTATAAAATCCCAGACAGGCAGCAAACGGGACTGGTGACATCAAGTCCTACAACTGCAGTGAAAAGACAGTCTCAGTTGTCCTGTGCAGGGCTACCTAAGACAGATGGGGTGGGGACAGCAGGGCAGAGACCCAACCAGGAAGCAGTCTTCCCCATCAGCTCTGTCTGTGGAAGGCAGATGGTCATGAGGACCCTCTTAGAGAAATTTATGAGGCTGAGACCAATAGGATTTGCTCAGTCAGTATGTGTGGAGCAGCTATTGAATGTTTCTATTAGGTATGAGGTCAGTTTTATTTCCAAGAAGTCACTCACTCTTTTCAGGATTGTTGTTGGGTCTGTGGACTGTTCTATGGTTCTGGAGTGAAACAAACTTATTATTTTAATAAAGAGAAAGGCTTGGCTGACACCAACACTCCTCATGGACCAGTCTGTGATCTCACCTGGACCTTCCTCTGCCACTAACTAAATGAGTAGTGCAAGTCCACTGAGTTCTGGAGACAGAGGAATTATACACACAATGCCATACTTTAGTCTTCACAGCAACCCTGGAGAGGAGCGAAGATCTTACTGTTTCCTGTCCAATAGCTGATGAGACTGAGGCTTGCATCTGTGCCTTTAGGTTCCAAGTCAGTTTCAGCCTACTTCTTCACCTTCTTCACCTCTGTCCATCCAACCATCCGCCCAGGTATCCATCCATATATCCACCCATCCACCCATCCATTCATCCATGCACAGAAGAGAGAGTAGCAAAGACAGTTAATTGTCCTTGAGGAACTCCAATGTGCCTAACGGAGTTTTCCTTTCCTCACCAAAACTAGTTTCCAAAGGGAAATAAAAGAAGAATGTAAATGTTGTTACTCCCTGGTCTTTTCCCTCTGTCAGCCACTTATGAGCTCTGTTATTGTTGTTGCTGTTCGTGCCATCAAGTCTGTTCTGACTCATAGCGACCTTGTATAGGGTTTCCAGGGAGACACTGGTGGATTTGAATGTGTTAGCATCCCAGTACTTATCCTAGAGTACCACACCAGGACTACAAACTCTAGGACCAAAAAAATGAATAATAATAGAAAGCCAGTCAAATTAAGGATGATGGGTAGCTCTTCATTCACTAAGCCTGTGAGATAAGGGAACATTTTGGGTAGAGGAGGGCAGTGCTTCCTTGGGACAGAGGGCAGGGAGTGGCAGGAAAGCATGGCATGTGGACTTAGGCTCATGTAGATATTGAGGATGCCCAGGGGGTAGAGGATTGGAGAAGAGACTGAGAGACAGGCCACGAAGATTACACAGGAACTCCAAGGCCATGCAAAGAACTCAGGCTACCTGCTGTAGTCTAGCATTTCTCGCTGCGGTGTTACATCCTAGAAATCAGTTGTGAAGTGTGTTGGCAGTGATTGTTACTAATAATTCTTTAAATTGATTGAGTTCCTTTTTATAGTTAATATACATTAGAACAGATGCAAAGTTATTGCTTTGCTCCTTATTGTCACATGCTCAATTCTGATGTGCTTCATAGTGTGAAAAGGAAATAAGGTGGACAAAGCAAGGATAGCACCTAATCCATAGTGAGCATTCATCACTCCTGCTCATTGTCCCCCTGAGTGACTGTAAGTTCTGGCAAGGTAAATTCCATACCCATCTTGATACCTGCTATATGCCTAGCCCCTAACACATTTAATTCATTTGATAAGTACTTATTGAGTATCTACTGTGTGCTAAGCAATTAAAACACTTCATGGTGATGAATGAGTTACCTGCTTTCATGGAGCTTACAGTCTAGTTGGGATGTGAGGCAAATACACCAATAAATCATTTATTATCATATGATTATAATGTGAAAGAACATCACAGAGAACTATTCATGAGTATAAGAGAATTATATATAGAGAGAGATAGATATAGATATAGATAGGGAAGTTGAGCTTTGGAGTTCTGGTGTGGTCCTGTGGGTTAATGTGCTGGACTGAAAGTCAGTTTGAACAAGGTCAGTGGTTCAAGCTCCTCAGAAACCCTATACAGGGTTGCTATGGGTCAGAAATGACTTGACTCAACGGTACTTAATAACAACAATTAGCTTGGAGGCAGCACAGAAGTCACTAAGAAACTTACTATCTCATTGCTATCTAATGGACCAAGTACATGCTAAAAACCGAATCCTACTCATTGCCGTCAAGTTGATTCCAACTCATAGTGATCCTGTATAGGGTTTCCAAAGCTTTAAATTTTATGAGAACAGAAAATCTTATCTTTCTCCCTGGGAGTGGTAGATTCGAATTGTGAATTTGCCCAACATGTAACCTACACATAACACACTACTCTACTAAAGGATAACCCACTATTCTACTTATTGAATGAAAAAGAAAAGAGTAAAAACTTGCACACATGAATGCATGTGTGCCATGGGTGAGACTCATGCTTGTCATGACCAAAGCCAGGCTGCTGGGGACAAAAGCAAGTTTTTAGTATGGAGTGATGCAGTCAGATTTGTATGTTTACAGAGACTACCTTGTGCATTTTAAAAAGCTACCTCTTTTGGACTTCAGGGTTTGCAATTTCTGAGACCAGGTTTGAATGATGATTAAAAAAAAACAAAACCCTTCTACCTGTTTGTTGTTGTTAGCTGTCATTGAGTTGAACTTCTCCATAGTGTTTTCAAGGCTGAGACCTTTCAGAAGCAAATCACCAGGCATCTCTACATGGGTCTGAACCACCAACCTTGTAGCTAGTAGCTGAGTGTTAAATGGTTTGCAACAACCAGGGACTCCTCTTCTACCATCACTGTTCTGGAATCCATGGTAATTAGTCAAATATTTAGCCCTTCAGCAAGTTTGAATGTTGTAAACTGTTATGGAACTTGGCTGTTAGCTGAAAGGATAGAGCTTTAAATCCACCCAGAGACAACTTAGAAGAAAAGTCTGACAATGTACTTCTTTGAAAACACTGTGGCGCACAGTACTATTCTGACACTCATGGGATCATCATGATTTGGTTTAGGCAAATCTGGTAAGTTGTCAAGGTAAACATTGTCCTTTCTCAGATTCTCCCAGTGTCCTTTTTCTCTCAGCTGCTATTGTTTTAATTGTCCTTGAGTAACTCCCATGTGCCTAACAGGGATTTTCCTTTCCTTATCAAAACTGCTTTCAAAAAGTAAAATAACATCCAGCTGATACAAAGTGAGGGGAGATACACAAGAACACCCAAGCTTGCAGATAGTACCCATTTAACCTAGCCTTGATAGCATGATAATCAGAACTCTATTAGAGGAAGCTTTAAAAAAACACACAAAAATTTTGATAAAGGAAATGAGGGTACATTGCTACAATTGGATGAACTTGACCTATACTCATGGAGGTTGTTATTAAGTGCTGTTGAGTCGATTCGACCCATACTGACCCTGTATAGGGTTTCCAAGGAGCAGGTGGTGACCTTGAACTACGAACATTGCAATTCAAACCACTTTGCAGTCTGATTCATTAGTCCACAGCGCCATACCAGGACTCCATACTCCTGGAGGTAGTAACTATAAATACCAACTCATGGAGGTAGTAACTCTAAATACCAGCAGAGAGGGAAGGAGTCTTCACATCAAGTATCAATGCTATCCCCTCTGTATACAGGGTAGATAGGGACGGGCAACTTAGACATTGGCTATCTAAAATGAGGGGGTGATAAAGGCACGATGTGACTGGCTTACCAAGTTTCAAGAGGGAGTTTAGTTTAAGAGCATGTGGGGGAAGATAGAGTCCCCACTGAATAGTTTTCATCTTGTCTAGATAGGTCTGGTAAAAAGAGATGGGGATAAGATTCTTATGATTCAATAGAGAATAATTGTTATCATGACTAATTGCGACTGTTACAACTGTAAAGGTAGAAGTTTTGTAAGAAAAACTGGGGAGTAGTTAATCTTACAGTACAGAAACAGAGGACCCTAGGACCATTAAGAGAGAAGAGCACTAGCGGAATACGAGAGCTTATCCAGAGAAGCAGCGACACCAGAGATGAAGGCAGAGATGGGGACATGGAGATAGAGAGCAGCTGAGGACTCTAGATTCATGGAAAGAGAGGAACTAAGGGTTGGCAGCCAGGAGGCAGATGTGCAGAATGTGCCCTTTGGTAGTGTAAATTATTATTATTTTATCATTATTATTTTTTTAAAGAGCTAAAGTGAATAGAGAGAAATACTGTTAACTGATGATACATGGAGGGAATTATAATCATTGTAATGAAACAAGGTGTATGATTTGTTGAATGTAAACTGATAATCTGCCCTGTAAAATGTTCATTCAACTCACAATAAAAACTTTAAAAAACTAAAATCAAATCAAAGAATGTAAATGTTGTTACTCCTTGTTATCATTCCTCTATCAGCCACTTACAAAGTTTATTGTTGTTGTTAGTGCCATCAAGTTGGTTCCCACTCACAGTGACCTTGTATAGGATTTCCAAGGAGAGAAGGGTGGGCTTGAACTGCCAACGTTGTGGTTTGCAGTCCAGTGCTTATCCCACAGTGTCACACCAGGGCTAAAAACTGAGATGTCATCCAGTCAGCACCAATTCATAGCAACCTTATGCACAACCGAACGTAATACTGCCAAATCCAGGACAACTTCACAATTGTTGCTAAGCCTAAGTCCATTGCTACCACCACTGTGCCAAACCAGCTTGTTAGGGGTCTTCATCTTTTTCTCTGACCCTCCACTTTTCCAAACATTATCTCCTTCTCCAGGGACTGGTCCCTCCTGACAATATGTCCGAAGTATGAGTGATGAAGTCTGGCCATCCTGGCTGCCAAGTGGCCTTCTTCTAACACAGATTGGTTTGTTCTTTTGGCAGTCCATGGTACTTTCAATATTCTCCTCCAACACCTTAACTCAAATACATCAATTCTTCTATGGTCTTCCTTATTCACTGTCCAACTTTCACATGCATAAGAGGTTAATTAAAATAGCATGGCTTGGGTCACGCACACCTTAGCCCTCAAACCGACATCTTTGCTATTCAACACTTTAAAGAGGTCTGTGCAGCAGATTTGCCCAATGCGATAAGTTGTTTGATTTCCTGATTGTTACTTCCATGAGTATTGATGGTTGATCTGAGCAAATTGGAATCTTTGACAATTTCAGTCTTTTCTCCATTTATATGGATGTTGTTTATTGGTCCAGGGGTGAAGATTTTTATTTTCTTTATATTGAGATACAATCCTTACTGAAGACTGTGGTCTTTGATCTTCATCAGTAAGTATTTTAAGTCCTTTTCACTTTCAGCAAGCAAGTTTGTATCACCTGCATGAGTCTTCCTTCAATACTGATGCCATGTCCTTCTTCATATAATCCAACTTCTTGAGTTATTTGCTCAGCATACCGATTGAATAAATATGGTGAAAGTATACAACTTTTCCTAATTTAAAACCATTCAGTATTCCCTTGCTCTGTTCAAACAACTTCCACTTGGTCTATGTACAGGTTTCTCATGAGCACAATTAAGTGTTCCAGATTACTCATTCTCCATAATTTTCTCTGTAGTTTGTCATGAGCCACACAATTGAAAGCCTTTGCATAGTCAGTATAGCACAAGTAAACTTCTGTCTAGTATTCTCTGCTTTCAGCCAAGAGCAATCTGATGTCCTCTTTGGAATCCAGCTTGAACCTCTGGAATTTATATTGGACATGACTGTGTAACATACTTAGTACCACCTTACTCCATTCAAAGTGGCCAATCCCAATCCATTACAGCTCACTAATGCCTAGGATATGAATCTCTATAAATTCCACTTCATTTTTGATGACTTCCAATTTTCCTAGACTCATACTTCTTACATCCCATGTTCTAATTATTAATGAATGTTTGCAACTGTTTCTTCCCATATTGAATTGTGCCCCGTCAGTGAATGAACGTTCCAGAAGCTTTTCTCCATTCGTGTCATTAAGGTCAACTCGACTTTGAGGAAGAAGCACTTTCCCAGTCATATTTGGAGTGTCTTTCAATCTTAAGGGTTCATCTTCTGGCACTATATCTGACAATGTTCTCCTTCTATTCATGAGGTTTTCAGTGGCTAACCATTCATAAGTGGTCCACTTTCTCTTCTTCCTAGTTTGTCTTAGTCTGGAAGCGCTGTTGAAATCTGCTCACTGTAGATGATCCTGCTGGTACTTCAAATACTGGTGGCATAGATTCCAGCATCACAGTAACACAGAAGCCACCACAGTAAGACAAACTGACAGATCACCCTAAAAAGCAATTTATACAATTTGCATGCTGAGCAAATAATTCTAGAAACTGGGTTATATGAATTAGAACTGGAGGAAGATACATTCACCACCTAAAATATGCAGATGATACAACCTCTCTTGCTGGCAGTGAAGAGGACTTAAATTACTTACTGATGAAGATCAAAGACTATAGCCTTCAGTATGGGTTGCATCTCAATATAAAGAAAACAAAAACCTTCACCCCTGGACCAATAAACAATATCTATATAAATAGAGACAAAACTGAAATTGTCAAAGTCTCCAGTTTATTCTGATCAACCATCAACACTCATGGAAGCAGCAGTCAAGAAATTAAATGATATATTGCATCAGGCAAAGCTGCTGCACAAAACCTCTTTAAAGTGCTAAATAGAAAAGATGTCAGTTTGAGGACTAAGTGAGCCTGATCCAAACCATGGTATTTTCAATAACCTCATGTTCATGTGAAAGTTGAACAATGAATAAGAAAGACGGGAGGATAACCAATGAATCTGGATTATGGTGCTGGTGAAAAATATTGAAAATACCATGCTCTGCCAGAAGACTAAACAAATCTATTTTGGAAGAAATACATGTAAATTTTTCCTTAGAGGCAAGGATGGTAAAACTTCATCTGTATTTCTTTGGTCATCCTGTCAGAAGGGATTAGTCCTTAGAGAGGGCATCATGCTTGGTACAGAGGAGGTTCAACAAAAAATGAGGAAGATTTCAAATAAAATGAACTGACACAGTGGCAGCTACAATGGACTCAATTATAACAACAATTGTGAAGCTGGCACAAGACCAGGCAATGTTTCGTTCTGTTGTGCCTAGGGTTGCTATGAATAAGACCCAACTAGACAGCACCTAAAACCACCACAACCTTATCCCATGACTTAGAGGCAGTATCACACAACAGAGAAAGCTACTGTGTCACTTACCAATACGTAACTTAACCTTTCTGAGATGCAAAAGGAAATTGTAACACTGCTCAGATTGTGCCGAGGATTTAGACTGAAATCATGAAAATGCCTAGCATAGTACCTAGCACACAGTAAGTAATCAATCAACATCAGTTTTCTTTCCATCTCTGCTAAGCAAGTCAGTAAGTCCCACCCCAGGGTTCAGAACGTTTACTCAGAGGCATTGTATGCTTCTCAACAGCCCAGAGTTGTTCCGAGAGTTTGAAAGTCGTAGACTAAAGGATTGAACTTTCAAAGGTTTCAGCTGTACCTGCCCTGGGACACAGCATGCTAAGGATGATAGATCTTAATTGGTTGTACTTTCAGAGCTATAGGGATGGCCTTCAATAGGAGTGTGGGGTAGAAGGGTGTGAGGGAAAGTGGAGGTTGAGTGGTAAGGGATAATGATGAAATATGGGGACTTCAGATGTGGCTGGATGACAGGGTACATTGCTTACTTGGCCAGCATATGGTTGGCAATCAGGAAGTGTGGACTGACTTGAACATGAATAGAATCTGAGGATTTGAGTTCTAGTTGAAGGTGCTGGGTATACAGAGAGAAGGCAAGTGAAGATCTTTTTCCAGCAGATAACACATTGACTTTAAAGAAAAAACTTTTTTCCTGAGTCTGTCAGTATTGATGAGCTGTTCAAAGTGTTGCCCCTCTTGATGTATGTTTCACCATTCATAAAAAATGAAGAGATTGTCTCATGCCCAGCTTCTCAGAGCTCCTGAGGTATCCTGCTTTGGACTCCAGACCATAATATATAGAAACATCAATACCGATAAAATCACCAATATGAACACAGAAACAAACACATATGTGAAGATAAGCACAAATATGAAACATGAATACATGTCACTCCCTCCTCTGATCTATGGGTGAAGACAATGCTCACTCCATGTTCCTTTTAGAGTCTATCAACAAACCATCTATTATGGAACAAATAGCTATGATGATCTTTATTTGGTATAAAGTGCTTTGTAGCCTCAAAATAAATCTCATATGCCTTGTCTGCCATGAGTCACACAAGCACCTTCCAAGAAAGATAGAGCAGGTACATATGCAAACAGTCTCAGAAAGGTGAAGGAAGTTGTCGCACTAGGGTTACTGTGATCTTTCCACCCCATTACCCTGTGGTGTGGCACTGTAGGATCAACACTGGACTGTGAACCACAAGGTCAGCAGTTCAAACCTACCAGTTGCTCCTCAGAAACCCTATACATGATCACTATGAGTCAGAACAGACTCAGTAGCACTTAACAACACATGTGGCATTGTAGGATACACACTGGACAGCTAACTGCAAAGTCACCAGTTCAAATCCACCAGCCCCTCCTCAGAAATCCTACATAGAGTTGCTATGAGTCAGAACTGATTCCCCTGCACTTAAAAACAACAGAATTCTAGAGTCTTAGTGTGGCCCTGTAGGATAAGTACTGGACTACTAAAACACAATGTAGGCAGTTCAAACTCACCAGCCATTCTTGGAAACCTTATACAGGATCGCTATGAGTCAGAATTGTCTTGATGGTACACATTAACAGAATTCTAGTTTCTGGTCCTGCAAAATATAGGACCCAAGACGAAGGTGATGCATGCTAACACCATGGAGTGAAGCTTCACCCATGATGTTGGGTTTCCTAACAAGAATGTTAATGTATCAGGCTGGTATGGAAAGGTGGACTGCTTCAGTACTGTGAGACTTGCTATTGCTTTGAAGTGTTGTTAAGGTGGTCTAACTCATAGTCACCTTATATAGGATTTCTAATGTCAGAATGAACTGCAGGGTTGGTGGTTCAAGTTCACCAGCTGTTCCTCAGAAACCCTATACAGGGTTGCTCTGAGTCAGAACCTACTCAACAGAAGTTAACAACAACAACAAAATCTTTTTGGGATCAGAAAGTCTTGTCTTTCTCCTGAGGGTCTGCTGGTGGACTTGAACTGCAGAACTTTTAGTTTGAAGTCCAGTTCTTAATCTACAGAGCCACCATGCTCCTTCCACTGTGAGACTAAAGTAAGTGTCGTTGAATCAGCTCTGACTCATAGCGACCCTGTATAAGGTTTCCAAGGAGTGGCTGCTGTGTTTGAATGACCAACTTTGTGGTTCACAGTCCAGTGTAGTCGCAGTCCTACAAAGAGGCCTAATTACATTAGGGATAAAGTCATGTACATTAGAGAGAGCACCAGGACTTGTGGACACCAAGAGGTCCTTGCACCTCTCCTATGATGTCCCTAGTGGGAGGCTCACCCTACAGCAAGCAGAGCTTGATTGTCCTGAGGAAAGATTCCACCCTGAGGCTTAGGGCCCAGGAAGAGAGACATAGACATAGGCTCTGAGACCTTAACCACAGCCACAGATTGCAAACAGCATTGTTGTTGTTGTTACGTACTGTGGTGTCAGTTCCGACTCATGGTGACCCTGCACAGGGTTTCTGAGGCTGCAAATCAAATCTTTATAGGAGCAGAAAGCCTCATCTTTCTCCCGTGGAATGGCTGGTAGTTTCGAACTGTCTACCTTGAGGTTAGCAGCCCAATGCGTAACCACTACGATACCAGGCATACTCAGACCTAAACTTGAGCCAGCTTTTCTCTGTAGGCAACTTTATGCCATGGCCTGGGAGGGAGCCAGCAAGCAGGCTCAGGGAAATGCTTGAACACTCATGTCTGAAATGCACTTCTTACCCACTTGGTGATTTTGGAATTAATTAAATATCTCATTTTACCAAAGCTTTAGGGTGTTCTTGCTCTAGAAAGCTTTTTCTCTCTTAACTAAATTGAGGCCCATAAATGAGAAATACAGTGCATGAAATCTCTGGATGTCACACCATAAATCCCAGGCATGCAGCTTTGCAGTTCTCCTTTAGGATAAATTGTAGCAATAAAGTGTTTGTATTTCTCCATCTACTGTCTCCCATGCACAGGGAGTTGAACTTTCTCTAGTCATGGGCACTTGGACTGAAGACCATAGGCAATACAAAGGGAGGTGAGGCAGCATGGCTGGGGTCTTGAGGGTTAGGGGTCCTCTGCCCTCCTCCTCAAAGGCACATGTACTCTCTGTCTAGTAATGACCTTGGGAGAAATTAGGAAGATCAGGAGGAGAACATCCATCCACCAAAGGAAGTAAGTGTGGGTGTGTGTGTG
>NW_006408534.1:8787883-8789413 GCF_000296735.1 Chrysochloris asiatica | reverse complement strand
AGTCTAAGTGACCATCAACTGAAGAATGGATAAACAAACTGTGGTACATACACACAATGGAATATTATGCTACCATGAAGAATAACAGGGAAGCTGTAAGCCACCTCATAACATGGATGAACCTTGAGGACATTATGTTGAGTGAAATTAATCAGTCACAAAAGGAGAAATACTGCATAGGACCACTACTGTAAAAAACTAAGAAAAAGAACCCATAAAAAAGGGGGGTGGGATTCTTTGCTGATTACTGGGATGTAGGGGTTGGGGTGAGGAGAGGGAGGGAAAGATGGAGCACAGGGTAGGGAATAGACACAGGATAGTTTGGGTGCTAGTGAGGGGACAATACACAAGAATGGGGAAGGGAATCGAAGAACAAAGCAGACGGGAAAACAATTAGGCAGGTTTGCATGGACTAAGTGGGCCAGAGGTAAATAATGATGTGTGCACAACCTTGGAACAACAGGGCTCTGGGATGCAGGGATTGAGCCATGGTTGGAATGGACAAAGGGGGAAAATAATGTTAAGAAGCTTGGCTGTCTTTTGAATCTTGGTTTCTCTGGCATACCATTATAAAATAGACACTTGATGGGGAGAGAAAGGAATAGCCATAAATATCACCATTATAAAGTTTATAAGTCTGTCTTCTGCCTAGAACTGATAGGAATACCTAAAATGGGATTACAATGTGCCCAGTGAAGGAGGCTTCCTGCGGAGCCTCTGCATTACATAAGACCACAGGTGGAATCCTGAAACACATCCAGAATCTCCTGAGGTGGGAAATTTCTACTTGAAAGGACAAGCAGACCTTCTGGCTAGAAGAACAGAAGATATTTCTTTTTTAAAAAATGTTTTATTATGAATTTTTATGAGAGTTTACATGGGAGAACATTAGCTTTACATTCACCTTATTGTATATAATTTCATTGTCATGGTTACAATCCCCTGCATGCATCATCAACCAACCAAAGGATGTACCCTGCAAGCCTCTAGAAGATACTTCTTGAAAGAAAGACCGACAGGAAAAATACAAAACAGTAAAGGCAGTCCGACTGATTACTATAAGAACAAGCAAGTTTCTTGCCCAGGAGACATCAAGCCAAGTGATCAGGTCCCCTCAGGGCAAACCCCCTTCCAAGACTAAGACTCAATGGGAATACATGTTCTGATTGGTGACTACATTCGTCACTGATAAGGGGAAGTGAGGGAAAAACAGCAATGAACCTGCAATATGCACATGATATAATCTTGCTTGCTGAAAGCAAAGAGGACTTAAAATATTTACTAATGAAGATCAAAGCCCACAACTCTTGGTGTGTTTTGCACCTCAATGTAAAGAAAACAAAAATTCTCACCACTGGACTATTATAAATAGAATCCATATTAAAGTTGTCAAAGACTTCATTTTGCTTGGATCAACCATCAACACTCAAGGAAGCAGCAGTCAAGAAATCAAACGACGTATTGCATTAGGCAAATCTGCTGCACAAGACCTCTGTAAAGTGTTGAAGAGCAAAGATGTCAGTTTGAGGA
>NW_006408534.1:8782105-8787467 GCF_000296735.1 Chrysochloris asiatica | reverse complement strand
GGGGGGGGGAGGGTGGTGGTGGATGGTGGGGAGGGGTGGATGAAGAGGATTAATTCACATCAGAAAAGGGCACATGGGATTCTTGTAATCTGGTACAGGAAATCTCGGACCTAAAAATATAATTGTTTCTAAATAGTCTTTCTTATTCCTTTCAACCTAACTGCCCTTCAGGAAGAAAATAAATAAATAAACTGTAACTTATTCATTCTGCTAAGCACTAAATAGCATTTTAAAAAGAATGAATGAGCTCTATATTTCAGCACAAAGAAATCTCAAGGGCAATGTGGGATAAAGAAACAAGCTCAAAGAACACAGTTTGTGATAAAAACAAGAATATACATTGATTATAGATACATACATGTATGTTGTTGTTGTGAAGTGACATCAAGTTGGTTCCGACCCACAGCGATCCTGTATAGGGTTTCTGAGGAGCAGCTGGTGATCTTGAACTGCCAACCTTGTGGTTCAAATCGACTATGCTGTCCAGCACATTAACCCACATTGTCACACCAGAACTCCATGTACAGTGAAAGTATAAAGTATCACATGGAATAATGCCCAGTAAGGTGGTACAAATGTAAAGTGCTCAACCATTAGCAGGAAGGTTAGCAGTTTGAACCTTCCTACAGGCATCTTAGAGTTCTGGTGTGACACTGTAGGATGAAGGACTAGACCAAAAGGCCAGTTTGAACCTCAAGGATGGTGGTTCAAACCCACCAGCTGTTCCTCAGAAACCCTATATAGGGTCACTATGAGTTGGAACTCACTCGATCCCAGCAGCAGAGACATCTTGGAGTCCTGGTGTGGTGCTCTAGGATAAGTACTGGACTGCTAACCATAAGGTTGGGAATTCAAATCCATCAGCTGCTCCTCAAAAACCATATACAGGGTCGCTATGAGTTGGAACCAACTTAACGACACTTAATAACAACAATAAAAGGCACCTTGGAAAGTCAGCCTGGTAATGTGCTTCTGAAAACCCTGAGGACCACAGTTCTACTCTGCACAAATGGGGTGGCATGAGCTTGGAAATGACTCAATGGAATGATGACGGAGGAAGAATGGGATGAGGTTTTAACTTTCTCTCACAAAAAAAAAACGGAAAAAAAAAAAGCAAATAGGGCGAAATGTTTATTAATTCTAGGTGGTGGATACATGGGTGTTCTATTTTACTTCCTGTGTGTTTGCAATATTTCACAATTAAAAGTAAAATATTGCTTTGAAAAGCATAACATTTTATCTTTTTTGCAGTTTGGAGAAGTATGACCTGGTATTTTGTTGCTTTAATTTTAATTTTCTGAGATTGAGCATGTTTTTATGATTTATTGACCATTCTTCCTTCTCTTCTATGAGTTGTCCATTCATTCAATGGTAAGTCAAAGAATATTGTTGCAAAATCAGACACTGTTACTAAAAAAATATCGAAATACCAAACTATTTTTTCTTGGTATATCTTTCATCTAGATCCATACTGATGGAGGTCTATACTCAGCATCTCATCCATAGAGACATTGTCTTATCTCTCTAACCCATCCCGCTTCACTGAAGAATTTGGCACTTTTCAATTTATACTACATCAAAATGGCATTTTTTAGCAACCTCAAGGGTCTCAAATCGTGTTCTTTTAAATGTTCTTTAAGCTTAGGGAAGAAAAAGAAGTCTGAAGGGGAAAGACTAAGGATGTAGGTTGGATAGGGTAGAGTTTCCCAATGAAATTCTTGTAGTACAGCCCTTACTACCCTCAAAGAATGAACAGGTACATTGTTGTGATAGGAAAAACATTCCTTGGTGCAAACTATTGAAAAAATAAGCCTAGAAGATGGAAGACTAGGCAGACGTACTACACGGATCCTCTATAACAAAGATACGAGAGACCAAACGAAACAGACACAGATGAAAATCCTAGAATGCTGAACTTCAAAGGAGAGTTTAGAGAAGTTGATTGAGTGCTTACTGGGAGAAGTAGCTGAGCAGGGATGGCAGGAGAGGGAAAGAGACTCGTGAATGGCTAGCTAGATGTAGCACGACCACCTTGAAATTTTATGAGCAACTTTGACAACAGAAAGTAGCCTGGCAGAGAGTTTCACACAAGCAATAGAAAAGGTGTGATTCCTTCTTTTTTGTCCATACTCCGCTGGTAAGCAGCTCCCACTCTCATCCACCCCCAGCACAGAACCAGCTCACAGGGAGTTCTGAGTCATGTGGTCAGGAGCCACACCAGTGTGAGGTGGGGACCAGTTATACCACTTGGGTGTCTGGATTCAGGCAGGTGGATTCCAGGTCTACAAACTCACAGAGCCATCAGAACAGCATTGTTGTTGTTAAGTACCGTGGAGTCGGTTTTGACTTATAGTGACCCTGCACAGGGTTTCCAAGGCTGCAAATCTTTATGAGAGCAGAAAGCCTCATCTTTCTCCTGCAGAAAAGCTGGTTGTTTTGAACTGCCAACCTTGAGGTTAGCAGCCCTATTTGTAACCACTGTGCTACCAGAGCTACATTAGTCTAGCAGAAACTCTAATAACCAGCCACCTTGCCCGCAGCTGCCCAGTGATCCTAGCAGACACTGAAACCAGCTCCATTAAGGGCCTCCATGAACTACATCTGGATTGAGTGCCCCATAATAGATCATACTCAGGTCAATAGAAACTCCACCTAGGACCAGGAATGCCACTGTGACATATCCCCCTACCTTATGAACTCCTTGGCTGGTGGGAACCCACACAGAGTTTTCTCTCTAGGGTTAACAGCTGTACTTGGTTTTTTGGTTTTGTTTTTTCCTTCCCTTTCACTTTTTTGTTTGCCTGTTTTTTCTTCTCCTTCTCTTTCCATTTCCTTGGATTTTATCCTTTTAATTTCTGCTTTTGTATATCTTCTCTTTCTCTGTTTCTCTTTTCCCCCGCTTCTTTTTTTCCCTTTTGATTTTTCTTAACTACTCTTTACTGTCTTTCTCCTTTCATCTCCCCCACCTCTAGTTTTTCTAAGTTTTTTTTGTTTGTTTGTTTGTTTTTACTTTCTTTCTTTTATTTTTCTTCTTATATAGCTCCATTTTCCTGTCCCTATTTTCTCTTTTTAGTATATATATACATTTTAATTTTCTGGTTGCTGACTTAAAAAAAAAAAAATCTTTCCAATGTTGGTTCCTTGTTTGTTTATACGGTTTTATTTTCTTCTGTGTGCATATGTGTGTGAGGAGGGGGAAGGGTCTTTTTCTCTTTCCTACATGATAAGAGTCATCAACCATGCCCATACAGGCCAGCCTCAACCATACCCAAGGCAGTGCTATTGACTAGGCACAAGCCAATACCATTTCCCATACCACCTGATGTTAGCCAAATACACCCTAAAATGAGGGGCTCCAATGGAGAATTGGGCATACACTTGCATTCTCTAACTATAGCCACAGAAGATAGTTGGAGAGAGCCCAAGAACATATCAACATGCAACTATCAACTGAATACAAATATAAGTACCACAATGCCCTGGAAACAACAGACAATTTTAGTTCACCTGAAGAAACAAGAGATAATGGCTCAAACAAATGACTAAAATACAGGGCCAGAAAATGTTTCTGAGGAAGCAAAGGTAATGGAACTAACAAAGAAAGAATTCAACATAATGATATTTAGGTACTTTCAAAAAACATTGACAGAAAGATCAAGGAAAACACAGAAAAACTTTAGAATTCAGGAAAGCACTATAAGAACAAACAGAAAAAAATGCAAATTTTGAAACAATACAAAATCCACCATTAGAAATCCAGTTAAATACTAAGATTTTAGAAATGGACAATACATTAAAAGGGCAAATGAATTGATTCAAAGCAATGGCATCCTGAATTAGTGAGCTTGAAGATAAATCTCTCAATACTAGTAAGCTAGAAGATCAATCATAAAAAAGAATGAAAAAAATCCAAAAGAAATACTAAGAGTTTTGTGGGACACTATGAAGAGGAATTACAGGTGACTGCAATTCCAGAGCTGGAAGTGATCATAAAAACCACAGAAAAAAAATTTTTTAAGAGTTGTTGAAAGCAAACTTCTCTAATAGAATGAAAGATGAGAAGATAAGCATACAATAAGCTCAACGAACCCCAAACAGAAAAGATTCCCCCGAAACATCACCCAGAATATCATAATCAGACTTTCCAAAATGAAAAACAAGAATCCTGAGAGTATCTCAGGAAAATTGAAAAGTTACCTACAAAGTAAAGCCAATAAAACTAATCTTTGATTTCTAAGGAGAAACCATGAAGAACGAAGAAAATAGGATGACATATGCAAAAATCTGAAAGGAAAAATTTCCAACCAAGAATCATATAGCCAATGTAAGTCCGTCTTCTGCCTATGACTGATTGGAATACCTAAAATGGGCTACAGTGTACCCAGTGAACAAGGCTTCTTGCCGAGCCTTGGCAATACATATAACTATAGGAAGAAACTGGAACCACATCCAGATCTCCAGAGATGAGAAATCTCCACTTGAGAGAATGAACACACCAGCCTGGAATGGCTAGAAGAATAAAAGATACCTCTTGAAAGAAAGACTTGCAGGAAAAATGAAGGCAGATGGGCTGTTACTATAAGAACAAACAAATCGCTTCCCTAAAAAACATCAAGGCAAGTGGCCAGGTCCTCTCATTGCAAACTCCCTTCCAAGACTAAGACTCAACGGAAATGCACGCTCTGATTGGTGACCACACACATCACCGATGGGGAGAAGTGGGGTAAAAGCAGCAATGAAACGTCAAACGAAGCCCTACAATGTTCAGTGGACTTCTGTGGACCCAGTTGGGGACCTGGTTGGCAAGCAGTGTGAAGAGGCCTGGGGACTCTAGGGCCCAGAGTCAGTGGCGTGGCCACGGAGGACTTGAAGAGGAGAGTGGAGCTACTGGCTGACGGGAAGAGAGGACATATGCACAGGAGCGTCCACACTTGCAGCTGATACCCACGTGATCCGGACCGGATGACTGGATGATCGGAGCTCAACCAGGAGAGGAAAGAAGAGGGGAAAAAGAAGAAGAAGAAGAAGAAAAAGTGAGCTGATACAGTCTGATGAACTTGACCTATACCTATGGAGCAGCGACTCAAAAGAGGGAACAAATCCTCACAGCAAGAAACATTCACACACACACCAACACACAGAGTGGACGGAGAAGGGCAGCTTGGACATTGGATACTCAAATGGGGAGGAGGGAACTACAAAGGCAAGCAGTGACTGGCTTACAAGCTTTCAAGAAGGAACCTGGTACTAGGGAGTATGGCGGAAGGCAGAATCTCCAGTAGGTACTATTCAATCTGTCTGGGCAGAGCTGATGAAAGGAGATACAGATGGGTAACTCGTGATACTGTAGTGAATAATGCTT
>NW_006408534.1:8771077-8779451 GCF_000296735.1 Chrysochloris asiatica | reverse complement strand
CAGTCAAGAAATCAAACGACGTATTGCATTAGGCAAATCTGCTGCACAAGACCTCTGTAAAGTGTTGAAGAGCAAAGATGTCAGTTTGAGGACTAAAGTTTGCCTTATCCAAGCCATGGTAGTTTCAATAACCTCTTATGCATGTGAAAGCTGGACAGTGAATAAGGAAGATAGTTGAAGAATTGGTGCATTTGAGTTATGGTGTTAGAGGAGAATATTAAAAGTACAATGGACTGCCAATAAGACAAACAGATCTATGTTGGAAGAAGTACAGTCAGAATGTTCCTTGGAAGCCTGGATGACCAAACTTCATCTCTTATACTTCAGACATATTATCAAGAGGGAGCAGTCACTGGAGAAGGATATCATGTTTGGGAAAGTAGAAGGTTGGAAAAAAATAGCAAGATCCCCAACAAGATGGACTGTGACTGTGGCAGCCTCAATGGGCTCAGGCATAGCAATGATTGTGAGGTTGGCCCAAGACCAGGCAGTGTTTCTTTCTGTTGTGCACACGGTTGTTTGGAGTTGGTACCAACTCAATGGCAACTAACAACAATGATTGTCCTTTGAGAAAATCTTTTGAAATGAACCCTTTGGGATACCAAAAAACAGTCTTCATAACCTTCTGAGTTGACCTCTCTGTCTGGAATTGAGCTGGCCCAGTAGATTCCCTGGGAAGCCACGGTTTTTACTGGATCTTGTTCTCTGGATCGTACTGGTTAATCCAATACTCATTTTCTGTTATGATTTTTCCATAAAAGTGTCTTCATTCATTTCAATTTTGCTTAAAAACCTTATGGAAATACTCGCTGTTTGAGTAATTGATCTCTATACAATGCTTTTTGCATCCATCAAGCTGAAAGCTAGCTAAGTTGTTCACTTACAACTAAGCTATGTGAGATCCCAATTTCAGTAGCTGGCACACCAATAGTAATGCCATGATTGTCTCCACTAGTTTCTGGACTTTAGCCACAGTTCTTCATTTGTCAATATTGACGGTCTTCCCTCTCTTGGCTCATCTTTAAGGTCTTCTCAACCATCCTTAAAACACTTGATCCATCTAAAAGCTATTGTTTTTATGTGGATCAGCATTCCTGTCAACTTGTTGCAAAGCTTTAATGATTTGGGAAGATATTCACCTGAGTTTTGTTAAAAACTTGATACTAGCCCTAAGTCTCAAAATGCCTTTTTTTTTTTCCTCCCATGACACTGGTGTGGCACTGTGGGTTAATGAGCTGGACTGAAAAATTAGTTTAAACTGCAAGGTTGGCAGTTCAAGTTTACTAACTGCTCCTTGGAAACTCTATACAGGGTCGCTATGGGTCAGAACCAACTCAACAGCACTTAACAACAACATAACACAGAAAGTATCACTTTTTTGAAGGCATGGTAATGCACCTAAGACAAGTATATTGCTGAGAGAACTTGTTTGCAGCCATCCACTAACTGTATTTAAACATATTTATGTATTTTTTTAAAATACACCTGTATATTCATGAGCTAGTATTCTAGTAGCAATATTTTTTTAACTTACCCAAGTATTCTTGATTTTTTGTTTTTGTTTATTTGTTTGATTTGTCTTTTGTGTTTTTTATCCTTAAACTAGAAAAAGTTTCATGACATTTCTTAAATAGTCACAATTTCCCCTTTTTCTCATAGGATTGCTATGACTTGGAGTTGATTCCATGGCAGTGGGTTTTGTTGTTGTTGATATTTTGTATGAATATTATGACTATAAATATTTTCAGAATTTAAGTTATATGGGACTGCTTATTTCTAAACTAAATGATCTCAGGCTATTGTCTGTTTCTATTTCTTGCTTATTGTCTCTTTGACCTAGAAATGTTTGTTTCTTGTTGTTGATAGTCACTGTGTTCAACCTACTCACTTATACCACATAGAAGCCAAGTAGAGAGATATAAGAAGGAAAACAGACATGGACTGGCCAGTGAAAACTGAGAAAGATTAGAAAATAGAGAACTGTTTAGGGGCCTTTGCCAGTGTTTCTTATACATGAAAATGTCTATGAATTTCCTTGAGATCTTGTTTAAATACAGTTTCTGATTCAACAGGACTGGGTGGGTTTGAAAGTCTACATTTTGAATTAGCTCTGAGGTGATGCCCATGCTTCTGGTCCAGGGACCACACTTTGAGTAGCACAGTCCTCAAGAAGAAAAATGGAGTCAGCATGGTCCTCGGAGTCATCCCACATCATTTAAGTGTATTCTTCTAATGGGAGACCAGTGTTCTTAGGTCTGAGAATCAGTTCTAGTCAAGGGAAACCTTAGTGTTATTCTAGAATATTTTTTACCACTACTTCCAGAAGTAATATATTCTAAAATCAAGTTGATTCCAACTTCTGGTGATCCCTGGGTGGTACACATAGTTAACACGCACAACTGCTAACCAAAAGGTTGATTCCACCCTTTGAAAATCATAGTGATCTGCTTCCAGAAACTCAGTCAGTGGAAAAAACCTGATGGAGCACAGTTCTACTCTGACACATATGGGTCTTCATTTTAAGGTAACAGGTAAGAAAACAGATGCTCAGATAGGTTCAATGACTCACCTAATGCCACACCAATAGTTACTGGTAGATTAGGGACTAGAACTTAGATTCCTGACCTACAATTCAATGTTTTCACTATCTAATCATTTTCACCTGGGATGTAGTGACTCATCTGTCTCTTCTAGCCTTGTCTTTATAACTCCCACAAAATGACTCTTTTTCTGTTAGGTCTGGGTAAGAAGTAGGTAGAAAAAAGATACTGACAGGATGACATGACTCAGTCATGAATGTTAACAGAGGTCATTGTAATCGTGAAAACTTGGAACTCTAGCCTGAGTCATTACAGAAGCAGGAAGAGGGAAATTTCACAATCATCAAGAATAAACAGCCAGAAGTGGTGCGTATATTTGGACCCCAAAATCCATACACATTGAACCTCCTCGACCGACCTAGGGACAGAGAACTGACACTGGGAGAGTGGCAGAGAAACCACAGCAGCAGAATCAAGAACAGATTCTGCCACAAGAAAGAGTAGTGGGCTTCCCAGCCCAAGGAGCAAGTGAAACTGAGTGATTTGGGGCAGAAAGCTTGCTAGTAGAGCAGGATGCCTCCAGGCACTTACTGACTGAGCTAGGTTTGTTGACCCATGGAGCTAGAGCCTAGTGCCTTCAGGCTGAGGTTTAGGGTGGAATGGACATTATCAAGGAGCTCTGATAGCGTAGTGGTTATGAATCGGGCTGCTAACCTCAAGGTCGGCAGTTCAAAACTACCAGTTGTTCCGTGGGAGAAAGATGAGGCTTTCTGCTCCCATAAAGATCTACAGCCTCAGAAACCCTGTACAGGGTCACTATTAGTTGGAATCAACTCCACGGTACTTAACAACAATGTGGGCATTATCAGTGGCTGACTGGAACAACTGTGCCCTGAACATTTCTGATCCCAAATTATAACCTGTTAATTTCCTTAACAAACCCTATAATCCTGAAAATGAGGCCTGAGTTCTGTGTGGCATTGCAGTGGATTTTTGAACCAAATTGAGTAGAGAGGCCTGTGAGAAGAATGGTTTGGTGCCAGTTTTTTGCATCATTTTAGTAAGAAGACAAAAGCAACAGTAAGAATTCATTACATTGCCAATATATTTGGCTTTAAGCAACTTCCTGTAGACAATTCTAGATTTAAAATAAAATATCAATGGGAAAAGGAAGAAAATTATTTTCCAGTCTCCATCATAGAGTTCCTGTAAACTGCAAGCTCCCGTAATAGACTTCACATATAATTTGATTTTACTCAAAATCAATTTATGCACACTGTTTTTATCAGCACACATTGCATAAATAAGAACCCACCTTAACTGATTTTCAGTCACTGCCAGGTCCTTGTTGTTGTTAAGTGCCGTCAAGTTGGTTCCGACCCATAGCGACCCTGTACAGGGTTTCCGAGGGTGTAAATCTTTACGGGAGTAGAAAGCTTCATCTTTTTGCCACGGAGTGGCTGGTAGTTTCGAACTGCTGACCTTAAGGTTCACAGCCCGAGTCGTAACCACTACGCTACCAGAGCTCCTGCCAGGTCCTAGATCCCTGTATTTCTTCAGTTTTCTAGAATCCTTGACTTTGGCCAACTCTCTTCTCTAGGTTTCAATTTCTTCACCTAAAAATGGTGTTGGATTTACTGTTCCTAAGGTTTCTTCAGCTTAAATGGTTTTTGAGGCCAAAGTTCTCTTCTTTGCGTACATGAAATACAGAATTCTGGGACTCCTCTCCCCAGCTGTCAGTTTCTTCTTTACATGGTTCACAGCTTTCCTGCCCAGAAAACTGATAAGTGAAAGGAAAGACTATTGATATGGTGGTTACTTTATATTCAGGAAAGAGGGTCAAGGTACTATTTAATACCCAGTGACAGGATGACTTGCAGATTGATTTTTCAAAGACTCTCAAGCCTCAGTTCCTCCTCACAAAGAAAAGTAATTAATTGCCCATGTCCTACCTGCCTTAAAGAAAGAAATGTGTTCAGTACAACGACCCTATTAGAAAACTTAATCAAGCCAGTTATGGCATTTCCTTCCTTTCTGTGACCACAGATCTTGAGTGGACAATGCACAGACCTTTCAGAATGATCTCTGGGTAATTTCTGCCCCAGCTACTCCCTCTTCCTCTTGAGACAGGCCTGGTTTGGGACCAGTATTGGGGATGAAAACGTCATAGAGTTGGGCACATGAAGTGTCTCTCTGGGTTAAGAGAGCTATTACTAAGGGTAGGATCCAACTGGTCAGGATTGGCTATACCACTGAAGAAAGTGCCATGAGTTGGGTATGGTTACTTCACCTCTCTGGGTCTTGATTTCTTTAAGAAAAAAAAAAAGACAAAAAAGAAAAAAGGAGTGGGGGTTGTTGACCTCCAAGTTTTTCTAGTCTTTTAAACTCTTAACAATATGTTATTCTAGGATCCTGTATCTATGGAAAGACATGGAGTACAGACATAAAATCTAGTTCTTTAAGGTCAAGGGAAACTAAGAGAGAGAGATGTCTATGCCTAGTTTGAGGGAGGAGGCACCAAATCAGCTGGATTAAAAGAACAGAGGCAAAGGCTAGAAGAGAAGAGTAAAAGTTGAGAACATCTGGGGAAAATTGCCTGATACTTTAAACTCACATAAAATTATTCATGTGACATGAAGTCATGTACTTAGGCTTCCCTCGGCTATCCATGGCGGAGGTCTCACAGGTCCTTCACACATAAATAAGCATTTTCGGATGCAATGGAAGGAATTACAAGGGTCTAATACTTCAGCTGAAGAGAAAACAGAAGAGTTGTAGAGACGAGAAAGCAAACAAAACGTAAAATGGAAGTTGAAAAACACTATTCCTCTATGGTGACAGTCATTCAAATCCATGATAGGAAGCTACCCAAGAGAGTTTCTGATTGTGCTCAGAAGAGCAATGAATGTGGAGGGAGGTGGCTGAGGAATACCAACGATGGAATTACTTGATTTACAAACTTGCTTTGGATCTTCCCAACTCTCTTTCACTAGGCTATGACTATAATATCTGTTTTTTGTTTTTTTTTTACTAAAAGAATGAATTAATTGTTGGTGAAGAATACTGAAAGAACCACGGACTGCCAGAAGAACAAACAAATCTGTCTAGGAAGAAATCCAACCAGAATGTTCCTTAGAAGCAAGGTTGGTAAGACTTTGTCTCTCCTACTTTGGACATGTTATCAAGAATGATCAATCCATGGAGGAGCACACCATGCTTGGTAAAGTGGAAAGTCAGTGAAAAAGATGCTCAACAAGATGGACTGACACAGTGGTAAGAACAATGGGTTCAAACATAACATTTATGAGGATGGTGCAGGACTGGGCAGGGTTTTGTTCTGTGAATTGCAGCCAATTTGACTGCATCTAATAATATCTAAGTTTTCAAATGTATTAACATAAAACTACTCATTGTATTCATTCCTTGTTTTAAAAAGTTCTGCTGCATTTTTTTTTTGCACTTATAGACAGCCCTGACAGCTTACAAAATATTGTATTTGCCCTTTAATGTTATGTAAATCTGTCCTCACTCTGAAATGATTGAACCAACTGGTACTCAATAAAACCCAAACCTATTGCTGTCCAGCTGATTCAACTCATAACATCCCTATACAACAGAATCAAACTGCCTCATGGGCTTTCCGGGCTGTAAATCTTCACAGAAGCAGACTGCCTATGAAGAGGTTGATAGGTTTGAACCACTGACCTTTGGGTTAGCAGCCGAGCACTTAAACCACTGCATACATAGTGCTCCTATCCAAACCCTACTTGCAACAGATTCTTCATCACAACCACCTTCATTTGCTAAATATGCAGCTTTTCAAACATTGGAACATTGAGCTTTTTCTTGCACTTGTTGTTAAGCACCAAGTAATTTCTGACTCATAGCAATCCTGTCTTGAGTTTCCTAGAAGCAGCTGAATTTGAACAGCCAACCATGGGATTCACGTCGACTTTGCAGTCCAGTGCATTAACCCACAATGCCACACGAGGACTGCTTTCTGTACTAAAGTAAAGCTAACTGACAAGCATGCACCTGTTTCAACTTACCTACAAATTTGACTTAAAGACACACTGAGGAATAGATCTTGTCTGTAACTTGGGGACTACCTATATGTGACTTTCCCTCTTCTTCTTAGTCTCTTTAATTATCCCCGCCCCCCAGAGAATCAACTATGTTAATCACTTCTTACTACTTTATATTTTCTTTAAATTTGTTGTTGTTATTAGTGCTGCAAAGTCAGTTCCAACTCATAGCGTCCCTGTAAGGGGTTGCTGAGAAGGGGCTGTTGAGTTGGAACCACCAACATTGTGGTTCAAACCAACTTTGTGGTCCAGTGCTTTATTTACCCTTCAGTGCCACACTAGGACTCTAGTAAGGTTTTATATTAGTAACTTAGTGAGATGAATCTTATGCATTTAAAAAAGTAAATGCAGCGTATAAATTTGAACTCTAATTGTATTGACCAAGTTTTGATTAGTGTTTTTATTTTTTCACAAGCCCAAGTATATATAGTAATTTACATTGTGATTATTTCTTTAATCTATGATTTACTTAAGAGGGAATTTTTATGGTTTGAGACATATGTTGTTATTATTTTTAGTTCCCTTTTATTATTATTATTATTTTAATATTGGTGCACTGTGGTCACAGAACATGATTTCTGTGCCATTGGTGTTTTAAATATTAGACTTCCTTTGGATATAAAATGTGATCCATTTTTATAATTGTTGCCTGTGTCTACGGAAGAACTGCATACTCTCCACTTACTGGGTTTAGGATGCTGTTGTTGGATGCCACCGTCAAGTCAGTTCTAATCCATAGTGACTCTATGTAAAATAACAAAACAGTGCCTGGTCGTGCACCATCCTCAGAATTGTTATCTTTGAGTTTATTATTACAGCAATGTTCAAGATACGATCTTGCATATTAATTTTGTTCATATTCTTTATATCCTTATAAATTATTTTTCTGCTTGATATTCAATTCTTGATAGACTGGTTTGTCAGTTCCTCTTTGCATGTGTCTTTTAGCTTTTAGTTTATATATGTAAGGATGTATCATTAATACTTGAGTATCTACTGTTGCCAGATCTTCTTGCTAGTTTCTTCTTTTATAATTTTGTTGTTTACCATGTCCATTATAATTTTTGAAATTCAATTTGAATGGATATTAAATCTTTTTCAATCTCCTTACTTTCAACCTTTCTGGATAGTTTTATTTTAGGTGTATTCTTATAAGAAGTGGATAGACAAATTCTACTTTTGTTCTCTTTTTTTTTTTTAAGTTTTTTTGTGAATTGAGTAATAGTTTACATAGGAGAACATTGGTTTTACACGCATCATTTCATTATAATCTTCTCCATGCATCACAATTCAACAGTATTTGTTTCCATTCCCTCTGTTTTTTTTTTTTTTTTTTCTTGGATATACATGAAAACACTCAGGAATATATAATTATTTAAACAACCAAAGGGCACATTCTGCAAGCCTGCCTCCTGGCTGCCAGCACATAGCCTTTCTCTTCCCATGAGTCTAAAGTCCTCAGCTGCTTCCTCTCTCCATGTCATCATCTCTGCCTCCATCTGTGATATCACTGTTTCTCTGGAAAGGGTCCTGCATTTCGCTCATGCTCTTCTCCCTTGATGGTCCTAGGGTCCTCTGTTTCTGGAATGTAACTACTTTTATTCTTAATTTCATCTGGAAATATCTTTTTAATAGGTGAATTTCATTAATTTCTTTTATGTATACAATTCCTGAAATGTTTGGATTATTTCTATCAACTTCCATGGATATGTTGTTGTTTGGTTATAAAGTATTTAGTTATATAGTTTC
>NW_006408534.1:8748062-8770962 GCF_000296735.1 Chrysochloris asiatica | reverse complement strand
CATATTTCATTTCATTGCCATGGTTACAATCCCCTCCATGCCTCATCAAACATCCAAAGGGTACACTCTGCAAGCCTGCCCTTTGGTCATCAGCACACAGCCCCTCTCTCCCTGGGTCTAGAGTCCCCAACCACTCCAACTCTCCATGTCATCATCTCTGTCTCCATTTCTGGCATCACTGCTTCTCTGGATTGGGCCCCACACTCTGCTCTTCTCTCTTGATGGTCCCAGGGTCCTCTGCTCCTGGACTGTAAGATCAACCACTCCCTTACTTTTGTTGCAAAATGTCTACCTTTACATTTCCACTGCTCACAGTCAGTCCTGATAGCAATTATTCACTATTGTACCACAAGAATCTTATTCCCATCTCCTTTTATCAGCCCTGTCCAGACAGGTTGGAAACCACTCAGTGAAGATTCTACCTTCCGGCGCACCCTCTGAACCTAGGCTCCCTCTTGAAAGCTTGTAAGCCAGTCACTTCTTGCCTTTGTAGCCCCCTATTTTGGATACCCAATGTCCAAGTTGCCTATCCCTGTCTACCCTGTGTATGGAGGGGGTGGGAATGATCCTTGCTGTAAAGATTTGTTCCCTCTTTTGAGCTACTACAACCATAGGTATAGGTCAAGTTCATCAAACTGTATCAGATTACACTTTTTTCCCTTTTCTTTCTTCTTCTAGTTGAGTTCTGATTATCCAGCCATTGAAGCCAAGTCAAGTGTTTACTATTTGCAAGCATGGGTGTTCTTGTGCATCTCCCCTCACTTCTTATCATCTGGACGCTTCACTCTCTGCTCTAGTCCTCTGTGGCCATGTCACTGTCTCTAGGCCCAGGAGTCCCAAGGACTTGCCATACTGCTGGCCAACCAGGTCTCAACCCAGTAGTCTATTGAAAGCGATTGGACTTAGCTCACAACTTCATTGCTATTTTCCCACACTTTCCCTTATTGGTTACCAATGTGGTCACCCGTCAGACCACATGCCTGCTCGTGTATTCCCCTTGAGTCCCAGTTTTGGAAGGGGGTTTACCTTGGGGGGACCCAACCACTTGCCTTGGTGGCTCCTGGACGAACAATTTACTTGTTCTTGTAGTAGTCAGTCAGACTGAGTTATTGTTTTTAATTTTCCTGTCGGTCTTTCTTTCAAGAAGTATCCTCTGTTCTTCTAGCTGCTTCTGGCTGGTCTGCTTGTCCTTTCAAGTGGAGATTTCCCTCCACAGAAGATTCTGGATGTGGTTCAGGATTCCACCTATGGTCTTATGTAATGCAATGGCTCCACAGGAAGCCTCCTCCACTGGGCAAGTTGTAGCCCCATTTTAGATATTCCAGTCCGTAATAGGCTGAAGACAGACTTACAAGCTTTCCATGGTGATGTTTTGGCTATTCCTTTGAGGCATTGTTTGAATGGGTAAAAGATGTGAAATAATGTCAAGATGCTCGGCTGTCTTTTGAATGTGGGTTTCCCTTACATACCATTGTAAAATAGATACTTGATGGAGAGAGAAAGGAATACCCCCTTGCCTTTTAATGGACAAATTCATTTTCTATAATCTCCTTATCCACATCTGGTTTGGAAGCTAGAAGTTAACTTTCTGTTCTTTGAAAAAGAGTAAACTTTCACATGCATCCCTGTAATCTCAGTTGGCATCCATTTGATTCTAACCCATGATGATGCACATTCCCTGTGTTTCAAGTACAGCTGTGCACCATAGGATTTTCAATGACTGATTTTTTATAAGTACATTACCTGGTCTTTCTTTGAGGTATCTCTGAGTGGGCTTGAACTTCCAACTTTCAGTTAGCAGTTGATTGTGTTAACTGATATGGTACCCAGGAACTCCTTTACATACATTATTGTTATTTTTAAGTACTGCTGAGTTGGTTCCTACCCTTAGCGACTCTGTATAGGGTATCCAAAGAGTGGCTGGTGAATTTGAACAGTCAACCTTGCAATTCAAACCAACCTTGTGATTCAAATAAGTAGTACGAAGCTTATCCTTCAGTGCCACCTATGTAATTATAATTTGTTTCAAAGAACTATGAAATTTAAATTGATTCAGCATTTCTTTTCTTCTTCCTCACACAATAAAGCTTTAGCATTCTTTAAGTCATGGTGTGGCACTGTAGGATAAACACACTGGACCTGAAAGTCAGTTTGAACTGCAAGGTTGATGGTCCAAACTCACCAGCTGCTCCTTGGAAACCCTATACAGGGTTGCCATGATTTGGAACCAACTCAACAGTAATTAACAACAGTCACTGAACATCATATTCACAATTTTGTTGTTATATTTTTTATTCTAGAGTTTGGATTTTGTTTTATGGTGGTGGTGGTCATGTGCCATGGAGTCGAAACTGACTCATAGCGACCCTGTACAGGGTTTCCGAGGCTGTAAATCTTTATGGGAGCAGAAAGCCTCATCTTTCTCCCATGGAGCAGCTGGTAGTTTCGAACTACTGACCTTGTGGTTCACAGTCCAATTCATAACCACTAGACTCCCTCAATTATTTCTTATAATATTCAGAATTTCCCAATACATTTTATCTATTTTTGTGATATCTATTGCTTGTTAGATTCTCTCACCTTCCCTCTAAATTCACTTTGCTTGTTGCTGAAGCATATAATCTGATACTCTTTTCATGAGAGTCTCTGGACTATAGACTCTTTAAGTTCTTGTAATTCTGGAAAAGTGTGTACTGTTGAGTTTATCTTTAATGTTACTTTAGAAGGCTATAAGATTTCAGGTTAATAACTACTTTCCTTTGGTTCTTGGTAAATACTTGCCTACTGTTTCTGATATCTCTTGTTGCTAAGGAGAAATTTATTGTTATTCTGATTCTAGATAATCATTTTAAAAAAGAGTGTTTGACTAACTTTTAATATTTTTCTTTATTATCCTTTAGGTATAATGTTTTCCTATAATTTGTCTAAGTGCAGACCGTATACCTTAATACTGCACATACGTGACGTGCACTTTTTATCTGTCATTCTGCTTCAATTCTTCAGGGAATTTTCATATTATTTTTCTATGTATGGCTTCTCTTCCATTCTCTCCTTACTCTTCTTCTGATACTCCATTGGTAATGGTGATCTTGTGCTGTGACATTGGTTCTAACTTATAGCAACCCTGCATAGGGTTTCTAAGGCTATGACTCTTTACTGGAACAGAAAGCCTCATCTTTCTCCCACAGAATGGCTGTTTGGTTCAAAGTGATGAACCTTGAGGATAGCAGCCTGACTCATAACCACTGTGTTACCAGAGCTCCTTACACTATCATACAAAAGCTTCTCTACCTTGGTTATCTCTGAACTGATTTTTAAAAAAATTTTGAAAATCTCTTTGTCTCTTGCTGATGCATTCTGGGCAAATCCTTGAATGTAACCATCGAATTATTAATTTTCATTTACATGAGATCATTCCAGAGCTCATTTCATCTATTGAGTATATAAATTTTATTTTAACAGTATTTCTTATCTATGATCTTTGTTAATTGGTTGTTTTTGATATCTACCTCTTCTTACTTCATTTTATCTCATTTTTGTTTCATAACTTTCGACTCTTTTTTACAAATGTTTTCTTTCATCTATCTATTCAAACCCTAAACCAAACCCAGTGCTGTCTAGCTGATTCTGACTTACAACAACCCTATAGGACAGAGTATCTATGCTCCATAGGGTTTCAAAGAATAAATCTTTTCAGGGAGCAGGCAGCTTCATCTTTCTCCAGAAGCACAGCTGATAGGTTTGAACCGCTAACTTTGTGGTTAGCAACTCAGTACTTAGCCCACTGTACCACCAGGACTTTTTTATTTACTCACATATACTCTGAATCTAATTATTCTAAAGCCCATTCAGACTATTAAAAGCAAACAAAAAAAATTCTTTTAATCAGGAGAGAATTTATATCTTCATTATTACTCATTAGATTTCTTGGCATGTTTTTCACATTTTAGAATTTATTTGAAGGCTCATGTTGAATAGTTATTGTTTGTCTACATGTCTGTTCCTTTCCCAACCATGATCGCTCCAGTGTGTCTAGTCCTCTGAGCTGTCTTTGCCTGTTCCTCCCTCAAATCTAGCCAGGTCAGAACCAGAGCTATCCACTTGGTAGCTTGGTTCAGTTCTGGGTCATATTGTCTCTAGGACACCAGCTTGCTAGATCAATCCTTAAATAGGAGCTGCAATGGCAGACTTAAGACTACTTTATGACTGGGGAACTTAACATGTATTAGGATGTGTTAAGTTGGTTAATGCGATGGCATGCAAAGTCCATTTGAACCGGAGGCCTGTGGTTCAAGTTTACCACCTGCTCCTCAGAAACCTGATACAGGGTCGCTATGGGTCAGACTCAATGGCACTTAACAACAACAACATGTATCAAGCCCCAAGGTGGTCAGGGACAGGTTACTCAGTAAGAAAGGTAAGCATGGGTTTACTTGTGCTTGGGCTTACTTGTGCTTGCTTACTAATCTGTAGTGAACAGTTTCATATGTTGTTCATCACAGGAAAACCTTGTTTAGTAGGTGCTTTACCCCATAAGAGATTGAACATTTGAAAAGAGGCTTTGATTCTGTAGGAAGGTCTAGGAAAGAGACAGAAGCCAGCTATACCTAGAAGCAAAATCTTTGATGTGGTGGAAAAAAAAAATACAAAATTGTTCATTATAGATTAATAATTAAACACAAGTAAATCCATACCTACCTTGCTTTTTGGAGAATCTGACACTGGGATTGGCCTAGTTTCCCACTTGGGTGGTGCACTCTTGGAGCGCTACTCCACAGGGCCTACTGCTAACCCTGGGGATTGCTTCTCTCACAGAGCTCAGCAGGCCTGTAGCTTGGGCACTCACCACTTTCTGTTCTGTTCTGTGTTTGAACCATGGAAATAAGATCTCTGTATGTGTAAGCTTAGTCATGTTCCCCATCATTGCTCTGTATTTGGAACAGGGGCGTATAAAGTGAAAGTCTGGATGTCAGCATGTTAACTTAGAATCCTTTTTGCTTGGGAGTGGGCAGGGAGGGGTGGCTGTGTGTGTCGGTATATATTACATTATCTCTTGCCCTTTAGAATGTTAGCATTGAAAGGACAGAACCTGTGGTTTTATCAGTCCAAGCATTTCCAGAATCTGGAAGACTGTTTGGCATGAAATGAGTGCTTCATAAATGCTATAAAGAAAACGAAATAAGCTTCTCTCTGGGCATTTTTCTGAACCTTTCTGATAATAAGTTCTTAGACTTAAATCAAACATCTACCCCCTGGACCATAACTTCGGTGTTTCACATAAAGTCAGCACATTTTTAAGATCAATGACGTCTTGAAGTCAGCCATTAACTGCAAAAGTCAGAGCTGCTTAAGAGAGATATGGACGTGCCTTTTTTTATCACAAAGGAGCAACATGGAAAATATTAGCTGATAAATATCCTACAAGTAAATTAAAAACAATAAGCAAGTACCTTCAAATTGCTTTCACAGTGTGTTTTGTACATCTTTCTCTTTGAACATTATTTACTAGGGATAATTTACTGATATTGTTGTTATCCCAAATTATATACCAAAGAAAATGAAAAGCACCAGAAGAGGAAATAATGAATAGTAGCATTTAATTAAAACCAAAGTGGCACAATCAATGCCTGTCTAATACAATAATGAGTTTAATTTAATTTTCATTTAATGGGGGGGGGGGAAATGAAGCTTAAATCAATTGCCTATGGGATTAAATGACAGCAATTTCAAAACTGCAAGTTTTTCTAAAACAGAGTCCCAAGAGAATAACAATGATACACACAAAAATGCCAACTAGCAGGTTCACATCCCTCTCTAAGGTATGTGAAAGGGGACAGTATCCCCCCGTTAGCTAAACTCTGCATTTTGAGCTTTGGGAAAGTAGAATTAATTAAAAAGCAATACACTAACTTTCTGAACTTTAGAGTCATCAAAAAAAGTAGACAAAAATTGGATTTCTAAGGATTGCCAGTTTGGGATCACAGCCCAAAAGGGACCGAAATAAACAGCTCATTGTATGGGGTAGCTTGAGAAGATGCTTCCCGCCTAGTGTCTGCTGTGTGTAGAGCAAGAACTAAACACAAAGCTGGAGTGTGGCACATGCAAGTGGATGTGAAGGAACTTCCGGTCTCCACACCGCTGCCTCTGGCTGTGATTACATATCCTGGGCCTCACAGTTTAGACAATGAGGTGGGATTCTTTTCCAACTTCCAGTGGGGACTTTTAGGAAAGGAGGTTGTGCTCCGTTAGTGCTGTTAAGTTGGTTCTGACTCATAGAAACTTTGTATACTTTTCCAAATGGAGTGGCTGGTGGATTTGAACCACTGACTTTGGGGTTAGCAGTCCAGTGTTTATCCTATAGTGCCACACCAGGATCCCATATATGTATACATATGTTGTTATTGTTCTTGTTAAAGTGCTGTCAAGTTGATTCCAACTCATAGCGACCCAGTATAGAATTTCTAAGGCATGGTTGGTGGGTTTGAACCACCAGCCCTGCAGTTCAAATGGAAGCAATACACCATGATCGCACTCTCTCTCTCTTATATATATATATACATATATATACACACACACACAATAAATTTTGTTGTTGTTATTGAGTGCCATTGAGTCAATTGTGACCCATAGTGACCTTGTAGAGGGTTTCCAAGGAGCAGCTGGTAAGTTTGAACCACCAACCTTATAGTTCATGACTTTGCTATCTGATGCATTAGCTCACAGCACCACATCAGTTGTTAATTGCCATCGAGTTGGTTCTGATCTATAGTGACCCTGTATAGGGTTTCTGAAGAGCAACTGGTGAGCTTGAACCACTGGCCTTGTAGTTCAAACCAAGTTTTCAGTTCAGTGCTTTACCCACAGCACCACACCAGGAGTCCATATACATATATAGAGATAGATAACTATTAGTTGTTGTTAAGTGCCTTAGAGTAGGTTCCAACTCATAGTGACCGTGTTTCCAGGGAGCGGCTGGTTTGAGTTGCGGCTGAAACCAACTTTGAGGTCGACTGCTTATCCTGTAGAGTCATACCAGGAGTCCTGGTGTGGCACTGTAAGATCAGCACTGGACTGTGAAACAAAAGGTTGGCAATTTGAGTCTACTAGCTGCTCCATGGGAGAAAGATGAGGCTTTCTTCTTTGGCAGTGTAGTGGTTATGAGTCGGAGCAGTTTGAAACTACTAGCTGATCCGTGGGAGAAAGATGAGGCTTTCTGCTCCCGTAAAGATTTACAGCCTCGGAAACCCTACACAGGGTAGCTAAGAGTCAGAACCAACTCCACAGCACATAACCACCATCACCACCATAAAGATTTAAAGCCTTGGAAACGTTACATTAGGAGTCCTGAAGTGGTGCTTTAGGATAAGCACTAGACTGCAAATTTGGCAGGTTGAACTCATGAGCCATTCCTCATAAACCCCATACTGGGTCTCTATGAGTTGGAACTCACTTGATGGTACTTAACAACAACAACAATGAATTGGAACCAGCTTGACAGCACTTAACAACATAAGTATATATATACCAACTCCACAACACTTAACAACAACTACATATATAAATTCCTGTGGGACTCTTGTGATTCACACTCAGACACATACCAACACCCTTCTCCATTCTGTCTGCCCTACTTAGACTCTATTGCACAGCTGCAGGGATCATCTCTTGTGCAGTCCTAGGCAAGCAACCTCAGAACAGTTCTCTGGATAAAGCTGCTATTAATATATTCCAGTGTAAATGATAAAATATTTGCATCCTCTTCAATTTTGCAAGCTGCTTTTCAGGCAACTGACAAATTTCTGTTATTTACTTCTTATAAAGCTGTCACTGTGGTCTACCTGGTGCCTACTTTCTGTTACGTAAGTAATGTTTCTTCATGCTGTTGTATTCAGCAGAATGCTGGGGTCACTCCCTAACTCCCAGAAATGAGACTCAAACACTGATGACTCACTGGCTCTCTTAAACATCCAATTAATCACAGAAGCACTGGAACAGAACAGGACTAGTTTAGGGCACGTTAAACAGCTTCCCTTGAATGACTGATAGCACCGGAGCTACAGGCTTGACATGGGTCAGATAATATTGGGGAGAAGCCAGGTAACCTTCGTGGTCATATTTCATGCATTTCACTGAGATTGGTTTTAAAAGTAGAGAATGGAAACAAAATGAAGTCTAACATTCTTCTTAATTTACTCATGCTCTTTTCCATTCATTTAATAACAGTGGCCACTGGAGAGAACCTCAAATTATGGGGATCCAGCAGATCTCCACAAGCAGGGCGCATGCTCTTGGAGGAGATGAGAGTGTTGGAAGTAGGAACACTGAGTCAGCACCACAGGATAGTGAAGTTGCTCCTGGACTTTTGATTACTGCCTGATCTATTTAATTGTAGGAAACTTCATCTAAGCACCTTACTTTGGTTTCATGGAGAAGAGGAGAGAAGTATGATTTGATCATCCAATTCAACAGCAGTAATCACTGAGATATTGAAATAGTACCACAAGCTCTGAGAAGCAGAGTGTGCCACAAGAGATACCCAAAACTGATTCCCTTCAGGGTTTATAAAGACAAATGCCACTTAAAATGGAATCTCTTGTTGATAGGTGCCCTCGAGTCTGTTCTGACTCCTAGCAACCCTCTATACAACAGAATGAATGGGTCTGGTCCAACCCCATCCTCACAATCGTTGCTATGTTTGACCTCATTGTTGCAGCCATGGTTTCATCCCATCTTGTTGCCTCTTTTTTGCTGACCTTCTACCAAGCATGATGTTCTTCTCTAAGGGCGGGTCCCTCCTGATAATAAATCCAAAGTACATGAGATAAAAATTCAGTTTTGCTTCTAAGGCACTTTCTGGCTGTACTTCTTTTTAGGCAGTTTTGTTGTAGAATTAGAGATGAACTACTAACTATAGCACAACTATGCAAATGAATATGCAAAAGAGATTAAAATAAACTACCATTATTTATTTACATGTTTGTGCTTCATATTAGCCCATGCATTACTTAAAGCAAGGTTTGTGTCTTAGCTTTTCCATTTTTATCCCTAAGCCTTTTGCATCCCAAATCCAAAGTCACTGCTGTCAAGTCGAATCCACCCCAAAGCAACACTATATGGTAGCTAATAATTAATGTTTTTGTTGTTGGTGAGTGCCATAGAGTCGGTTCTGACCCATAGAGACCCTGTACAGGGTTTCTGAGGCTGTAAATCTTTATGAGAGCAGAAAGTCTCGTCTTTCTCCCACGGAGAGGCTGGTAGTTTCGAACTGCTGACCTTGCAGTTCACAGCCCGATTCATAACCACTACGCTACCTCAATAAATGATTAATTGAATGTAATTTTCTCCAAGTGTATGTTCTTCCAAAGATGTTATATTAATCTGACACTTGATACTGCCTAGAATACCAAAACTTAAGAAATATGTTATCTGGGCCAATATAGGGAGTTGTCTCAATGGACACTAGCAGAGTGGTAGAGGCAGGCTGCAACTGGACCCTGGAATCTTATTCTAGTATAAAGCAGGAACCTTCTCAGGTGTGGAGGCTGGGAAGTGTCCAGGACCTGGTATAGGCATGGTAACAGCTAACTTGCTGTGCAGGTGTTCTGAATGGGAAAGAAGTTCCTCCACAGAGGAGCGAATCATGTCAACAGAAAGACCAATAGCAACTGATGCTCAGACATGCAGGAAGGTGGGAACTCTTTAGGTAGCAGGGATTTGGCCTTTGGGTGACATTCAGAACTAGGACTCCAAACCCTCAGCAAGGGACCAGTCTCTTGCCTAACAGGGACTAGGGCATGAGTCAGGGTTTCATGTGCCATTGATAAAGCAGAAGCCAGGGATCATCTCTGGTGACAAAGAACAAGAGGCTAGAGTTGGCCAGGCAGCAAGTATGACTTGATGCTGAATCCAAGATTATTAAGTGCTTCTTAACTTGTCCCTGCCTAAGGATAGAACTGGAGAGGACATTAGTGGTTAGTGGTAGAATGCCCACTTTCCAAGTGAGAGACCCAGGTTTGATTCCCTCCCCATGCACCTCATGTACATCCACCACCCATCTGTCAGTGGAGGCTTGGGTGTTGCTATGAAGCTAAACAGGTTTCAGTAGAATTTCCAAACTAAGTGGGTTATGAAGAAAGGCCTGGTGTCCTATTTCAGAAAATCAGCCAATGAAAACCTCACAGATCACAAAAGTAAAACCCCAAACCAATCACAAGGATGGTACTAAATTGATTATTTGTTCCATTGTGCATGAGGTCACCATCTTGCTGTGGGGAAGTCCAGGCCACATGGGGAGATCTCAAGGAGATGTTCCAGCTGCCAGTGGTTGCTTTTTCAGAGCAGAGTCTTTATTTCACTGTACCTCTGGGTGGACTCCAAACTCCAACCTTTTGGTTAAAGCAATCAAGTTAACCAACTGCACTGCCCAGGGACTTCCATATCTACTACAATGACTTGGGCATTTATCAGAACCACCTGAAGGTTTTGTTAAAATACAAATTATTAACCTATAATTCCCATCCTCCCTACCCCCAGAGTTTCAGACTCAGTATGTCTAAGTCCCAGTCTGATGATTTGTATTTATAAGAAGTCCCACCCAAAACTACTATCAACTACTATCAACTGAAATATCTCCTTATGGTCTCTCCATATGGCCTGGACTTCCCCCACAGAATGCCGACTTTCTAAGAGAGCTTTCTCTGTAAGAGAGTTTTCTCTTGTGAGAGAGAAAGTCTTAGAAATCACAAAGTACACACTGTCCCAAGTCCACCCAGATTCAATGGGAGAGAACTATAGACCTCTACTTTTGATGGGAAGAGTGAATTACAAGAATATTATGTGGGATGGCAGAGTTTTTGAAGCCATCTTGAATAATACAATGTGCTCTGATGGTGTTTCTCTTTCTTCCTTAGATTCCTCCCCCACTCCCACCCCCCAATCTTTTAAAGGGTTTCAGTGCTCTGTGAATTAAGCCCAAATTCATTCCAGAGTCAATTCAACTGGCAGCAAGATGCTACATGAGTAGAGACACAGTGCTTTGTCTAATATCCCAAAAAGAGAAAGACAGAAAAATCAGTCATTGAAAACCTCAAGGAGCACCATTCTGTTCTGACACACATGGGGCTGCTGTGAGTCACAATGGACTAATTCTTCAGCAAGTAGTTTGTCTTTTGGTATTACGCAACATCTAGAACTGGGATTTGTAATTGGTTTTAAATCTGTATGTGGCATGTATGGGATGCTTGTAGATTGCTCCTTAAAATAACATTTCCAAACACATAAAATAAAATACCTAAAACTACTCAGTGAATCAATCTTACTGAAATACAGTTAGCAAAACATAAAAAAGATATAGTAATATGTATACTTTTTATTGGCCCAGGCAGTGTTTCGTTTTGATGTGCCTAGGGACTCTATGAGTCAATACTGACTTGATGGTATCTAACAAAAACAACAGCAAATATTTTTTATTAATATGGAAGATAACAGTATCTTGCGATGGATCTGATGACAGCTATAACTTCGATGTAGTAATGAGCTTAAACAATATTTTAAGATGTCTGCAACAATGCAATGTGACTACCGAGGGCAAAAAAGTCACATATACTGCTCTTACTACTGTGGTTGATTGTCTACCTTCTTAAATGAAGACATGCTCATTTTCAGTAAGATGTAGTAAAAAATAAACATGTAACTTTTTCTATCCAGGCTCAGAGACTCACCAATTCTATTCATGATCCTCTAAGAGTCCATGGACCCAGGATTAAGACCTTGGGGATAAGTAAGGACTTAATAAATATCATTTTATATGAATTATTTCAACTAACCTATATTTTATATTCCCAGGCTATGGATGAGGAAATTGAGTTTCAGAGATTTCAAGAAATATGCATATATTCAATGTCTTTGATAACTACTGAGGTTTAGAATGCAGATTCAAAGCCTTTGTGAAATCAGGTTTGTTTTGTCTGAGCTACTAGTGTCTCCCAATGCCCAATAATTATTTATTGAATTAATCAATGTAATTGAATCTAATAAAAGCTAAGCTTGTCTTCCTATCTATCCTGCAATACTATTGCTGCTAGTTGCCATTTAGTTAGTTCCCATTTATAGCAGAAGAGTCCTGGTGTGGCCCTACAGGTTAATGTGCTGGACACAAGGTCAATTTTAACCACAAGGTTAATGGTTCAAATCCACCAGCTGCTCCTCAGAAACCTTATACAGGGTCGCTATCGATTGGAGCCAACTTGATGGCACTTAACAACTACAACAACATGTATAGCAGAACAAAACACTCCCTAGTCCTGAACTATCTTCATGATTTTTGGTAAGTTTGAGTCCATTATTTTGACCATTGTGTACTCTGAGTGCCTTATAACTTTCACCTCCAGCACTCTAATGGACAATATTTATTTTCATCCACAGTGCTTCCAGCACCGTTTGTCTGTCATTTTGTTGTACTAGGAAAATTGGAAATTGTCAAAAATGAAATGGAACACATAAAGATCAATAACCTGGGCATTAGTGAGCTGAAATACACTGGTATTGGCTATTTCGAATTTGACAACCATAGGTTTACTATGCCAGGAATGACAAACTGAAGAGGAATAGTGTCATAGTCATTGCCAAGAAGAACATTTCAAGCTCTATTATGAAGTACAATGTTGCTATGATAGGATAATATCCTTATATGCACAAGGAAGACCAGTTAGTACCACTATTACTCAAATTTATGCACCAACCACTAAAACCAGTGAGGATGAAATTGAAGAATTCTACCAACTTCTTCAGTCTGAAATGGATCAAATATGCAATTAAGCTGTATTGATAATTGTTGATATTGGAAATGCAAAAGTTGAAGACAAAGAGGAAGGGTCAGTAGTTAGAAAATATGGCCTTGGTTTTAAAAACAAATGTTGGAGATTACATGATAGAATTTTGCAAGAACAAGGACTTTTTCATTGCAAATAGCTTCTTTCAATAACATAAAAAGCAACTATGCATGCGGATCTCACCAGATGGAATACACAAGAATCAAATAGACTAAATCTGTGGGAATAAATGATGGAGAAACTCAATATCATCAGCTAAAATAAATAATGCCAGAGGCCAACTGGAACAGACTATTAATTGTTCATACACAAATTCAGGATGAGAAAAAAATTAAAACAAGTTCATGAGAGTCAAAGATGACCTTGGAAATTTACAGACCTGAATTTAAAGACCAACTTAGGAACAGCTTTGATGAATTAGACATTAATGACTGAAAACCAGAAGAGTCATGGGATAGCATCAAGAATATCATACATGAAGAAAGTAAAGGTCATTAAAAAGACGGAAACAAAAGATAAGACAAAAGTGGATGTCAGAAGACTCTCTGAAACATGCTTCTAAGTATAGAGAATCTAAAGCAAGTCAAAGAAAGAGGGAAGTAAAAGAACTATCCAGAAAATTTCAAAGGACAGTTTGAGAAATTAAAGTATTTTAATGAAATATGCAAAGACTTGGAGTTAAAAAACCAAAATAGAAGATCATACTCAGCATTTCTCAAATTGAAAGAACTGGAGAAAAAATCCAAGCCTTGGGTTGCAATATTAAAGGATTCTGTGAGCAAAATGTTGAATGATGCAAGGGGCATCAAATAAAGATAGAAAGGATACACAGAGTCACTAAACAAAAATAATTGGTTGATGCTCAACCATTTCTAGAAGTATCATGTGATTAAGAAGTATGATACTGAAGGAGGAAATCCAAACCACACTGAAGGCACTGGTGAAAAACAAAGATCCAGGAACTGACAGGATGCAAATTGATATATTTTAACAAACTGATGCAGTACTTGAGGTGTTCACTCATCTACATCAAGACATTTGGAAGCAGCTCTGTAGGTAACCAATTGGAAGAGATTCATATTTGGGCCCATTACAAAGAAAGGTGACCCAATGTAATATGGAAATTATTAAACAGTATCATTAATGTCACATGCAAGGAAAAATCTACTAAAAAGAACTCATAAATGGTTGCAGTAGTATATCAATTAAGATTTGCCAGAAATTCAAGCCAGATTCAGAGGAGGATTTGGAACTAGGAATATCATTGCTGATGTCAGAGAGATCTTAATGGAAAGCAGAGAATACCAGAAAGATATTTACTTATGTGCTTTATTGACTATGCAAAAGTATTTGACTGTGTGGATCATAACAAACTATGGATAAAAAATGCAAAAAAAATGCAGAACATTTAACAGTGCACATGAGTAAAACGTGCATAGACCAAGAGGCAATAATTTGATACTGAACGGTTTAAAACCAGGAAAGGTGTACACATGGGTTGTATCATTTCACCATACGTATTTAATCTAGATGCTCAGCAAATAATCTGAGAAACTGGATTTTATGAAAAAGAATGTGGCATCAGGATTAGAGGAAGTCTCATTATCAACCAGTAATATTCAGATGACATATCTTGCTTGCCGAAAATGAAGAGGACTTAAAATACTTACTGATAAAGATCAAAGACCACAGCCTTCAGTAATGAAAAATTGCACCTCAAGGTAATTAAAACAAAAATCTTTACAACTGGGCCAATAAATAACATCATGATAAACAGAGAAAAGACTCAAGTTGTCAAAAACTTTATTTTGCTTGGTTCCACAATCAACACTCATAGAGACAGCAGTCAAGAAATGAAACGTCACTTGGACACTGGCTACCCAAAATGAGGGAGCTACAAAGGCAAGAAGTGACTGGCTTACAAGCTTTCAAGAGGGAAACTAGATCCAGAGGGCATGGAGGAAGGTAGAATATCCATTAAGTAGTATCCAAGCTGTCTAGGAGGGGCTGATAAAATGAAATTGTGATACAATAGTGAATAATTGTTATCAGGACTGATTGTGAGGGTTGGAAATGTAAAGATAGACATTTTGTAGCAAGGAGGGGAGTGATTAACTTTTCAGTCTAGGAGCAGAGGTCCCTGGGACCATCAAGGGAGAAGAGCAGAGAGCCAGACCCTACCTAGAGAAGCAGTGATGCCTGAGATGGAGGCAGAGATGATGCTGTGGAGAGATGGAGCAGCTGGGGACATTAGACACAGAGAGGGAGAGGGGCTATGTTCTGACAACTGGGGGTGGGGCAGGCCTGCAGTGTATACCTTTTGGTTGGTTAATGATGCATGGAGGGGATTGTAACCATGGCAATGAAATGATATACGATAGGATGAATGTAAAACTAATGTTCTCCCATGTAAACTATCACATAATACACGATAAAACATTAAAAATAAAAAAGAAATCAAACGTCATATTGCATTAGGCTAATCTACTGAAAAAGACCTCTTTAAAAATGTTCAAGAGCAAAGATGTCAGTTAGAGGACTAAGGTGCGCCAGACCCATGTGATAATATTTTCAATTGCCTTATATGCATGTGGAAGTCAGACAAAAGAATAAGGAAGACTGCAGAAAAATAGATGCATTTGAATTATAGTGTTGGTGAAGAATATTGAAAGTACCATGGAACAAACAAATCTGTTAGAAGAGGTGCAGCCAGAATGCTCCTTAGAAACCAGGATGGTGAGACTTCATCTCTCTTATTTTGGAAATGTTGTTAGGAGGGATCAGTCCCTGGAGAAGGACATCCTGCTTGGTAAAGTGGAGAGTCATCAAAAAAGTGAACCCTCAATGAGATGGACTGACACAGTGGCAATAAGAATGGGCTCAAATGTAACAATTGTGAGATTGGCACAGGACTGGGCAGGAATTTGTACATAGGGTCCCTATGGGTAGGAACCAATGCAATGGTACCTAATAATAACAACATGGTGTTTTCATTGGCTAATTTTCAGAAGTAGGTTACCAGATCTTTCTTTCTAATCTGTCTGGGTTGTTGTTGTTAGTTATCAGTGAGTTGGTTCCAATTCATAGCAACTCTATGCACAACAAAACAAAACACCTTCTGGTCCTTCACCTTCCTCACAAGAGTTGTGATGTTTGAGCCCTTTGCTGCAGGAAATGTGTCAATTTATCTCATTGGGGCTCTTCCTTATTTTGTTGACTCTTCACTTTACCAAGTGTGTTGTTTTTCTCCTTTTATTGGTCCCTTCTGACATGTCCAAAGTACAAGACATAAAGTCTCACCATTCAGGCTTTTAAAGAACATTCTGGAAATGGTCAGTATCTGTCCATTTTAGTTCACTAACGTCTATGAGATCAATATTTATTTGCTCCATTTCATTTTTGTTGACTTCTAATTTTTCTAGATTCATACTTCGTACATCCCACATTCCAATTAATAATGAAGTTTTGCAATTGTTTCTTTTCATTTTGACTTGTACTCCATCAGCACATGAAGGGCTCAAAAGCTTTGCTCCATCCACATCATTTAGGTCAACTCTACTTTAAAGAGGCAGCTCTTCTCTAGTCATATTTTGAGTGACTTCCAACCCAAGGGACTCATCTTTTGTTTGACACTACACCAGACAATGTTCACTACTATTCATAAAGTTTTCAGTGACTAACCCTTCAGAAGTGGTCAGCCTCTCCTTCATCCTAGTCTGTTTTAGTCTGGAAGCTCATGTGAAACCTATCCACCATGGGTGGCCCTGCTGACATTTAAAATACCCATAGCATAGCTTCCAGCATCACAGTAATACACAAGCCACTACTGTACAACAAACTGACAGAGTTGAGGTTGCTGCTATTAAAAGGGGGCATTTCTCCTGGTGTGGCACTGTGGGTTAATGCACCAGACTGCAAAGCTGTTTGAACTGCAAGGTCGGCAGTTCAAGCTCACCAGCTGCTCCTCAGAAACCCTATTCAGGGTCGCTGTGGGTTGGAACCGACTCGACAGCCCTTAACAACAACAACAACAACATCCATGAGGCAGGATAATATAAGCTCAGGTCCCTGATCTGTTAGCTCTGACAGCTGAGCTTTGATTCTAAAATGCACGTTGAACAGACATATCATGAGCAGCATCGTTTCATCAAAATTGGAAAGCAATTCAGTAAATTGAAGAGAGGAACATCTCAGCAAGAAACATGACTCCCTCGGATTCCTCTTGGAAGCTACTAATCTTGTTTATGAAACAGGTTGGTACTTTCACTCAACATGTGTCCTTCTTTAACTGACAAATTAGATTATGCCAGCAGGAGAGGAAAGAAGATAGTGACTAACAGGAATGGTGTGGAGAACCCAGGTTCTGGAAGGAAGACAAGATGAAGGGAAAGACACAAGAAGGAATTCTTAGTATTGGAGCAAACCAAGTTTTTCTCAGGTTTTTCATAGATGTTTAGTGTTCTTAACTAGCCACACTTAATTTAATTACCTCTAAGGTGAATTGCATGCTGAAAATTCATTTACATAACAGCAATTCTAATTCTTATAAATTGTATAATCAATTAAGCCCTTAAGAACAAATATATGGACTGTAAATGAAATATCTATCTAGTAGGATTAACCAAAAGTTAATCATGAAAAATATCACCCTGGTCTGACTGGAAGAATATGCCACAGTTACTGTTCCAAATTAAAGTATTGCAGGAACTATTTTAATACTCAATTCTATTAATTTGCAACATTATATTGTGAAACCCTGGTGTGCTGTAGGGATAAGCAAGGGCCTTATAATGGCAAGGTTGGCAGTTCAAACCCACTACCTATTCCTTGGAAACACTATATAAGGTTGCTATGAGTCTGAACTGACTCAATTGCACCAATAAAATTACACTGATAAAAACAAATTTAAAATGTCATAAACATTTCCTTCTGAATCAGAAATTCATCTCTAGGCTTTGTCTTCTTGATGCAAGTTATCTCCAATATTGTTATGATTGTAACATGTGTGCACTGTGTTCTCCAGGGAAGATACAGGCTAACCACTGGGGAAGCACCAAGAAAAGACAGGATCCAGGCCTTGATCAGATGTGCTTAACAAAGAGTGGTAGAAAAAAACCGTTAGAAGTGGGAAGGAGAAACCAGGGACTTTGTGGTGAGACTCCCACATTGAATTGGATTGTGCATTAGTCAGCTTCAGGTGTCCAGTCCACACAGAGGTTCCTCAGAAGGAAGGACTGGAGATTTATTTCCAAAAAGCAAACAAACAAACAAAACAAAGCCATTGACAAGGTTGTAGAGGATGGTTCTATTCTCACACACATGAATCTCCATAAGTGAGAATCAGCTTGGTGGCAACTGGAATATGGAACGTACTGTTCCTAGTTGAATGCCTGGCACAAAGTGGGGCAAATTTGATAACTTAAAGTGAATCTTCCATGTGGTCCTGTCATTCTGTACTGATGGAGAGTGGTATCCTTCTATTCATAGAGGTTTATAAAAAAGATTTTGTGGCCAAGTATGACATCAAACTGTGGTCATTTAAACTACAGAGTAAGGAGTTCTGGTAGCTTAGTGGTTACAAATCAGGCTGCGAACCACAAGGTCAGCAGTTTGAAACTACCAGCTGTTCTTGCCAGAAAAATATGAAGCTTTCTAATCCTGTGAAGATTTACAGTCTCCGAAACCCTATATAGGTTCGCTGTGTGTAGGAACCAATTCCACGGCACACCGCCGCCACCACCTAGCTAAGGAGCAAATTCTCCAGGTATGCAGATACCTGTAGCCATTTAGATGCAGGCACTGCTGTTCTGCTGTTGGTTCCAACTCATAGCGACCCTGTATAGAGTTTCTGCTCCCATAAATATTTAATATTTATATGAGTAGAAAGCCTCGTTTTTCTCCTGAGGAACAGCTGGTGGATTCTAACTGCTGATGTCGCCATTAGCAGCCTTATGCTAGCAGGGCTCCTTTAGATGTAGGTAGGTGTTGTTATTTTAAAACAAACAAACAAAACAAAAAAAAACAACATTATAGTGGAAATTTTGGCATAGATCCTTGGCCAAATTTTTAAACAGATTTCTAACCAGATGGTTTGGGAGCATTTAGAAAAGAACACAGGGATAGCAGAAAATCCACTGTGGGCAAACTCAAGAGTCAGGCATGTGAACCAAGCTTGTTTTCTCTTCTGATAGGCTTGGCATTTGGCAGTCAGGGAATGCAGTCGAATAAGCATCTCATTTCAGTATTTACTAAACTCTCTCATGCCATCTTTCTGAATAGTAAGAGAACTGTGGATTCATTGATATCAGTGTTAAGTGGATTGTCAGCTACTTGAGCATCAGTAGCCAGAAGTTTAGATTAATGTTCCTCTGTCCTCTGCCCTGTCCTGTTGAACAATGCTATTCCAGGTTGGGATGAGGACTGGAAGGCTTATCTCTTAGGCTTTCAAATGACTCCAGCTGGGTGGCTCACTTTCGAGATTTTCACATCTCCATGTGCCTTGAGAACTCCTCTGCTTTAGTTCCTGGTAACTAGTTCCCAAACTCTGTCCTCCAACATATCCAAGACCAGAGGATGGGTGTTTTCTACAGCTGTCCCATAACAGAATGACTTGCCTTGCAAGGACAGTATGAGTCCTTGTTAGGATGTTTTCTAGAAGGTTCTTGTATCCATGAGAGAATGATGAAGATTATCTCTGAAGCTTTTCTGTTTCCATTATTTTTCTTTTATTCTTTGAAGGCAAAGGGTGCAGTGGAAAAAATATTAGCCTTCAAGACGGAACTGACTATACTCTTCACCCCTTGGTTAAGTCTCAGTGTCCTCATCTGTATAATGGGAATAATAATTCACAAGTGTGTGGAAGGATTAAGTGATGTTACAGGCTAGCTGGTTGGAACCCTGGTAGAACAGTGTTTAAAGTGCTTGTCGGCTCACCAAAAAAGGTTGGTGGTTCAAATCCATCAACTGTCTCTGGAAGAAAGATGAAGCAGTCTGTTTTCATAAAGATTGTTGTTGTTAAGTGCCATTGAGTCAGTTTTGACTCATAGAACCCTGTATAGGGTTTCTAAAGAGCAGCTGGTGTGTATGAACCACCGACCTTGTGGTTAGCTGCCCAGTACTTATCCTACAGCACCAAACCAGGACCCTCTCTGCAAACATTTGTTGTTGTTGTTAGGTGCCATCAAGTTGGTACCGACTCATAGTGATCCTATGCACAACAGAACGAAACACTGCCTGGTCCTGGGCCAACCTCACAATTGTTGCCACGCTTGAGCCCATTGATGCTGCCACTTTGCCAATCCATCTCGCTGGGGGTCTGCCTCTTCTATGGTCTCCTTTATTCACCATCCAGCTTTCGCATGCATATGAGGTTATCGAAAATACCATGGTTTGGGTCAGGCGCATCTTAGTCCTCAAGCTGACATCTTTGCTCTTCAACATTTTAAAAAAGTCTTGTGCAGCAGATTTGCCTAATGCAATATGTCGTTTGATTTCTTGACTGCTGCTTCCATGAGTGTTGATGGTTGATCCAAGAAGAGTGAAGTCCTTGACAACTTCAATCTTTTCTCTGTTGATAAGAATGTTGTTTACTGGTCCAGTGGTGAGGGTTTTTGTTTCCTTTACCTTGAGATGTAATCCATACTGAAGGCTGTGGTCATTGACTTCATCAGCAAATGTTTTAAGTCCTCTTCACTTTCAGCAAGCAAGGATATATCATCTGCATGTCGCAGGTTGTTAATGCGTCATAAACATTATAGCCTTAGAAACCCTATGGAGTCATTCTACTATGTCTTATAGTGCTGCTATGAGTCGGGACAGACTTGACAGAAATGGACTTGGGTTTTTTGTCATTTTCTTAGCTTGGGGCCTATATGGTGCACAGAACACATAGTAGACTCTCAATAAATGTTGGTTCCCTTTCCTGCTTCAGCATTCAGGTCCACAGTGGGCACTTTTTCAGCAAGTGATCATGTTCCCTGGTAGGAACCATGCAAGGCCCATTGGACCTGGCTAGGGATACAGCCTATTGTGTCCTTCTTTACAAGGTAGCACAACTAGGAGAAAATGGCCCCAACATGGTAAAGAAGCAGGCCCTCGTTACCCATGAAAATCTTTAGTTCTGGCAGCACAGCAGGGAGGCAGTGGGGTGAGTGCAGAGAGACCACTGATTACTAACTTGTCATGGAAGCTGAAACAAGTTGCTCAGCCTTTCTGAGGAAACATCCCTGGTGTCTTCATATGCAGTCTAAGGAACAGAATATCTATGTTGATGGGTTTGCAGAGGCTTAGATGAGATAAGGTACATACAACTCCTAGAATCAAAGACTGTCACTCAGAAGGTGCTGAATATATGTTGTGGTCACTGTTTTGAAAAAGTATTATTTGTAGGAATCATAGTCTCAAGAGACTATCTCTAAACCTTTAGGTCTTTAGACCTGGTATCTGTCCACTGCATGCCTCTGTTAATGGTGAGAGAGAGTGTACTTAAGGGAAGTTGGAGAAATACATGATGGGAGTGGTATTATGTAATGGGAATAATGCAAACAGACTGGAGGTCTACCACTCAAGTACTAACCAGACCCACCCCTGCTTAGCTTTGGAGATCAGATAAGATCGGGCGTATTTAGGGTGGTATGACCATAGATGAGAGCTTGGTGATCAAAGTATGTTTGGAGCTCTGAGATCTAAAAACCAGCAAACTTTCCGCCATTCAGAAGGGCTGTGACACCAGGGATGAGAAAGTAAGTCTTGAAGTGGGGTTACTGGTGGGAAGTGAAAGCTTGGAATGGCTCTACCACAGGTTCTGCCCCAACAGGTGGGGTTCCCTGTATATCATGGCCCCTCAGCAGCACTGATAATACAATCTGTAATAAAAAGGGGCTGGGCCCTCAAGCCCTTCACAAATCTAAGCAACTGGGGCTCCGGGTCTGGCTGGCCCTGTGAAATCGTATTACAGTGGGATTCTTTAGAGTCTCAGTTTTGTCCCAAGCTTGAAGTCCCAGGATTCACTTGCTGCATCATGAATTCCATACTACTATGAGAAGCTCTAAGCTATAGAGAGACTTTGTGTATATGTGTGTGTGTAAGGTCTCCTAGCTCCTTTCTGTTAGACCTCAATTGGAACACCTTTTTTTCTTTCATTTGGTTTATTCAGTCTATAAATATAAATGGTTCATTTATGATGCAAATTATTTTTATTCTCCAAACCTGCTAGCATGTTCTTTACTGGGGAAACAAAATACCAAACTCCTCTCACATTTAACATTTGGGTTCTTAGAGAGGACAGAGTTCTTAATGTACATTAAAGTAAATTCATAGTGCAGGACTGGACCTTCAGGTGTCCTTGCCAGCCCCCAGGCCCACTCTTTGTCTTTCTCTGCCCTGATCTTTTCTTTAAGAGGCTAAGCTATATAAGGTGATTCCTGAGACACTTGCCTTTCTGGCTTCTGATTGGGTTTGTCCAATAGGGAGCACCAGGGGAGATCAGAAAGGGAAAGAAAGTAGGGTGGGATATTTATTTCTTCTGCTTTTTTTCCTAAATGGTTCCTGGATGGCACAAGAAGTTTGCTCTTGACCACCCATTTGAAAGTTGTTGAATCCTACCCATCCAGGGGTGTTGTGGGAAAAAAAAAACAAAAAAAAGTCCTGGCTATCTGCTTCCATCCACTACTTGTCTGTCAGTTTGTCATACTGTGGTGGACTGTGAGTTGCTATGATTCTGGAAGCTATACCACAAAAGATGGAAGGAATACACAGAGTCACTGTTCCAAAAGGGAATGGTTGATGCTCAACTGTTTCAAGAGGTAGCATATAATCAAGAGCCTATGATACTAAAGGAAGAAGTACAAGGTGCATTGAAGGAATTGGTAAAGAATAAGGCACCAGAAATTGATGGAATAAAAATGGACATCTTTCAAGAAAGTGAGGTGGCACTGGAGGCACTCATTCATCTCTGCCAAGAAATTTTGAAGAAAACTATCTGGCCAATTGATTGGAAGAGATCTGCATTTGTGCCCATTCCAAACAGAGGTGACTCAACGGAATGTGGAAATCATCAGAAAATATCCTTG
>NW_006408534.1:8747092-8747597 GCF_000296735.1 Chrysochloris asiatica | reverse complement strand
GATACAACCTTGCTTGCTGAAAGTGAAGAGGACTTAAAACATTTACTGATGAAGATCAAAGAGCACAGCCTTAGGTATGGATTACATTTCAATGTTGTCAGGAGGCGTCACAGTGTAATTAATTATGCTGGTATATCCAAAGAATAGAGCTTTGATTTAGCAAGTCTTTTTAAACCCAAACCAAACCTATCATCTTCGAGTTGATCCTGACTCACAATAAATCCATACAGTAGAGTGGAATGGCCACAAAAGGGTTCCAAGGCTGTCAATCTTGATGGAAGTAGACAGTCTCATCTTTCTCCCAAGGGGTCATGGATAGGTTTTAAACACCCAAGCATTTTAACTACTGTACCACTAAGAGTTCAAGTTTACTCTACCCCTCCACCCAAAAAACAAACAAACCAAACCCACTGCCCTCAAGTCCCTTCTGACTCATAGTAACCCTCTAGGCAGAGTAGAATGGTTCCACAGGCCTTCCAAGGTTGTAAGTCTTTACGGGAACAGA
>NW_006408534.1:8725154-8746862 GCF_000296735.1 Chrysochloris asiatica | reverse complement strand
ACTTCTTCCAACACAGATCTATTGGTTCTTTTGGCAGCCCATGGCACTTTCAATATTCTCCTCCAACACCATAACTCAAAAGCATCAATTCTTTTACAGTCTTCCTTATTCGCTGTCCAGCTTTCGCATGCATATGAAGTTATTAAAAATACCATGGCTTGTAGCATGTGCTTATGAACAAGTAATACATGAATGACCCATAGTAAATCTGTACAGGGTTTCTGAGTAGCGACTGGTGAACTTGAACTGACCTTGTGATTCAAACCAACTCTGCATTCCAACCCACAGTGCCATGCCAGGACTCCGAGTAAGTCTTAGTACTTATATCAGATATAAGCTCTTTACCCAAAATGTTAAGGTCCTATACAAACTTGCTGCCTATCATCTACAACTCACCCACTTTTTCATTAAGGCAGTGTAGGGTGGTGCTGTTGGGTGCCATCAAGTTGATTCTCATTCAGAAACCCTATATGACAGAGTAGAACTTCTCCTAGGCTGTAATTTTTATGGGGATAGATTGTCAGGTGTTTTCTTCTATAGAGCAACCGGTGGGGTCTAACCTTTTGCTAACATTTTGATTAACAGCCAAGTGTGAACTATTGTGCTACGAAGGCTTAACAGAGACAAATTAGGTTCAAATCTTGGCTCAGAGTCACTATGTACAACTGTACAGGTTGTGCATTGCATAAGGATGCCACATCTAAGCTACTGTTGTTAAGTGCTGTTGAATCAGTTCCAATTCTTAGCGACAATGTATAGGGTTTCCAAGGAATGGCTGATGAGTTTGAACCACTGACCTTTTGGTTCAAAACAAGCTTGCAGTCCAGCACTTTATTCCACAGCACCACATTGATCTTTGTATTTGTTATGACAAATTTCCAGAAGATGGCAGCAAGGTGGCCATCTTGGTATATTAGGTATATACTGTAACAGACTAAAGTAAAATATCTTGTAAAAGGATGCCTTTTCTTAATTTAACCTTCATTTAGTAAGCACTGGACCACAAGGTGAATTTGAACTGCAGGGTTGGCAGTTCAAATTCACCAGTCACTCCGCGGAAACCCTACACAGGGTCACTATTAGTCGGAACCAACTCGATGGCATTGAAGAGCAATAACATGTCACAGAAGGCAAGTTTATGAGTTTGTGTGCTTCATACATTCCATATTCTGATTTTCAATGGATGTTTACAGCTGTTTCTCTTCATTTTGAGTTGTGCCCCATCAGCAAGTGAAGGTCCTGTGGGCTTTTCTCCCATGGGCTTTACTCCATTCGTGTCATCATGGTCAACTCTACTTTGAGGAGGCAGCTCTTCCCCAATCACATTTTGAGTGTCTTCCAACCTGAGGGGCTCATTTTCTGGCACTATATCTGACTGTGTTTCTCTGCTAGTCATAAAGTTTTCAGTGACCAAATATTCGGAAGTAGTTCATCACTCCTTCTTCCTAGTCTGTCTTTGTCTGGAAACTCATCTGAAACCTGTCCACCATGGGTGACCCTGATGGTATTTAAAAAAACTGGCGGCAAAGCTTTCAGAATCACAGAAACTCACAAGCCACCACAGTACAACAGACAGACGTGTGGTGGTTTTGATTCATAACACCCCTGTATAGGGTTTTTGAGGCTGTCTTTTCGGGAGCAGAAATCCTCATCTTTCGCCCATGATTCTTTATATAGGGATGGCAATAATAATAATAATAAAAATAACTCTACAAAAACTACCACTCTTTGCCCATGGGAGATCCCAACTACCAATTTCTGTCTCACCAAACCTGGGTTTAACTCACCCAGTGTCCCAGGCAACCACTACCAACCAAATAGGGTTGGTGTGCTGGTTGACTCTCATTTTCCGTTACTAGCTAAGAAGGCTGCTGTGAGGGTATCAAAATGATGAACATAGAGTGCCTGGAACCATATGCTGATTATTGTTACGTGAGAACGCAAAGCGCCCACCAGAACTCTGTTATGCGTGTTATTCCCTCTGTCGTTAATACCTGGTTCCCTTCCCTCTACCATCCAATGCTCTGCCTCAATCATGGATCAAGTCTGACACTGCTTGTGGGCCAGAGTGAGCCAGCTCCCCATTTTGTCACAAGGACATTCCACTCGTCTCGGCTTCCTTGCATCCTTTCTTCTCTTCAAGCTGAACAAACACATACACTCTTTTGGTCTCCACTAATCAGCACTTGGAGTCCTGGTGTAGCGCTGTGAGTTCATGTGCTGGACTGCAAAGTCACTTTGAACCCCAAGGTTGGCAGTTCAAGCTCACCAGCTGCTCTTAGAAACCCTATGTCACTATGGGTCAGAACTAACTTTAAAGGCACTTAACAACAACAATCCATACATGATGAGTCACTTTGTAAAATATGTTATCACTCTTTTATGTTTTTAGGTCATATATTCCTACCATGAGGATAAGTCTTTTACAGATAAAATCTATTTTTTTTCCCTTTTTAGAGTCAATAGGAACTCCACTAACCATATTGTTTTGTTCACATACAGAACCTTGTGAAAAATAAAGGATAATCATTTGTTATAACAAGTCCCCAGTCACCTGTTCCATCAGAGGATAAGACAATGAATATAGTAATAAAATGATTGTTGCTCTTCTGGTCCAGAAAGTAAATTAATATATATTTTTAAATCTTCCAAAGCTCAAAAAAACACAAAACTAATTGAGCACTCTTGATATCGTTATAACACTATCACTCATAATACAGAATAATATATTAAGTCAAAATATAATTCCATATATTACTACTATTAACTTCTTTTTGATTCATTCCTTTCTTTGTTCTCCCCTTTCATTTGGCCAAGTGCATTTCAGCAAGTGCATATGGAAGTTGAGATGATGATAAAGAATTATGGGTTTCAGTATTTATTCCACACTCTCCTACAATTGCAGCTATATTCCTTCCGGATGAGATGGTGTTTTGACTGTGGGCGATATGATGAATGTTCAAGTATGGTTTGAAATTATGAGGGGCATGGTGGCCAGGTTGAAGTGGGGAAGGTTGATATTCTTTATAGTAGTAAGCTATTTAGGCAAGGAAATAAACTCATTATTATCAACCAATGAAAATCTCATGAATTACAATGGTCTGATCCACAACCAATCATGAGATGGTATGGGACTGGGAAGGTTTGTGTTCTGTTACGCTAGCGAAAGGACTTGAGGGTATCTGACAAGTAAAATATGAAAACAGCGGCAAAAACAACAACAGAATAGATTTGTGATGTGTCTGCTTTCCAGGAACTCAAAGCACACAGAGGCAGAGATATGTGTGGTGAACCCAGTAAATGTGGAAAGTTCCCGAAGCTTTCTAGGCTGTGATTTCTGCATATCTAAGACAGGAGTACTGGTACAATTCTCAATGCCACTTCTGTCATTCTTGTTGTTAAGTGCCATCGAGTCGATTCCAATAAGAGGGTTAAACTCAGGCTTTCATCTGCAGCAGTGCAGGTTGGGTCTTGCAATGAAGCACCTGCTGAGGGCACAGCTGGCCTGACTCTAAGCTGCCCCCCCTGTGCCAGACCACAGACCAGAGTCTGGAGGAAGAAGCACCTTTGCTCATTTCTGTGCCCAGAGCTGAGCCTTTTCTAATTTGCAAGACGGAGCTGTTTGTACTAGCAGCTGATTCAGATAAGTATGTAATGACATTGCAATTCAGCCAAGGGCTTTCACTTTTTCCTAATGAGTGTGCACCCCTCCCACTGGTGGAGAGAATGTGCACTTGGATTATCATTATAATTGAACACATTCTGAAACAGTGGCACAAAGAGGCCAAGGGCACAGATTTTGAGCTAGCATTTTGAGCTAGAAGATCACCTATTCTAAATGCTCCCATTTTGCAGAAAAGGAGCCCAAGATTCAGAACACCCCTTACCAAAAACAGGCTTACTTAATTTCCTGAAACTGGCTGGTGGCAACTGGAATGAGAGAACCCAAGCATCCTGGCTGGCAGGCCTGAGCAAGTCAGACGCAGAGACCCCATTCCCAAATGGTATTGCTCCTCCTAGGCTGATTGGCACTTGAAAATCTAGAACCCAAGCCCTTCTCTGGACCTCCTTCCTGGGGATTGTCTACACACAGGATAAGAAGCAGCCTATTTTATAAACTGCCATTAGGATGTTTTCCTCACCTCAAAGCACCCTGAACCACCCCTCCCTGACCCCATCCCACCATCACATCACTCTTCATCCAGATTATTTGAAAAAACTGCTCAAGCTATGAATCTCAAACGCTTGTGGTCCCCTTCCGACTCTCAACCCTCCATGGCCTGGCTTCATCATTTCCCACAGTCCCCCACCTCAGCCACCACCCTCCCCAACCCCTTGTCCCAACGTTGTTTCTTCCTCATTAACTACCCATCTTTCCTTGACCACCTTTCCTTGATGCCTCTGGAGTGTGCCCTCAGCCCTTTTCTATGCCCTGTTCTTCCCCCGCCCAATGACTCCTCCATGGAAACCTCCATCCTGCCACAAGCTGACTCTGGGCTTGCTGCAGGTCCTTAAAGGGCTGGCTGCTCCTGCCAGGACCCAGGACTAGCAATAAGTACAGGTGGACTCCTCTCCCACAGGCCCTTCTCATACCCCTCACTCCTCCAGGGACCACACGTGGTCACAGCCCCCCTCCCTCCAATGTCCAGTTCTAAGTAGGACCAGTTATTTCTGTGCCTTTGCTGTATACACACCCGTTTGTTGTCTTTCAGGGGCATGATTCAAGGCTGGCGTCTTTACTCATCCTTGACCAGGTGAAGCATCTCTTCCTGACTTAATTGATTCTTCCATATACCTGCCAAAGGACTCTTTCTAGAGCCAAACTTAAGAGTTAATCCCTTAACAAACCTGTCAGTGCTGTCCCTACTGAGTAAAGGACCACCGATTTTGTTCACTTTCATTTTCCAGGTCTGCTCACAGTCTGCCCTCCTTTGGGCTTATATCCCTGGGGAATGAGGCAGTTTCTGGACCTGCGCTGTTGACTCCATGTTAAACTGGAGCTCCGTGTAAAGGTGTCAGGGACATAGTATTCAGACAGCATTGATGTTCATCAGTGTTAGGTACACTGAGATAAACGCTAAGAGCGAACACAGGACTGGGTATCACAGGTTGCCACGGCACCACTTTTTTCTTGGTCATACCTGGTACTCTTTCACCTCCATGCTTTTACTATTCTCTCCTTTTGGGTTCCTCTCCCCCATATCCAGGTGTCCACGTGATCCCCTAAGCACCAACATTAATTTACATTATCCATTGCTATTGATTGGATTCCAACTATGGTTCCTCCTTGTGTGACAGAGTAGAACTGCTCCATAGAGCTTCATTGGCTCTAATATTAACAGAAGTAGATCACCAGGACTTTCTTTGGTGGTACTGTTGGGTAGGTTGGCACTGCCAACCTTTAGATTAATGATGTTGTTAGTATTAAGTGGCATCGAGTCAGTTCTAACTCATAGTGACCCTTTATAGGGTTTCTTAAGAGGAGACTTAGAGGTTTGAATCACAAACCTTGTGGTTAGCAGTCCAGTGTATCTCCTACAGCACCATACCCAGACCCCTTCAAGCTAACAGTTAAATGCAAACCACTTGCACCACCTAGGGACACTTCCTTCTTAATGAGGCCCATCTTGAATCTGTCAGCTGGAAATACTATTTTTCCTTTGATGTACTACCCTACCATTTGACTAATCTCTTTCTTCTTTTATTGATTCATTCATTCTACTTTCCTTCAAAACATTTTTAGTGTTTCTGTATTATACCCTGTGAGAGTACTGAAGAAACATTGGAGAATAAAGTGGACTCTGTCCCTGCTCTTGTGGAGCTTACAGTCCATGCTTGACCATCATCATTGATTAAGACTCATATCTCCCCACTATAAATCCCTGAGGTCACATAGCATCACTCCTTCCACTGGTGGCCCCAGGTCTCTAGCAGTCTCTTGCACAGAGTTGGTTTCCCTTAAAGATTTGTTGAATGTGTGAATGAATGAACCCAATAAGCACTTGCAAGTAAATCAGTTTTATAAATACATAGCTTGAAATCTTTCTCTTGAAGCTTCTTCCCCAGAGAGTATTTGCAGTAGAAGTTAGCTCCAAACACAGCATGGATCACTCAAGTTTTTATTACTGAGAAGTTCTTGTTACTCTATAAATCTTGAACTCCCCCAACGTAAATTGCCGTTGAACAAGCAGAACAATGACATGGGCATTCTTTTATCAGAAACCTAGTATTAAGACAGATTAACTTGGAGGGAACAGCACTAGCCTGGGTATCTGCCCCATCCCTCATTCTTATTGTGATTAATGAGATGGGGCACATTATTTTGTTCTACTCTGCCTGAAAACATATTGAGTTTATGCCTCGTCCCACAATGTTAAATATTGTCTTAGAATTACATTATCTCTTACACAGATGGATGGGCCTGGTGCTGTGTGTACTGCTGACAGTTTTCCTGAAGTGGAACCAGGAATGGTAAGGTAATCATTCAGCCATGATTACAGCTAGAAAGCATGCAGAAACCTCATGTAAAACTAGACTGTACAGGTATGCAGAGAATCCAAAAGTAAGGGATCAATGCAAAGATGCTCCGGACCAAGAGCCAAGACAGTAAGAGGTAGATGTGCCTTGGTGGGCTGGCAACTATCAATAATACCTTCTGGAAGAAGTAGAACCCTTTAAGACCCTGTAATTTCATGCATGTAACCCATGTGCTTTAGTTCTGAGTGTAGACTCAGTCCTGGCATGGCGCTGTAGGGTAAGCACTGGATCACAAGGTCAGTTTGAATCATGAAGGTGGTGGTTCAAACTCACCAACCACTCCTTGGAAACCCTAAACAAGGTTGCTACGAGTCGGAATCAACTTAATGGCACTTAACAACAACAACAACATAGACTCAATACACAGTTTTGAAATGAATGAAGTTTTATACTTTTAACTATTTTCATATTTACTATTTTATTCTTAAAATAACTTTATGAGGTAGATAATAAATTATTATTTCAATTTTACAGGAGGAAAAGCTGAGACACAGTGTGGCATTGTGAGTTACCCTGAGTTATCTGGATTAGTAAACTGAATTTACATTCAGAGACTGCTCTTTAATTATTTCATTCATCTTCTCAATAATTGTTTGTTTTGCAACTAATATATGCCCTGTTTAGCACTTGATTTTCTATGAGGGTGGAGGAAGATGAAATAGGTATCTCCTTTCTCAGAGAAGCCATAGCTTTCAGAGGCTATGGATATGCCAATAAATCATTACAATCAAGTTGCCAAGAGCAAGTATGGAGGCATGGGCACCATACTTTGGCACTTGTAGGTTTGCGGAAATAACTTTGCCTGGTGAAGTTAACCAAGGCTCATTACAGTCAGAGAGTTTTCTACATAGACACTGTGTCTTAGGACAATTCCAGCAGAGTAGTCTGCACAAAAGAATTTCCTGTATCTTCAGGGAATTCTAACTTGGTCAGCATGGTGGGATTATGGGTATAGAGTTGAGGAGTGGCAGAGAAGAAAAACTAGAGAAGTAGCATGGATTAGGTTCTTTTAACATGCAATTAAAAACCATTTTGGAGCACTTACCAAGTGCTATAACAAGCTCTGGTGTAGTGTGTTACATATTGGGCTGCTAACCACAAACTCAGCAGTTTGAATCCACCAGCTGCTATTTGGGAGAAAGATGAAGCTTTCTGCTCTCATGAAAGTTTTATAGCCATGGAAACTTATACAGGGTTGCTATGAGCTAGAACTCATTCTATGACACACAATCACCACCACCACCTCCCAGTGCTATGAACTGTGCTTAACGCTTTAGCTCCATCAGACAATGAGCTAGATAAGGCCCTTGCCCTCATGGAGCTTTCATTCTAGTGATGGGAGTCTAGCTCTGTAGCTTAATAATTACAGCTGTGTGTAGTGCTAAAAGGAAAGAAGCAAGGTGTGTCCACAGAGAAAAACAGAAGTCACAGAAAGCATCTTTGATGTGATGATATTTTACCTGAGACCCCAAAGGATGAGAAGGAGATGACAACATTGTTGTTATTAAGTGTTGTTGAGCCGATGCTGACTCATAGTGACTGTGTATTGGGTTTCCAAAGAATGGCTGGAGAGCTTGAACCCCGACCTTGTGGTTCAAACTGACTTGTGGTCCCATGCACTATCCTACAGTGCCACACCAGGACCCTGATGACAACATAGAGCCAACGAAGGGGTGTTCCATGATGAAGAAAGAGTCAGTGCAGAGGGCACGTGACTAGAAGAGCAGACAGGCAATGAGTACAGGGAGAATGGTATGAAAGAAAGTGGGAGAGGGGTGGAGGGGCAGGCCACACTGGATTTCAGTTCAGATTTCATTCTAAGACCAAGGGGAAGCTATTCAAAAGTTTTACAGTACAGTGGTGCAACTTGATTGTAGTTTGAAAGTTTACTCTGGCTGCAATGTGGAGACTCAATTGCTGTTTCTGGTTGCCACTAAGTCCATCCTGACTCACACAGCATCTCCATGGGGTGCAGAGTAGAACTATTCCATAGCGTTTCCAATGCTGTGACCTTTCCAATGCACATCACCAGTCCTTGATTCCGAGGTACCTCTGGGTGAGTTTGAACTTCCAGTTCTTTGGTTAGTGGTCCATCACTTAATCATTTGCAACTCAGGGATGCCTCAAAAATGAATTAGAAGGGAGGCCAAGTGAAGCAGGAAGGACAAGTGACTATTGCTGATCCATATGAAAGGGAGTAGTGGCTTGCACTAGGGTTGTGACAGGAGTAGGAGAGATAAGTAGATAAATACATATTTCGGAGGCAGGGATGACAGGATTTGATGTCAGAGTGACTATAGGGGGAAAGGTGAAAGTGGAGATTAGGGAGGATCACAGCTTTGTGTGACACATAGTTGTTGTTGTTAATTGTCATTGAGTCAATTCTGACTCATAGTGACCCTGAATAGGGTTTCTAAGGAGCAGCTGTTGAGTTAGAACTTTGTAGTTCACAGTCCTGTGCTGATCCTACAAAGCTACACCACAAGTCCCCACACATAATTAATAGTGCGATTTATTTTCTTTTTCTCTTTTTTTAACATTGTTCTTGTGAACATTCTTATTAACAGTCTTATCAATGGAGAAAAAATTGAAGTTGTCAAGGGCTTTATTCTTCTTGGATCAACTATCAACACTCACAGAAGCAGCAGTCAAGAAATCAGAGGATGTATTGCATTAGGCAAATCTGCTGCACAAGACCTTTTTAAAGTGTTGGAAAGCAAAGATGTCAGCTTGAAAATTAAGGTGCGCCTGACCCAAGCCATGGTATTTTCAAGAACCTCATATGAATGTGAAAGCTGGACAGTGAATAAGGAAGACCGTAGAAGAATTGATGCTTTTGAGTTATGGTGTTGGAGGAGAATATTGAAAGTGCCATGGGCTGCCAAAAGAACCAACAGATCTGTGTTGCAAGACATGCAGCCAGAGTGCTCCTTGGAGGTCAGGATGGCCAAACTTTATCTCACATACTTCGGACATATTGTCAGGAGGGACCAGCCGCTGGAGAAGGCTATCATGTTTGGTAGGGTGGAGAGTCAGAGAAAAAGAGGAAGACCTCCAGAGAGATGGATTGGCAAAGTGGCAGCATCAATGGGCTCAAGTGTGGCAATGATAATGAGATTGGCTCAGGATCGGGCAGTGTTTCGTTCTGCTGTGCATAAGGTGGCTGTGAGTTGGTACCGACTTGATGGCATCTAACAACAACATTGTGAATTGAGTAAAAGTTTTGATATAAGATCAGTAGTTTTATATTTAACAAAGAATATACTTGGTTTCACCTCAATGATTACACCCCCCTCCCTGCAACAAGTCATCCCACTTCCTCCCTGAGGAAGTTCCTATTTCCATTCCATCCACCTTCCCATCCCTTCTCAACTTTTTCCTTAGGAAAATGTTGCCCTTTTGATCTTGAACGGTCGATCATTCCATGGTAAGCATATCTTATTCATACTATTGTCTCCCCCTGTTTCCCCATAAACTTGTCTATTGCTTGGCTGAAAACTAGGCAAGGAGGATGAGTTCCTTTCCAGACCTGAAGAGGGATTGAGGGCCATAGTCTCAGGTTCTTCCAGTCTCTTTCTGAACAGTAAACTCAGTTTTTGTTTTTCAATTAAATAATTTTTAGTTTTGTTCCACATATTCTCCACCTATCTGGGACCCTCTAATGTGATCCCTTTCAGAGAAGTTGGTAGAGCTAGCTGGGCATTGTCTAGGTCTTCTGGTCTTAGAGTCATGGAGACTGATGTTCAAATGTTTCATTAGTCCACTGGACTAATTGATTCCAAGCCTCTCCAATTCTTATCACTCTTTGTTCCTCCACATGCTGAGAGACCAATAGCTGAATCTTAGACAGCCTCTCATGAGCTATCAAGAATCCAGACGCTACTCACCCAAGTAGGATGATGTAGAACTTTCCCTTTGTGGGCTATGTTATTCCAATTGATCATGGTCTGTCCCCTAAGTCTATGGTTCTGAGCCTCCAGGCCCATAAACTCGTTGCCCACCACATGCTCCATTTGATGCTATTTCTTGACATGGGGTGGGAAGAGGCACAGTAATATGGAGAAACTGTTGGGACTTTCTTGATCTTATAGATACAGACCTGATTGATGTTGCTAAGTAGAAAAATAACATGATTAGATTGGCATATTGTTGTTGTGAAGTGCCATGGAGTCAGTTCCACTCCATAGTGTAGTGACCCTATATAGGATTTCTGAGTAGTGACTAGTGAGCTTGAACCACTGACCTAGCCCACATTGCTACATTAGGTGATTTGGGCAGTTCTGTAGGGCTTCGGGGCAAAAGGATGATTATAGCGCTCAAGGTGGGGGTGATATGGCCAGATTGGGGGTGGGATCTCAGGTGTATAATCCATTAAAATTACAGCACTTCAGGCGTTGAACTCTGTAAGGATTAGGAAAGGAAATATGTTTCTTGTCTTGGAGGGGCTAGTAACTGGACAGCTTAAAGGAAGCTAATGGGACTGAGAGTAACTCAAAAGCCTCTGGGGCCTCATGATGGGTAAGACCAAAACTGTTCTATACTGGGGAGGAGGGCTGGTGGAATTCTTTCCTGGTGTGATACCTGAGGGCAGTACTTCAAGGCATTTTCCCCAAGTCTAACATGGAGGGAAGTAGACCCAGGGAGACACTATTGCACTACGGCCAGGCACGTGGTTTCTTCTTCTGGAGTATAGGCCAGTTTCTTTTCAGTAGATGTGGCGACATTGGCAACTCTGTAATATTCTGAATAATGGTGGATTGAATTGGTTTTGGGGCAGATGATGTTCAATTACACAGGTCCACCACTTGGCAGGGGCTTCAAATACCAGCTGGAAGTTGTGCTAGATGTTCTAAAGGTCTTCTTACCACCAGAGATTCCAGTTCTTCTCAGGTCCTGATAAGTTGGGAGTGAGCTTTATGTTGGGTTAGGTACTCCTGACAGGATTGAAACCCCACTTTGGGTAGAAGAGATTGAAAGGAGGTTGGGGCTGGAACCCTGGCTACACTAGGCTCAGTGTGTGGTGGCTGAAGTCTTCAGATGGGTAAATGGATAACCGAGGGATGGGAGTAATCACATCACACATCAAAACACTCATGAAATATCAGCGACATCAGCATCACAAGAAGCCAACCAGTATCATTTAGCTCTTTCTAGAACGTAAATCAGCCAAGGGATTTTCTAGCCAAGAGACCCCTAAATAAAACATAATGAGAAGTTGAGAAGAGTTCCAAACTCACAAGTGGGGTGGGGTAGGGGGGGATGATGGTGGAGGGGTGTGGGGAGTAATGTTAGTTTGGTTTGGCAGCCGTCAGCAGCCCATTGGTGTTGTCTACTGGCATTCACCATGGGGATGCCCAGGAACCTGGAAGAAAACTCAGCCCTCACGTAATGTAAGTGGTTGCAGACATTGTTGTGACACTCACACAGACTCACACAACAATCTTCAGAACTAATGCATTCTTGTTTGTTACAGATGTCTGGCTAGCTCTCCAAGAGCCAGTCCTCGCTGGAGAAGTAACTCTATTCACCTGATGCTCTTTAAGGTCAGTGCTCCCCTGATTGACTGTGGCCCCCAGAAGAATGCCAGACTCTGTGGTGCAGAGGCTCTTAGAAAAGCCTGCCAGAGACAATGTTTAGGGGGCAACAGGACTCAGTTTCTTTTCTGCATGTACAGAATTCTCAGGTCAAGGGATCAAGGTTTGACCATTTGATCTCTTTTTTAGATTCTGTCTGCTTCCTTATTTTTATTAATCTTTGAAATAAGGCACAACAACTCCCAGTTGCTTTTATTGCTTGGAAACAAAGGAGCATGAAGCATGACCTCTAGTTGGGATAACCAACAAACCCTGGCTAGTGCAAATGGCTAACATACTCCACTACTTACAGACAGGTTAGAATTTGAGTCCACCTGGAGCTGCCTCAGAGAAAAGCCTGTCAATCTACATCTGAAATGTCAACAAATGAAAATTCTATGGAGCACCATTTTGTTCTGATACACAGGGCGTTGCCATGAGTTGGAATTGACTCCAAGGCAACTGTGTCTGTTTTAGTCACAATAACATGAGGCAATTAGAGAACAGAGATAAGATGCTCATCTTCCGGAATATATGGGAGGTCTCAGGTAAACAAGGGAACTCACCAGTTGTTCACCATTAGTTTGGTTTGGCAGCCAATGGATTTTTTAGAAAATGTAAGACTTGGCATGGCTCTAGAAGTTAAGCAGTTCTTGGAGGGAATGGAGAAGAGCTGGGAGAGTGTTTCAGGTGGACATTGGGGCAATGGGCCAGGATAGAGCTGAGAAAGCCACTTTAAGCAAGAGTACAATGACTTCCAGACCCAGAGCACGGGGAGCAGGCCCCAATTTTGATTAACATTTCTGTGACTTCCGTGTCCAGCACAGTAACTGGAGCTTAAGAGGTGCTTAGTGTTTGAGGGATGAAGGGATGGGTGGAATCCAAACACTTCAACAGAAGCAGGCACTTCTCAGAATAATAAAGAGCAGGAACGGCTGGCCAAACTGATATGAGCCTTGACTTAATGACTCAAGATGCAAGTGTGTCCCTATAGTAGTGGGGGAGGGAGGTGTCACTAAACCACTCAGCTGGTGCTTCTGGAAGCTTGCCTTCCAAGCCACCTGCTGATGAGTCTGATCTCTCAGATCTTCATGTGGATTTGCTTGCAGGCAGGGAATGTGCTGATTAGCTAAAGAGAGAATTCAATCCGCTTATGTTTTATTGGACATTTTAAAATTCACATTTGTTGCTAATGAGTGTTCTTTGGACTGAGAACCAACAATAGCTGACAACAGCCTGACATTACTATACATGACAATACTGCCTAGGATTCAATCTAGATATAGAAATACTTAAAATAAAACAAACTTACAAGACTGAAAATAGGGATCTAGAGATAACAATTTAAAATGAAGTCAACTACACAGCAAAAAGAGGGATTAGTGTAGATACAGAGCATACAAATGGCAAGGAAGTCAAGTAGATTTCAAGATAAAACAGACTGTTTTAAGTGGGGGAAATTAATAAATTATAGGGTAACCTCAAAGAAAATGAATGCATTCTTACCTCAAAATAAAAAAGGAAAATCGGAAAGATTCAGAAAACATCAACACAACAGAAATGAATAAAAGAAAAAGAAAAATCACAAACAAATGAACTTAATACAGAAAATTATGTGGAACAAAAAACACACAACAAAATGACAGCAATCAATTTATTATACTTATTGATAATTACACTGAATATAAATGAATTAAATGCACCAATAAGAGAAAAAGTAATCAGAATGGATAAGAAAACAGGATCTTTCAATAAGCAGTCTGCAAGACCTATCTAAAAACGGAGACAGCCTAAGTGCCCATCAACAGAAGAATATTTAAACTTTGGTACATACACACAAGGACCTCTGGTAGTGTAGTGGTTAAGAGCTGGGCTGTTACCTCAAGGACAACAGTTCAAAACTACCCACTGTTCCAAGGAAGAAAGATGAGGCATTTCTGCTCCTGTGAAGATTTACAGTCTCAGAAGCTCTATGCAGGGTCACTATGAGCCAGAACCAACTCCATGAATGAAATAAAATCAATTAAAAAAATGACGAATATTGTATGAGATCAATGTTGAAAAAATTAAGACAGTTTTCTTCATAAAAAGAAACCATATATGATAATTATGGGGGAGGGGAGAAGTAAAATCATTCACTGGCTAGAGAGTTGTTATTGTAGTTGTTAGGTGCCGTCGAGTTGGTTCCGACTCACAGCGACCTTATGCACAACAGAACAAAATACTGTCCAGTCCTGTGCCAACCTCACAATCATTGTTATGTTTGAGCCTATTACTGCTGCTGCTGCTCCAATTCATCTCATTGGGGTCTTCTTCTTTTTTGTTGGTCCTCTACTTTTATCAAGCATGATGTCCTTTTCCATGGACTGGTCCCTTCTGATAGTATGTCTGAAGTATGGGAGATACTGGCTATCTTAGCTTCTAAGGAACAATCTGGTTTTACTTTTCCAACACAGATTTATTTGTTCTTCTGACAGTTTGTGGTACTTTTAATGTTCTTCTCCAACATTATAACTCAAATGCATCATTTCTTTTACAGTATTCCTTAATCATTGTCCAACTTGCACATGCATATGAGGCTATTGAAAATACCATGGGGTTGGGTCAGGCATACCTTAGTCCTCAAACTGACATCTTTGCTCTTGAACAAATGTTAGATGGTAGAAACATGTGAATATGGGTGACAGGGCAGGCAATATACAATAAGAGGTAGGTTAGCCGAGGAAAGATGAAGGTAACATAAAACACAGGGAGGAATGCCATCTTAAAGTGAATAGAGGTGAATACTGTTAACTAATGGTACATGGAGGGGATTGCAATCATTGTAATGAAGCAAAGCATATAATTTGTTGAATGTAAAACTGATGATCTGCTCTGTACACCTTCACTCAATTCACAATAAAAAGTTTTAAAAAATTAGCATTTGTAGCTCAAGTATGTCCCCAATTTACAAAACCAAAGGCCTTATCTAAAACAAAGTTTTCATTTGAGAACACAACACAGGCAAGAGGAAGACTCAAGTCATGCAGAGATTTAAATGAGGAATTATTGTTTAATAGGTGTCTGTTTGGGATGATGAAAAGTCTTGGGACTAGTTGCACATTTCTTGTGAGTATAGTTAACGCTGTGAATTGTATACTTAAAAATGATTAAAATAGCAAATTTTGTTATATATGTTTTACCACATACGTTAAAAAAAAAATTTCAAAAGGGAGAAGCTAGCCTGCCAAGCAGGCACACACACAGTGTCTGTGGCTTCCCTTCTTCTTCTTTTTTTAATGTTTTATTGTGAATTATGTGATAGTTTACATGGGAGAGCATTAGTTTTACATTCATCCTAACGTATATATCGTTTCATTGCCACGGTTACGATTGCCTCCATGCATCATCCACCAACCAAAGGGTATACCCTACAAGCCTGCACCGCACTCCTCCCCCATCATCAGCACACAACCCCTCTCCCTTTCTGGGTCTAAAGTCCCCAGCTGCTCCATCTTTCCACGTCAGCATCTCTGCCTCCATCTCAGGCATCACTGTTTCTCTGGGTAGGGTCCTGTTCTTCACTCTTCTCCCTTCATGGTCTCAGGGACCTCTGCTCCTAGACTGAAAAGTCAATCACTCCCCTCCTTGCTACATAATGTCTACCTTTACATTTCCAACCCTCACAATCAGTCCTGATAACAATTATTCACTATTGTATCACAAGAGACCTATCCACATTTCCTTTCATCAGCCCCGCCTAGACAGATTGGATACTACTCAATGGAGATTCTACCTTCCTCTGTGCCCTCTGGATCTAGGCTTCCTCTTGAAAGCTTGTAAGCCAATCACTTCTTGCCTTTGTAGGCTCCCATTTTGGGTAGCCAATGTCCAAGTTGCCCATCCCTGTCTACTCTGTGTATGGAGGGGATGGGAATGATCCTTGCTGTAAAGATTTGTTCCATCTTTTGAGCTACTGCATCCATAGGTGTAGGTCAAGTTCATCAAATTGTATCAGATTACTCTTTTTTTCCTCTTCTCTCTTCTTCTAGTTGAGCTCTGATCATCCAGTCATTGAAGCTAGGTCAAGTGGGTATTATCTGCAAGTGTGGATGTTCTTGTGCATATGCCCTCTCTTTTTATCAGCTGGACACTTTACTCTCCACTCTAGTCCTCTGTGGCTATGTCACTGACTGTGGGCCCAAGAGTCCCCAAGTCTTGCAACACTGCTGGCCAACCGGGTGTCCACCCAGGTTCACAGGAGTCTATTGAATGTTGTAGGGCTTAGCTTGCAGCTTCATTGCTTTTTTTCCCCTCACTTCCCCTTATCAGTGACAAATGTGGTCACCAATCAGAGCGTGAATTCCCATTGAGTCTTAGTCTTGGAAGGGGGTTTGCTCTGAGGGGACCCGACCACTTGCCTTGATGTCTCCTGGGTGTTGATTTTTGTGAATGCTAATAAACAACCTGGAGCATATTTGAGATACTCAACATTTAAATAACAATCTGCCTTTGACCTTTTCTCAGCATTACTGATTTCATGTCATCTCTTACTGAAGTATTTTCTACACATCTCTGGTTTTCTCTGATACATAACTTGAAGCTTATTTAAAAAGAGAAAAAGAAAAGAAGTCAAGACAGAAAGGCTTAAGGAGAACTGAGATTCCTTCATCCATGGAGAAGGCTGTTTTAAGCATAAATTAGATCTACAAAATCTTTCTGTACTGACTTGTACAATCCCTTTCAGTCTCTTCTTCCTCTCCTGCTTTTCACTGAATGTTATTGTTTTTAAGTGCCATCGAGTTGATTCTGACTCATAGCAACCCTGTATAGGGTTTCCATGGAGTGGCTGGTATACACTGAAAACCAGGAGAAAACTTTTTCTACCTTCTAGGCAAGTATCTCACCATGAGTCCTCATGAATCACTGGAAACTCATTCACAAATGAATATTTATCCCCATATTGATGCATCCAAGAACAGTGAATCACCCTAAATTATGTAAAACTCAAGGACAAGTAATTGGAATCTAGATTTCTTAACATGCCTCTGGTCTTTTGTTCCAATTTATTTCCAATAGAATGCCTTTTACAACAACTCTGAAACTTTCAAGTAAGCACTTATAAGGCAGACTTTTTTGAGATACTGGAGAGCCAGCAAGAAAGAAGGAGTTAAAATGTGCAAGGTAATTGAAAGGCAGGCTTTTTTTTTTTTTTTTTCAATGTTTAACAATCGTGATCCATTTGTAACTCAGATTTGAGACGTGAGCACTTTGGGATTAGAAGACGAACGACCATGCTGGGGCTTCTTGGTCACCATTCCTGTGGAATCACAGGTACAAGGGAACCTTCTGCATTGGGCCCGAACCACAATCTGCTGACATTCTGGTGTCTTCATTTGAAGGGAAAGGGAAGAAATCTCAAGGGAAGGGGAAAGGCTCCAAGAAAATAAGAAGACTTTTCTCTCCTCCCACTAAGCAGTGACAAAAAGCCTGGGGTGCCTTTCATCATTGACTGCCTCTGTTTTCTCCTTGTGGTTGTGGTTGTTGTTCATTGCCATCAAGGCAATTCCAACTCATAGTGACCTTGTACAGGGTTTCCAAGGAGTGCTGGCTGATGGGTTTGAGCAGCCCAGTCCTTATCCTACAGTGCCACACACTACTGGACATTTTTCAAATGCCTTAAGAGTCCACGGTGGCAGGTGGCTGCTATTTTAAAGCATAAGAATATTAGATGAGGGAATGAATGAATCAGTATTTCTTTAGTATCTGCAATGTGCTTAGCACCACAGAGTTGCAATGGTGTACAAAGTAACATAAAATAGGGCCCATGACCAGAAGGAGGGTATGTCGATAGTGTTTATGAACAGGCTTATGGCCAGAAAGACCTGAGTTCAAATTCCCATTCTATTGCTTTGTTAATTCAGGGTTTGGAACTACTTAGTTCTGGTTTGATGCCCTGCTGTGAATTTGTATTTCCACCCTAGATATACTGAATCAGAATCTACATTTTAACAAGATCCCCAGGTGATTCTGTAGATTAAAATGTAGATTCTGATTTAGTATGCAATATGTATAATATTTGTTAAGTGTTAAGCTTCTAGAAAAAATTCAATAGCCAGTAAATAAAGAAAAGACTCGGGGGAAATCAGAAAAACCCACACAAAACAATTTGCAAATGAAGATAGTGCTGTAATTTGTTAAGCTAAGGGAACAGAGTATAGTATAGCAACTTTGAGGAAGATTAGAGAGTGGAGGAAGAGGGGAGAATGGCTTGAAGTGTCTGGGAAGACTTCATGAGGGAGGTAATTCATGAATCAGGGCCTCGGTAATGCCAGCTCCACCTTGTGTATTGTGTCTGAGCTGTAGGAAGTCAGATCATAGAAGAGATGAACTCAAACTACCAATCTTTCAGTTAGTAGTTGAAGACTTAAATGTTTGCACCACTAATCAGTTCCTATCTAGCCAATTCTGACTCATGGTCAACCCATGTGCATTAGAGTAGACTGTGCTCCAAAGGTTTTTCAATGACTGAGTTTTTAGAATAGATCACCAAGCCTCTCTTCCAAGGCACCTTTAGGTAGCCTAAAACCTCCACCCATTTGGGTAGTGGTGGTGGTGATGGTAGTGTGCCGTGGAGTCAGTTCCGACCCATAGTGACCCTGTATAGGGTTTTCGATGCTGTGAATCTTTACAGAAGCAGGAAGCCTCATCTTTCTCTTGTAGAATGGCTGATAGTTTCGAACTACTGACCTTGAGGTTAGCAGCCCAACTTGTAACCACTATGCTACCAGAGCTCCTCATTTGGGTAGTAGCCACGCACATAACCATTTACACCATCCAGGCAGTCTTTCCAACCACTACTGATCTCTATTTCTAAGCACAATATAGTATTTAGTACAAATGAAGAACATGGATTCTACTGTCATCTTGTGCAGGCCCAATGCTCTGCTCTCACTCATCCTGTGCCTCAGGTTTGGAGTATTTCCAAATAACAATACTTTCTTCCTAAGGTAGGTTAGAGTTTCAAGTGTGTAAATAATGCCTGCATCTTAGAAAGGAGCTCCCAAATGTGAGCCATTGACATCACCATTGGCATCTCTAAAGCTCTAAGAGCAGTTACTGAGTCTCTGTCTTACTTGTCTTAGACATATTCAACATCTGCTAACCACGCCTGTATAAATACTTCTCAGTTCTATTTGCTGGCCCACCTCCTCTGGTCAGCACGCTCTCCCAGGATCTCTTTGTCTCTAACTCATCCTCCAACTTCACACCCTTGTCTTCCCAACTTTATACCAATGTCTTCCTTTATAAGGTCAAGTTAAAAATAAAAACAAAAACAAAACAAACTTACTAAGGTACAATTTATATATAATAAGTGGCAGCCATTCATTACCAAGTTGATTATTTCAGGGTGTTGATATCATTTGACTGACATTATGAATCCATGTCATTTTAAGAGGCATTAAGCCAGGGAACCTCAACAACATTCAAATTCTAGAACATTTCCTCACACCCATACTGGAAAGTTTTCTCACCCCTTTGCAGTAAATCCCACCCTAGTCTTTTGGCAGTCACTGCTCTGTTCTCTGTCACTATAGATTAATGCATTAATTTCACTAATATATAACTGGAAGCATACACTATGTGGTCTTTTGGGTTTGGCTTATTTCACTCAACATCATGATTTTGAGATTCATTCATGTTGCTGCATGTATCAGTAATTCATTTGTTTTTATTGTTAGATTGTTGTTGTTAAGTGCCGCCGAGTCAGTTCTGACTCACAGCCACCCTGTATTGCATTTCGGAGGAGCAGCTGGCAAGTTTGGACCGCCCACCTTGCAGCTCAAACCAACCTTATGGTTGAGTGCTTATCCTAAAGTGCCACATAGTCTACAATATACAAATTCATAATATATTTACTTATTTACCTGCTGATGAACAATTGGATTGTTTCCATTTTGGGGTTACTGTGAATTCAGTGGCTATAAAAACCAATTTACAAGTCTTTACATTAGCATAATGATTTCATTCTCTTGGATAAATATATATGAGTGTAAGGTATACAGTTGTAAGATATATGATTGTAGTTGTTAAGTTCTAATGAGCCAGTTCTAACTCAAAATAACCTTGTATAGCATTTCCTAGGAAGATGCTGGTGGGTTTGAACTGCCAACCTTGTCATTGGCAGTCCAATCCTTATCCTACAGTGCCACACCAGGACTCTGGTATATAGTAGTTTTAGGTTTATATTTTTTAAGAAACTTCCCAACTGTTTTCCAAAGTGGTTATACCATTTTCCATTTATACCAGCTGTATGTAAGAGTTCTAGTTATTTCATATCTTTGCCAACATTTGACATGGCTAGTCTTTTTAATTTTAGCAGCTCTCATTTCTGTGATAGTTAATAATGATGAGCACCTTTTTTTTTGTGCTTACTGGTCGTTTGGTTATATCTTCTTCTATGAAGTCTCTACTAAAATCTTTTGCCCATTTCATAACTGTTGTTGTTGCTAAATGCCGTCAAGTCAATTCTAACTTATAGAATTCTTGTATTTCCAGAGCAGTGATTAGTGGTTATGTACTGATGGAGTCGGTTCCAACTCATAGCAACCCTGTATAGGGTTTCTGAGGTTGTAAATCTTTATAGGAGCAGAAATTCTCATCTTTCTCCCATGGCACCACTGTTAGTTTAGAACTGCAGACTTTGAGATTAGCAGCCTGATTTGTAACCACTACACTACCAGAGCTCCTTCTAAAGAGCAGTGCTGGGTTTGAATTGCCAATCTATGGTCCATTGTTGGTACAAATCCTTTGTCAGATATATATTCATTACAAATATTTTCTTCCATTTTTCTAATAAAGGAAAATCTTTAAATAGTAAAGGTTTTTAGTCTTGATAATGTGTTGTTAAGTGCCATTGAGTTGGTTTCCACTCCACTAGTATTTCATTTTATAGTTTATACTTTTTGTGTCCTATCTGCAATATCTTTGTTTACTTAAATTTGCAGAGCATTTATTTGATATATTTTCTTCTAGAAGTGCTATAATAGTTGCAGATTTTACATTTAAGTCTATGATCAATTTCAAGTTGTTTTCCTAGGCTTTTAATTATATTCCCAAGGCTCCAAGATCCATCATTATGCCAACAACTCTTGTTTCTTTCTCCAGTCCAATTTTTCCGCTGAACTCCAGAACCTTGTGCTGTCTTGGATACATACAAATCCGCCTGGAAGTTCTTAAAACTCAGAATCTTCAAACTGAACTTTCTACATTCCTCCCTACTGTCTTCCTTCACTTTTTTTTTTTTTTTTTTTTTAATGTTTTAGGGAATGACTTTATCCACCCAGCTAGTTGAGCTGAAAATACCTTCTTCCCTCTCCCACTTGTATCCAATCCATGACTATATCTTGTTCATTGTATCTTGCACATGTCTCTGTAAGGACCAAACTGATTTTACCTGATTTTGCCTACCTAGAGACTGCTTGACTAAACTCTAGTCAGGCTCAGGAAAGCATTTTAAATAGACAAGGCCTCAGTTTTTAGTTCCCTCCAGAGACAAGGTCAATCTCCATTCTGTACATTAGCCTGAACACGTCCTCTAGCTCCAAGAAAATGATAT
>NW_006408534.1:8723781-8724807 GCF_000296735.1 Chrysochloris asiatica | reverse complement strand
CATTTCTCTCTACCCTTACTGTCTAGTCAGGACCACTGTCTCTCTACTGCCCTATGTCCATCTGAGGCCATGTACTACTATGTACTCCTGCCCAATCTCCAGTCCACTCACTGTTCTTTCTTTAAAACTCTAAGTCAGCTTTCCTTGGCTCTGATCCAGAATATACTCTCTACCTTCCTTTCTCTCCAAGCCCAATGCATCCATTTTCTGAGTTGCCTCAAAATTGCCTCGACTCTTTCCCTTAAAGGTCTTCACATGCTGTCCCCATTCATCATTCAATGACCCTTCAGACTTCAGTTCAAAATTCACTTCCTGGGGAAGGCTCCCCTCTCCACCCAACTCGGTCAGGGTCCTATTACAAGAACTGATGTGGCCTGCAATTCTACTTTTTATTTTTATTGTAAATTGAGTGAAAGTTTACAGGGACTGTGCTTCTTTGACATGTATCACTACCGTAATTGCATGAATATGTAACGAGGGAACTTCAAAAAGTTTGTGGAAAAATTCCAATGTCTTTTTAATCCACTTCCCTGTGAATTTTTTGAAGCCTCATCATAGATATTACTACCACTCATCTGTCAATTTATTGTACTTTGGTGGCTTGTGAGTTTCTGTGATTCTGGAAGCTATGCCAGAAGGGTATTTTAAATACCAGAAGGGTCACTCACAGTGGAGAGGTTTCAGATGAACTTCCAAAGACAGACTAAAAGGAGAGATGAACTACTTCTGAATAGTTAGTCACTGAAAACCTTAAGAATAGTAGAGAAACAGTATCAGATATAGCGCTGGAAAATGAGCCCTTCAGGTTGGAAGGCACTCAAATGCAACTGGGGAAGAGCTGTCTCCTCATGTTACAGTTGATATGGTAATGCAAATGGAGTAAAGCCTGTAGGAGTAAAGCCCTCAGGACCTTCATTTGCTGAAGGAGCACAACTCAAAATGAAAAGAAACAGCTGTAAACATCCATTAATAATCAGAACATGGAATGTATGAAGTATGAATCTAGGAAAATTGGCAATTGTCAAA
>NW_006408534.1:8722043-8722868 GCF_000296735.1 Chrysochloris asiatica | reverse complement strand
GCTCAGCATTTTTCAAGCTGGGGGAACAAGAAAAAATTCAAGCCTTGACTTTCATTATTGAAGGATTCTCTGGACAAATTATTGAATGATGCACACAGCATCAAAAGAAGATGGAAGGAATACACAGAGTTACTGTATCAAAAGGGAATGGTTGGGAGAGGTGGGGCTTGCTGGTGGATAGGGTACAGGTGCAGTGAAGCTCGCCATCAGAAATACCACGGAATACCAGACAAAGTAGGTTCAGGGGAGAGCTCCAAAATTCTGAACCACATAGGTAGGAATATTTTTAAAGTTTGAAGGCTCATAGCTGGTGGAACTTGTAGCAGAAGTAAGAAATCTTGTACTTTAGAATATGCCAGTTTTAGCAGCACAGAGCAGACAACTTGGGCAAGACCAAACAACAAGACCAATCAGGGAGAACACACCCACAAGGAAATAATGACCACGGAAACCTCAGAGCAAAGGTGACAATATTTTCCCTTTGGTTTTGCTTTGCTCTGATTTTTGTGTGTGTGTGTGTGCCTGTTCCTTGGTATTTAGCAGTCTGTGCACCTCCATTTTGGTGACTATGGGGGTGCCTGAGCGAGTGGACACCCCCTCCACCACTACCACTGGAGGGTTCTTCTCCCATGCATGTGCACAGATTCTCTTAGCATTTAGAGGGACTTGGCCTTCTTGTTTGTTGAATGCCTTGAAGTCAGTTCTGGCTCATAGTGACCCTGCACAGGATTTCTGAGGCTGTGAATCTTTGCAGGAATGGAGGGCCTAGTCTCTCCCATGGAACAGCTGGTGGTTTCCAGCTGCTGGACTTGGGCTTGGCAGCCC
>NW_006408534.1:8719438-8720826 GCF_000296735.1 Chrysochloris asiatica | reverse complement strand
ATTTTCAGCATTCCAGAACAGGAAAAATCACACAAGTCCAGAGAAGAGATAGTTGAGTTTCTAGAAGAAAATGTCTCTAGCATCCTGAAAAGTGAAAAGATAACCATTCAAGAAACTCAAAGTGGTTTCGGCGCGGGTGGCGCAGCGGAGTTGGTCCTGTTGTGCTGTGGCTCTGCGCGGCCTGCAGTCCCGGGCCCGCACCCCGCACGACCTGCCCGCCCGCCATGGAGCCCGACCCTGCTGCCCCCTGCACGGACGCCATCTGCGAGGGCTGGTTCCGCAAGACCTGCAGCCTGTGGCTCGGCCAGGTCTTGTCGCTGCAGGTGGAGCAGCTGCTGCACCATTAGTGCTCACAGTACCAGGACATCCTTGTCTTCCGCAGTAAAACCTATGGCAATGTGCTGGTATTGGACGGCGTCATCCAGTGCACAGAGAGGGAAAAGTTCTCCTATCAAAAAAAGATTGCCAACCTACCCCTCTGCAGCCACCCCAATTCACGCAAGGTGCTCATCATTGAAGGCAGGGACGGAGGTGTCCTGCGGGAAGTGCTGAAGCACCCCTCTGTGGAGGCTGTGGTCCAGTTTGAAACTGATGAGGATGTCATTCAGGTCTCTAAGAAGTTCCTGCCAAGTATGGCTGTTGGCTACTCCAGCTCAAAGCTGACCCACCACGTGCGTGGGTGACGGTTTTGAGTTCATGAAACAGACCCAGGATGCCTTCGATGCTATCATCACTGACTCCTCAGACCCCATGGGCCCTGCTGGGAGCCTCTTCAAGGAATCCTATTACCAGCTCATGAAGACCTCCCTCAAGGAGGACGGCATTCTCTGCTGCCAAGGCGAGTGCCAGTGGCTGCACCTGGACCTCATCAAGGAGATGCGGCAGTTCGGCAAATCACTCTTCCCGGTGGTGACCTATGCCTACTACACCATTCCCACCTACCCCAGTGGCCAGATCGGCTTCATGCTGTGCAGCAAGAACTTGAGCACCAACTTCCAGGAGCCTGTGCAGCCACTGACGCAGACTCAGGTGGAGCAGAGACAGCTGCGATACTACAACTTTGATGTACACCAGGCCGCCTTTGTGCTGCCTGAGTTTGCTTATAAGGCCCTGAGCGATGTGATCTGAGCCCAGAGCTGCCTCCACCACTGTCACCCAGAAACCTCGGACTAGGAAGCCTCTGGGTATCTGGGCCTCCCCAGTCCACACAAGACCCTCTGCGGGCTCTTGCCCACCAACCAAGTGTTACCAGCCCCATAATGCTGCCTGGCCTGCCCTGCTGGGCAGACTGTCTCTTTCTCTCTGTGTAGCATCCAGCCTCCAGCCTATACCAGCTGTAGACAGCGCCTTCTCTGCCTTCTGTCCCTTGCTCACCAAACATGTGTATT
>NW_006408534.1:8717015-8717790 GCF_000296735.1 Chrysochloris asiatica | reverse complement strand
GAGAACAAAAACACAACATACCAAAATCTTTGGGACACAGTGAAAGCAGCTCTGAGAGAACAATTTATTGCAATAAATGCAAACATCCAAAAACAAGAAAGGACCAAAATTAACACATTAACACAGCATCAACAGCAATTAGAAACAGACCAACAGGGGGGACCTACAGCCACCAAAAGAAAAGAAATAATAAAGATTAGAGCAGAAATACGTGAGACAGAAAACAGAAAAACTATAGAAAAAATCAACAGGACAAGAAGCTGGATCCTTGAAAGAATTAACAAAAATCAACAGACCATTGGCAAACCTAACAAATGAAGAGAGGAAGAAGACACACGCATTAGAAACCACATGGGCGAAGTCACAATGGAACCAGAGGAAATCAAAAGGATAATAACACAATACTATGAAAAGTTGTACTCCAACAAATTTGAAAACTTAGAAGAGATGGATACATTTTTAGAAAAACACGACCTACCAAAACTTACACAGAGTGAAGTAGAACACCTGAACAGACTCATAACAAAAGAAGAAATTCATCAGGTCATCAAAAACTCCCAACCAAAAGAAGTCCAGGCTCAGATGGCTTCACTGGTGAGTTCTACCAAACATTCAGGGAAGTGCTGTCACCAATTCTTCTCAAATTATTCCAGAATATAGAAGAGGATGAAAAACTTCTTAACACATTTAATGAAGCAAGCATAACCCTCATACCAAAACCAGGGAAGGGCAACAATAAGAAAGTAAATTATAGACCAATATCCATCATGAACAT
>NW_006408534.1:8713827-8714974 GCF_000296735.1 Chrysochloris asiatica | reverse complement strand
AAGTGCCCATCAACTGAAGAATGGGTAAACAAACTGTGGTGCATACACACAATGGACTATTTTACTACCTTGAAGAATAACAAGGAAGCTACGAGCCACCCCATAACATGGATGAACCTTGAGGACATTATCTTGAGTGAAATTAGTCAGTCACAAAAGGAGAAATACTACATAGGACCAGTACTGTAGAAGACTAAGAAAAAGAACCCATACTGAAGGGGGTGGTTCTTTGCTGGTTACCGGGATGTTGGGGGTGGGGTGAGAGGAGGGATGGGAAAGTGGAGCACAGGGTAGGGAATAGATACAGAATAGTTTGGATGCTGGGGAGGGTGGCAATACACAAAAAGGGGGATGGGAATGGATGAACAAGGCAGATAGGAAAACAATTAGGCAGGTTTGCATGGGCTAAGTGGGACAGAGGTAAATAATGATGTATGCACAACCTTGGAACAACAGGGTTCTGGGATACAGGGATGGAGATATGGTTGGTATAGGTAAAAGGGAGGAAATAATGTTAAGATTGTTGGCTGTCTTTTGAATCTTGGTTTCCCTTGCATACCATTATAAAATAGACACTTGAGGGGAAGAGAAAGGAATAGCCAGAAATATCACCAGAGAAAGCTTGGAAATCCTTCTTCTGCCTATAACTGATGTTGTTAGGTGCTGGGGAGTCGGTTCTGACTCATAGAGACCCTGTACAGGGTTCCCAAGGCTGTAATTATTTATGGGAGCAGAAAGCCTCATCTTTCTCCCACAGAATAGCTGGTAGTTTCGAACTGCTGACCCTGAGGTTAGCAGCCTGGTTCGTAACCACTATGCAACAACCTAAAGTGGAGCTACAGCATGCCCAGTGAGGGAGGCTTCCTGATTACATAAGACCGCAGGTGGAATCCTGAACCCCATCCAGAATCTTCTGAGGTGGGAAATTTCCACTGGAAAGGATAAGCAGACCAGCCTGGAGCAGTTAGAAGAACAGAAGATACTTCTTGAAAGAAAGACTGACAGGAAAAATACAAAACAATAATGGCAGTCCAACTGACTACTACAAAAACAAGCAAGTTGCTCACCCAGTAGACATCAAGTCAAGTGGTTGGGTCCCCTCAGGGCAAACCCCTTTCCAAGATGAAGACTCAGTGGGAATATACGA
>NW_006408534.1:8669234-8712977 GCF_000296735.1 Chrysochloris asiatica | reverse complement strand
GATGCCAGAGATGGAGGCAGAGATGATGATGTGGAGAGATGGAGTGGCTGGGGACTCTAGACCCAGAGAGGGACAGGGGCTGTGTGCTGATGACTGGTGGGCAAGCTTGCAGGTTATACCTTTCGGTTGGTTGATGATGCATGGAGGGGATTATAACCATGGGAATGAAATGATTATATGATAGATTGAATGTAAAGCTAATGTTCTCCCATGTAAACTATCACATAATTCACAATAAAACATTAAAAAAAAAAAAAGGGAATGGTTGATGTTCAACCATTTCAAGAGGTAGCATATGAGAAAGAGCCAATTATACTGAAGGAAGAAGTCCAAGGTGCATTGAGGAATTGGCAAAGAACAAGACACCAGGAATTGGTGGAATAAAAATGGAAATCTTTCAAGACAGTGAGGTAGCAATGGAGACACTTATTCATCTCTGCCCAAAAATTTGGAAAACAACTATCTGGCCAACTGATTAGAAGATATCCGTATTCATGCCCACTCCAAAGAGAGGTGACCCAACAGAATGCAGAAATAATCAGACAATATCTTTGATATCTCATACGTGTTAAGTTTTACTAAAGGGAATACAGAAACAGCTGCAAGCATACATTGACAGAGAACTTCCAGAGGTTCGAGCAGGATTCAGAAGAGGATGTGGAACAACAGATATCATTGCTAATGTTCGATGGATCTTGGCTGAAAGCAGAGAATACCAGAATGATGTTTACCTATGCTTTATTGACTATGCAAAGGCATTCGATTGTTTGGATTGTGAAAAGCTACGGACAACATTGCAAAGTATGAGTATTCCGGAACACTTAATTGTGCTCATGAGGAATCTGTACCTGGACCAAGAAGTAGTTTGAACAGAACATAGGAACACTGAATGGTTTAAAATTAAGAGAGGTATGCGACAAGGTTGTATTCTTTCACCATACTTATTCAACTTGTATGCTGAACAAATAAAGAAGCTGGGTTATATGAAGAAAAATATGGCATCAGGATTGGAGGAAGACTTGTTAACAACCTAAAATATGCAGATGATACACAACCTTGCTTGCTGAAAGTAAAGAGGACTTAAAATACTGATGAAGATCAAAGACCACAGCCTTCAGTATGGATTGCATCTCAATGTAAAGGAAACAAAAATCCTCACCACTGGTCCAATAAACAACAGTATTATCAATGGAGAAAAGATTGAAATTGTCAATGACCTCATTCTTCTTGGATCAACCAGCAACACTCATGGAAGCAGCAGTCAAGAAATCAAATGACATATTGTCTTAGACAAATCTGCTGCACAAGACCTTTTTAAAGTGTTGAAGAACAAAGACGTCAGCTTGAGGACTAAGCCATGGTATTTTCAATAATCTCATACACATGCAAAAGCTGGACGGTGAATAAGGAAGACAGTAAAAGCATTGATCCATTTGAGTTACGGTGTTGGAGGAGAATATTGAAAGCACCATGAGCTGCCAAAAGAACAAACAGATCTGTGTTAGAAGAAGTGCAGCCAGCGTGCTCCTTGAAGGCCAGGATGGACAAACTTCATCTCTCATACTTTAGATAGATTGTCAGGAGGAACCAGTCACTGGAGAAGGATATCATGTTTGGTAGAGTGGAGGGTCATAGTAAAAGAGGAAGATCTACAGCATGATGGATTGGTAAAGTGGCAGCATCAATGAGTTCAAGCGTGGCAACAATTGTGAGGTTGGCCCAGTACCGGACAGTGTTTAGTTCTGTTATGCATAGGGTTGCTATAAGTCGATACTGACTCGATGGTACCTAACAACATAGATATTAAGTTAATGTGTGTCTCCACATTGGCATGTAAGCTGTTAGCAGACAACAACTGTTGTGTTTGATCTCAGCTCCACTTCTACCAAGGAGCACGTTTTTCTGCCCACAGTGTTTTCGTTAGTTATTATCAAGGCAGTTCTGATTCATAGTGACTATTCTGTTCTAGAGTCAAACTGTTTCACAGGGTTTTTCTTGACTGTACTCTTAGAGAAAGCATATTGGCAAGCAAATCTTCTACAGTACTTACTACTACTGGGTGGGTTCACACTGCCAATCTTTAGGTTAGGACTAAGCAAAGACCATTTGCACTACCTGGGGACCTTCTGTACATGTTGTTAAGTGCCTTAGAGTCAGTTCTGACTCATAGCCACCTGTATAGGGTTATTATTTTTTTTTAATGTTTTATTGTGAATTATATGATAGTTTACATGAGAGAACTTTAGTTTTACATTCATTCCATCGTATATCATCTCATTGCCATGTTTCCAATCCCCTCCATGCATTATCCACCAACCAAAGGGTATAGCCTAGATACCCGCCCCCTACACTTCACTTCCCCCCCCCCCCTTGCAGTTTTCAGCCCACAGTCCCTTTTCCTCTCTGGATCCAAAGTTCCCAGCCGCTTCATCACTCCACGTTGTCTTCTCTGTCTCCATCTCAGGCATCTCTGTTTCTCTGGGTAGGGTCCCACTCTCCGCTCTTCTCCATTGATGGTCCCAGAGACCTCCTCTCCTAGACTGGAGAATTAATCACTCCCTTCCTTGTTACAAAACGTCTACCTTTGCATTTCCAAACCCTCATAATCCGTCCTGATAAGCATTATTCACTACAGTATCACGAGTTACCCATCTGTATTTCCTTTCATCAGCTCCACCCAGACAGACTGAATAGTACCCACTGGAGAGTCTGCCTTCCTCCATGCTCCATAGCACTAGGTTCCCTCTTGAAAGCTTGTAAGCCAGTCACTTCTTGCCTTTGTAGTCCCCCATCTCCCCATTTGAGTATCCAATGACCAAGTTGCCCATCTCTGTCCACTCTGTGTGTGGAGGGGGTGGGAATGTTTCTTGCTGTAAGGATTTGTTCCTTCTTTTCGGTTGCTGTTCCATAGGTATAGGTCAAGTTCATCAGATTGTATCAGCTCACTCTTTAAAAAAAAATTTTTTTTTAACCCCTCTTCTTTCTTCTCCTGTTTGAGCTCTGATCGTCCAGTCATCCGGTCCAGGTCACATGGTGTGTAGGGTTTTTAAGAAGAGTCTGATGGGTGTGAAGTACTGAAGTTGCAGTTAGCAGTCCAGTACTTATCCTACAGTGCCATGCCAGTACTCCACATAGAGGAGGAATATTTAATGAGAGAAGTATTTACTGAATGAATGAATGAAGAAAAGGAGAAGGGAAATCATGCATAGAAAAGAGGAAGGACAGGGCAGGGCAAATGTTAAGAGTCAGGGCTCATTATGGTTTGACTCTCTACTGAGAATTTGCATTTCCAGCCACCCCACTCCCACCCCTCAATATATATTTTAATATGATCCCCAGGTGATTCTTACAGATTCCCAGATGACTCTTCTGGGGATCTTGTTAAAATTCTCTACATGGGGTAAACCATAATGAACCAGTTGGACGACCTGGTAAGAGCTCATCAAGACAGGAGGGGATGTGTCACGGGGTCAAAGTAGAATTATATGACTGTAGGAAACATGTTTGCTGATTTTCTTTTCAAATTGGGAATCAATAAATACTTTTCTTTCCCCAATCATGTAAGCAGATTCTAATTATAGCCAAACTGGTGGGACTTACATTGCTCTCATCAAAACCAACCTATGACCAGCTTTGGAAATGTGTGCTAAAACAGTTAAAGCACAAAAGATGCAGATGTGAGTCTGAATGCTCAGATAGCAGTAGCTTCCTGTTTAGAAGCAATTAAATGCAGGTATCAGAAGGCACAGTGAGAGAAAAGTTCAAATAGAGAAAGATATTTTCATAAACCACTTGGAAAGAGATTATTTTTCACGTTTCCTTTAGGGGACTGGAAATCCTATTCAAAGATGTGTAAAAGGCTAGATGTAGCCTGACTGAGTCAAGTTGAGGAAAGCCAAGGGTCCAGGGATTCAAATGAGTTCAACAATGAGAAGGTTAGGGTCTGGATGTGATGCAGTAGGAGAAGAACTGGACTGCTAACCTCAAGGTCAGAGGTTCAAACCCATCAGCTCCTCGGAAACCCTATATTGGGTCACTATGACTCGGAACGGACTTGATAGCATTTAACAACAATAGTTGCAACTCCTAATATCCTAATTTTCATTTTAAAGAGAGATAAATAATTTACTGATAAATAAAAATAACAAATATGTCACGGATTCAAGAAATCTAAAAGGCTTCTTGGTCTAACATCAGTATGCCAGTTCCCACAAAGCAGCAGACCTAGTTCATTTCCATCTGGTCTCAGTTTATCCGGTGATCTATTATGTATGCGTTCTCCTCTTATTGGTTTGTTATTCAATTTAGTCTATGAATAGGACGGAACAACTCCTTTAAGTGCAAGGCTAGGGATTTGTGTGGAGTACAGATCAGGTCCTGTCTCCCCCCCCCCCCCCGCCCCCACACACATGGCCTCATGGACCAGGGTTGGACAGGAAATGTGTCTCTTGTGCTCAGACTGAAAGCCTGCCATGGGTCTGCTTCCATTTCCCAAACCAGTACCACACCTACATGAGGCTTAATGAAGATAGGATCCTTCCTCCCAGGTCCTGATGGCAGTCGAATTAGTGGGGCTTACTTCTCTCCCCTGCAGTGGTGGTATGTCCCTGGGTAGACAGGTGGAGATGCTGTTTCATGTGGGACATGTAGAGGAGACAGTTTCTTCTCCCAGTTCTGTGCCTGTGCCCACCGGAGCTCCCCTACAACCACCTATGAACTTGTTACATTGCTGATAGTTATACATTCCAGAGCTTCCTAATCTGATGGCATTATACAAGTGATATTTTATTTCTTTTATCTAATGGATCAACACCTCTCTGAATATGTAATTTAAGTAGCAGGAATAGATTATACCTGTTCTTCCACCTGTGAACACCCCTGTAGGCTTCCCACCACCCCCTGGTACTTAGTATCTCTTTTGCAGCATTCATATCATATTGTACTGGAGTCATGAGCTCTGGAGATAGACTCTGTGTGTCAAAATCTCATCTCTGCTCATTATTAGCCTTGTGATCATGGTAAATTCAATCTCTTCATCTTCAAAATAGGGGTACTAGTAGTGTGTTATCTCATAGAGCTGGTATGAAGATTAAATGAGTAAATGCAAGACATTTAGAACAATATCCAGCAAATAGTGTTAGGAAAGTGCTGTTCTTATTGTTAAGTGCCATCAAGTTGGTTCCAACTCTTATTGACCCTGAAAATTTCAAGGAACAGCTAGTGAATTTGAACTGCCTACATTGAAATTCAAACCAACCTTGTGATCCAGTGCGTTATCCCACAGTGCCACAGTGCTAGCTATTGTTATTTTAAACTAGTGACTATGGTTATTTAAAACCAGTAAATATGAGTAGCACAATCTCTGGTCAGGGATCTTACTGCTTTAACGCTGTGTAGTACAAGCTACTCTTATTCATCTTCCACTTCTGCTCAGAAATCAGGATGCCAATATTTTAAAATTTTAATCTGGAAGTTTTACTCAGCCAACAAGCACTTATTGAATATCTATTCCACACCAGGCACTGTTTTAGACTTTGGGGACAGGAAGATGGAAGTATAAGGCCTGCCTCATGAAGTGCTAGCGAGAGGGATGGACAGATGTGCGCAGAACTGGTGTGTTCCCCAGTCCTGGGGCTGTGACTTACAAAAGGCCTTATGGGCCAAGGGAGAAGGGGCAGCTGGGAATGCAGGGGCCAAGGCAGAGCTTCTGGAGAAAGTGCTGTCATGACATTCTTGACAATTGTACATCTCTGGACTTCGGGATTTGATGGCCATATGTAACTAAATTTTATTTCTCTTGCTTATGGAGAGGATCGTCATGTCTCTGAATATATAAGTCAAATAGTGTGAATAGATTCAACTTGCTTTAACTGAGGTTTTGTGCTAAGTGCCTTCCCACACATTATATCATTTAACCAATTTTCTATCATGGCGTCCAGATTTCTTCAGAAACCAGGACACCAGACAGAATAATTTTTTGATGTATAGAGCCCATTACCAGTTTAGGCTATGAGCCCAGGTGATTGAGAAAGCATAAATCAGGCAATTGTTCGGGTATTGTCACTCTCTATTTTTAAGCTGCCTCCTACTAATGGAGATATTACCTGATTATCTTGATGATAAAAGAATTAACTCATTGAATCGCCACCTAATCATGGGGATGGCAGCTCTTCTTCTTCGCCAGTTTCCAGAACATTGTTTAATTTTCACAACTTGAGAGGGTTGGCGTGTGTCTTTTGTTTCTTTGTGTATGCTTTGTTTTATCTTCAAAGACTTCTGGCTACCTGATTTGTACTTAAACGGAGCTGCCATGTGTGAGTGTGTAGTGTATGATGAGAGAGAGAGAACCTCATTTTTCTGTTGTCTCCTCCTGCACCCGCCTTTGCTTCTTGTGGAGATCACCAAGCCAAACTCAGTTTAAACTGTCACTCAAGCTCCCAAATCTGAGCTCTTAGAAGAGCCCACCTAATTCAAGCCCTCCCTAGAGGGATGAAGAATTAAATGGGGTGAATGATGGGTTACAGGGTTCCCTTCCATGGAGGACAGCAGCAGGGAATGAGTAGGAATAGTCATGCGTCTGTCTCCCTGGCACTAACCCCAGACCTGTTTTAAATAACGCATCTAAATGTTAATGCACACTTAAGACAACAGTGCAGCTCATACTCTTCCCAAATTGATTCATTTTGCAGTGAGTCTGATGCAATTTACTCTGTATAAAAATGTCTCTGGCAATTAGGAGAACAAAGGGGCAAAGCTGGAGGTACAACAGGGATGACAAACAAGGCAAGATGGCATGGAAGTCGGGCCAGAATTAAATTTCTTTTTGAATGAGACATTTTGGGGAATGTAAATAGCAAACAGGAAAGGCCTTTATGCTTGCAAGAGACACTTGAATCCCCATCAGAAAGAAAAGAAGCAAATAGTCTTAAGAAATGGTTTTGATGACCTGCTCCAAAGGTCTTCCAGGCTCCTAATGGTGTCTACTTTAGGAGTTTAGGACTCAAAGAGCAAGATATAGCTAGTAAAAAATGAGTGAGCTAAGTTTAGCTGTATCAGTGGGTGTAGGTGTCCATATCACTTAAGAATGGTGGCAGCCATTTGATGATAAGATCACATCTGATCATCCAGTTCTGTAAAATATGCTGTAGAATAAACTGAACTTATTTAACATGGGAAAAAAGTTAATAAGAAACATAGACACTTTCCTCAAAGGGAAGAAAAATTGCTAGTAGGACAAATTTGGCTTGTTCTGCATGACTCCATTGAATAGTTACAATCACTGATTGTTTCTTTGAAGTAAATTACTAGGCCTTTCTTCCAAGGTCCTCTGGGTGGATTCAAACATCCAACCTTCTTGCTAGCAGCCAAGTGCATTAATTGTTTGCATTATCCAGGGACTCCTGGGGTGGGAGTTATTGTTGTTAAGTGCCATTGAGTAGGTTCCAACTCATAGTGACCCTGGAACAGCTGGTAGTTTTGAACCACCAACCTTTAGATCTGTAGTCCAGTGCTTATTATTTTATTTCCACTTGAACTCTGGATCTGGATCACACCATGAAATTTTTCAGATCACATTCCACATGAATCTGTTCCTATCCGCAACCCAAGCCTTAGACAACAGCCTTGAGTTAGAAAAAGTGGCAAAGTATTAACTAAGAAAGTTGATGGAAAAGTGATGATTTTTAGAAATGGAAATCATTGGGGTCCAGGGAGGTTGACACAATGAGTGCTAAGAGGCTCCCCAGGGAAGTGATCAGGTCACTAGGAGGAGGTCTGGAGTTCTGCACACAGGGGTCACTCTGAGGTCTGCAGCCAAATATGTACTAGAATAATAATTAGAATTTCATACGGTCAGGAAGGGATGTTCCTCCCAGGAGAGAAAAGCAAAATAATAGAGGGAATACTTAAGGAACAGGACTAGAGAATGCAATTGAAATTCTTCCTTAGCATGCCTGAAAAGAGAAAAAAAATGAAACAGGAGTAAGTGTGGTTAAGTGGTATGGAAAGATAAGCACACTACGGAGAGGGAGAAATGGGAAGGAAATGCCAAGCCGAAGTCATGCGTGGCAGACTGGGAGAAACAGTCACGTGGGAATGTGAGATTGGAAAGGGAGACACTGAAAGGGGCAAAGATCATATATAAAAAGTTCCCAAATAGTGAAAACAGTGTGTTTGGGTGTTAACTGAAAGGTTATAGGCTCAAGTCCACCCAGTGGCACCTTAGAAGAAAGGTCTGGCTGTCTACTTCTGAAAAAACCAGCCATTGAAAACAATATGAAGCACTGTATTCTGACTTATACAGTGAAGTAACCAGGAGTAGCACTCAATGTTATAGCAGCTGGTTTCTTATCCACAAATTACTCAGAAAATCTGTGAAGCTAAAAGAGGTACAGAGAGGTCAATCAAAGAAGGATTAGAATTACCTTGTTTCCAAGGCTAATTTATGCCATCATTTGTTTAGTAGTGGGTTACATGTTGGGCTGCTAAGCACAAGATCAGCAGTCTGAATCCACAGGAGAAGGCAGATTGTGAGTCAGCATCAACTTGCTGGTAGTGGGTTTTATTGGCAGTGGGTTTAAAGCTACAAATGGAGGTGGAACAGGCTGAGGATGGTCATTACATCTGGTAGAATAGAGAGGAGTCATTACAGGAGTCAGAGATGGAATTTTGGCCAGGAGATGTCCAGATGCTTTAAAAAAAACAAACAAACTGTGTATCAAGTTGACCAGCTTCTGATCTAATTAACAACATGGGGATTTCTCCATTTAATAAACATTTACTGAACATTTTCTGCGAGTCAAACCCTATGTGAGTCACCAGCAAAGTAAAGGTAAATAATGCCCATTTGTAATCTTAGGGAGCCTAATTGTTGTTATTGTTAAGTGCCCTTGAGTTGGTTCTGACTCACAGTGACCCTGTCTAGGGTTTCCAAGTGATGGCTAATAGATTTGAACCACTATGAATGGCTGGATGTTAACAGTCCAGTACTTATGCTACAATGTCACACCAGGTGTCCTAATGGGTGAGAAAGGTGTGTAAAGGAAGAAATGTGGCCCATTGCTGTGAGGCTCTAACAGAGACAAGGAACTGAACATGCAACAAAAGTGAACTCAAAAGGAGGTGTATGCCAGGTCTCAGGGAAGACTTCATGGAAGAGGAGCTGAAAGATTTGTACTTGAAGGAGGAGAAGGAAGATATTCAGGACAGGCGATCTTGAATTAGCTTGCTTCAAGTGGGACAACTTTGAGAAGTTTGGTTTGAATGAAGTATAAGCCTCTCAAGGAGGCTCGAAAAGACAGGAATGCCATGCTTAGGTGCACCGACTTGATTCTGAGTTTACTAGAGTTCATCGCCAAAGGATATGAGGCAGACGATTAATAGCCTGCAATACTTATCTGCCAGTTCTTTCACTAAGGTCTTGATTTGCTCATTTGGATTTTCCTATGGCCCAGGAAGAGCCACTGGAGTTATCACTCCTGCTCTGAACAGCATTTTCACTCAAGGACTTCAAGGAACATTCCACAGAATTCACAGAACAATGTTTTGCTTCTCCTGTGGCTTCTCCCATATATTCCTTTAGGTGAAATGAATGTTTGAGTCAAGAAGTGGGAAGAAGCACAGGACACAGCTCTCTTCTTCTCCAATCCCAAATCCATTGCTGTTGAGTCCATTCCAACTCATGGTGAGCTCATGTGCTACAGAGCAGAAAGCTCTAGAGGGCTTTCTTGGCTATAGTCTTTACTACAAAGTTGACCACTAGAAGAAGATTGCTAGACCTTCCTTCTGTGGTGACACTTGATGGGTTCAAACTTCCCACCTTATGTTTAGTTGTTGCTGTTGTTGTTAAATGCTATCGAGTCAGTTCCAATTCATACCAATCCTGTATAGAGTTTCTGATCTGGTACAGGATGGGAAACATCTGACCCACAGACCGCATAATGCCCATGAAATCATTTGGTCTGACCTTGCCAACGCTGAAGTTCCAACCATCACATTGGTGGTGGTGGTGTGTCCTGGAGTGGGTTCCGACTCAAAGCAACCCTGCATAGGGTTTCCAAGGCTGTTAATCTTTATGGAAGCAGAAAGCTTACCTTTCTCCCTTGGAATGAATGGCAGTTTCAAATTATTGACCTTGAGATTAGCATCCTGACTCATAATCATTATGCTACCAGAGCTGGGGTGAGTTAATTAAATGTTTGACTGAATATGTTGTTGCTGTGAAGTGCCATCGAGTTGGTTCCAACTCAGTGACCCTGTATAGGGTTTCTGAGGAGTAGCTGGGGAATTTGAACCACCAGCCTTGAAGTTCAAACCCAACCTTGTGGTCCCGTGCATTAGCTCATAGCGCTACACCAGGACTCACTCCAAATATAGCAGACTAATTTTTAAGTTTATCATTTTGTATGCCCCATGAATGATGTTATAAATTTTGGCAGAAAAAAGGTCCCCACCCCTGGATTAGCAGATGAGTGCAAACTGTTTGCCCCATCTAGGGATGCTGCTCTCTCCTAAGATTCCCATTAATTGCCAATCATTTTTGTTACGTTGTCCATTAGGGTGGAGGAAGGTTCAGATCCTCAGGTGACCTGGTGTCTTTGGGCGACTGTTCTCAAGAAGAAATATCCCCAGCCCCCTTTCAGTGGTAACTGTCATGTCTTGAGCTTAGCCTGCTCTCAGTTAAACAGTGTTGACCTCTTTAATAACCTCCCCTTTCTCACCACTACCACAAGACTTATCAACTGGCAGAGGGAAAGCTATCAGTATTTGAAAGCAGTGGGAACACTCATTCTCTGGGCTTAGTGATGTAAGAAGGAGCCCTGGTGGTGTTGTAGGATAAGCATTGGACTGCTAACCACAAGGTTGGTAGTGCAAACTCACCATTGAGAAAGTTGAAGCTATCCAGTCTTGTAAAGATTTACAGCCTCAGAAACCCTATACAGTGTCTCTATGAGTCAGGGTCAACTCAGTGGCAGTAGTAATGGAATGGGTGATGTAAGATTCTCTTAGGAATTGACATCACACCAAATCCATATGCAGATTTCATAAAGCCTTTTAAATTTGAAATCCCATGGTTGATACAACTCTTAACTAAGACTCTGCGCCATAAGAGTATGTATTTATTTTATAAAAGCAAAGAATTTAGCTAGACATGTGAGTGCAGGACTATGAATAAAACAAAACAAAGGGAGAAAAGATATTGTAAAAGCTGACCAGGTAATCAGAAACAAGGGAGCTTACTTTGAGACTTGGTGAAAATGCTAGGCAGAGTTGGGCTTTAATAGGGTGGGTCACAATGTTCTTTACTCGTGTGCCATCAGCACCGACGCCTAGACTTCTTCCATCACAACTAATAAAGAGAGCACTTCTGTCACCTGAGACTGCCTTGTCACCACCGACTGATGTGGTTTCTGAAGGTGGGGGAAATTAATTCGGATGGAGCTTTAGTATACAGGAAGCTGGGTTAACATTCCCTGGAGGGAATTATACAACCTTCTGTAGTGCCAGGCTTCACATTTCCTGGTCCCAACCTCAGGATGGTCTGCTCCCAAAATGTTCTTCTTTATGATGTAAGACCTTAGAAAGTTGCCTCAGTTTTTCTTTTTGATGAGGAATATTGTTATGCAGCAGGGCATTCATTGAAATAAATATTATTGAATAATAATAAATAATTGATTCTTAATTATCTGTTGGTGATAGGGAGGCTCACAGGGTCCTAGTGATGAGCACGAGCTATACAGCTAGACTCCCTGGGTTCAAATCTCTGCTACTTCTTATTGACTGTGTGACCCTGGGCAAGTCACTGAGATTTCACTGAGCCTGGGCTTCTTCATTATAGCATGGAGGTAACCGTGCCTTCCTTGCCAAGTGTGAGTGCTACACTAAGTGGGTGGTACATGTAAAATGTTTAGAATGATGTCTGATACCACAGAGTATCCCTTTTTTTGCCTTGTTCTATAAACAAAGGGGAATGCAGAAAGGGAGTATATTTCTACTTAGGCTGCCAGTATCCTGGCTCACCCCTAGCCAATGGTTTCATTCTTTTTCTTTCTGCTATGTGTCAGCATTTACGAGTCAATTCAGGTTCCTGTCCTTGACTGATGGGGAGAGCACAAAGCATGTGTGTGGTGGGGACACAGGCCAGTAACTGGATTGTTACAAGGCCACATGATCAGTGCAACTCAGGGAGCTCAAAAAGGAAGAGTGGGTAAGTGCTGAAGAATAAAGGTATCTGTGATGGAAACATGGTAAATTAAGGGCACTCCCTGAGAATTAATCCACTCTTGCTGTAGAAAGGGGAGCTCTGGTAGCGTAGTGGTTACGAGTTGGGCTGCTAACCTCAAGGTTAGCAGTTTGATACTACCAGCAGTTCCTCGGGAGAACATATGAGTCTTTCTGCTACCGTAAAGATTTATGGCCTCAGAAACCCTATATGGGGTCGCTATGGGTCGGAACCGACTCGATGGCATTTAACAACAATAGTAGAGAATTGGACGTTGAGCCAATAGTAACCACAAAATGTGAGATTGTATTTTCCTCCTCTACAAATAGCCTAAACTTTGAGATCCAATGGGTCCTGGTGGTGAAACGGTGAAGTTTTGGCTACTAAGCAAAGATGGACAGTTTGAAATGATCTTGTGTCTCTGTGGGATAAAGCCTTGGCAATATTCTCCTATAAAGATTGTTGTTGTTGTTCGGTGCCATCAAGTTGGTCAGATGTATCTTTGAGTGGAACGACTTAATGTACAACAGAAAGAAACACTGCCTGGTCCTACGCCATCCTCACAATTGCTGCTACTCCCATTGTTGTGCCATTGGGGGAGTCATCTCATTGGGGGTCTCCCTCTTTTACAATGTCCCTCCCCTTTAACAACATGATGTACTTCTCCAGGAACTCATCCTTCCTGACAACATGTTCAAAGTATGGCTTCTAAAGAACATTCTGGTTGTACTTCTTCCAACACAGGTTTGTTCTTCTGGCAGTCCATGGTACCTTTAATATTCTCCAAAAGTATAATTCAGATCCATCAATATTCCATGGTCTTTCTTACTCATTGTCCAACTTTTACATGCATATGAGACTATTGACAATAACATGGCTTGGGTCAGGCATACTTTAGTCCTTAAAATGCTGTCTTTGCTTTTCAACACTTTAAAGAAGTCTTATGCAGCAGATTTGCCTAATGCAATCTGTTGTTTGATTTATTGACTGATGCTTCCATAAGTGTCAATTGTGGATCCAAGCAAAATGAAGTCTTTGACAACTTCAATCTTTTCTTCATTTATCAAGATGCTATTTATTGGTTCAGTGGTGAGGATTTTATAGGTGCAACACATATGGCCTTTGATTTTCATCAGTAAGTACTTTAAGTCCTCTTTGTTTTCAGCAAACAATATTATATCATCTGCATATCACAGGTTGTTACTGAGTCTCCTTCCAATCCTGATGCCATGTTCCTTTTCATATAATCTAGTTTCTCGGATTATTTCCTCTGCATATAGATTGAATAAGTATGGGGAAAGAATACAACCCTGACACACACCTTTCCTGATTTTAAAGCATTCAGTGTTCCCTTGTTCCTTTGAACAACTGTTTCTTGGTCTATGTACAAGTTTCTCATAGGCATAATTTAGTGTTTTGGAATATTCATTCTCCAAAATGTTGTCCATAGCTTGTCATGAACAAGCTTGTAATGATCCACACAGTAAAGACTACAGCCTAGAAAATCCTATGGGGGAAGAAAGAAGAGGAAAAAAGTGTAATCCACTACAATTTGATGAACTTGACCTATACTTATGGATGTAGTAGCTTGAGGGAGAGAATGAATCTTTACAGCAAGGATCATCCCCCGCACTCCCGTGCACATGGTTGACAGGGATGGATAGACATTGGCTACCCAAAAGGGGGGGAGGGAGAGCTACAAAGGTATAAAGTGACTGGTTTACAAGCTTTCAAGAGAGAGCTTAGTTTCAGAGGGCATGGAGAAGGTAGAATCTCCACTGAGTGGTTTTAAACCTGTCTGGATGGGGCTGGAGAAAGGAGATGGGGATAAGACTCTTGTGGTTAAATAGTGAAAAATTGGTATAAGCACTGATTGAGATTGTTGCAAATGTCAAGGTAGATGTTTTGTAAAAAAAGGAGGGGAGTAGTTGATATTGCAGTCCAGGGGCGGAGGACCCTGGGACCATCAAGGGAGAAGAGCAGAGTGTGGGACTCTATCCAGAGAAGTGGGGACACCAGAGATGGAGGCAGAGATGATGATGAGGAGAGATGGAGTGGCGTGGGACTCTAGACTCAAGGAGGGAGAGGTGCTGTGTGCTGGTGGGGATGGGAGGGGAGGAGCAGGCTTGCAGGGTATGTATGCTCTTTGGTTGTTTGAATGGTTATATATTCCTGAGTGCTTCAGTGTACAGAAAAACAAACAAACAAACAACAAAACAAAGGAAATGGAAGCAAATGTTGTGTGATGATGCATGGAGGGATTGTGGTCATTGTAATAAAAGTAAATATGATACGATGAATGTAAAGCTGGTGTTCTCCCATGTAAACTATCACTCAATTCACAATAAAAACTTTAATAAAAAGAAAATCCTATGAGGAAGTTCTCGTCTGTCACACAGTGCTGCTATGATTTGAAATAGATTCAACAGCAACTAACAATAATTGCAGTTCTGCACTGCATGCGGGTCAGGGTTTTTTTTTTGTTTTTGTTTTGTTTTTTTTTAAAGTCCTGGTGTGGTTCTGTGGGTTAATGCACTGGACTACAAAATCAGTTTAAACTGCAATGTTGGCTGTTCAAGCTCACCAGCTGCTTCTTGGAAACCCTATACAGGGTCACTATTGGTTGGAACTGACTTGATGGCACTTAACAACAACAACAAATATATTTTGTTGTTAGGTACCATTGAGTCAATTATGACCCATAGTGATCCTGTATAGGGTTTCCAAGGAGTGACTGGTGAGCATGAACCACCAACATTGCATTTAAACAATTTTGCAGTCTGGCACATTAACCCATTAAGCCACACCAGGATTCCATGACAAATATAAACATATGTATATATATGTATATGTGTGTGTGTGTGTGTGTGTGTGTGTGTAAACAGTACATCATGCCATTGGTATTTGTTCAAGGGAATAACAGTTAATAATTATAAATAAATAATAATTTATTCTTAGCAATCACTTGGTAATAGAGAGGCCTGTAGGGTCATAATCAGAAGCGTGGACTGTGGAGCTAGAAACAGCATTTGTAAAGACACTCCTGGGAAGGAGGATGCTCCCAGAGAGAAGGAGAAAATGAGAAAGTGCTTGGATTCAGGACACGGTCTTTGGAGCCTGGCATCCAGAAGAAAAGGTTGGGTAACCCAGAAATTACACTCTTCTGTTTGGAGACACCCTTTGTGGTATGCTGGTAGTGGGTTTTGTTGCCACAGAGGTATGGGTGGCATAAATACATTGAAAGTGTGAGCACTCAGACACTGGATAAGGACAAGGTGGCTAAGTGACCAACACACAGATCATAGAGCCACCCTCATCGTACTATTTCACTGTACTTTGCACACTACTATCTCTACACAGGGTGTTTTCCTTTCATTTTCCATCTGACACACACCCATGCTCCCTTCAGAGCAGGCTGGAGCTCTCGTCCCCAATGGTCCCTTGCATGGTAGTTACCACAGACTCCAGCATGCACCCCTCCATACCTTGTGCACAGCACACACTATATAGCTCTTTGCCCTCAACACCACAATTGTCCCTTTGTATGAACCTCTTTGTGAGCCCCTGGAAGGCCAATTGAGTCAACAGGGTCCAGGTAGGATGAGTAAATGTTTGTCGACAGAATAGATGAATGAATGAATAAGTGAATTCCTTGACACCAGTAGTCTATTGCCTAAATATTCCCACTGATGGTTAATTTCTCTCTCCCTAAGCGGAATGGCAGAGTCCTAGTGTGGCACTGTGGGTTAATGTGCCAGACTGCAAAGCTGTTTGAAATGCAAGGTCAGGGGTTCAAGCTCACCAGCTGCTCCTCAGAAACCTTATACAGGGTTGCTATGGGTGGGAACCAACTTGATGGCACTTAACAACAACATGGGGAATGGTGAGGCTCAGTAAACACTTCTGAGATGACAAGTGATTGTTTCTATGCATGTTGACTTCTCTTTGTATACAACATATATTTTTCATTATGGGATTTGCCAAGATGCCATTCTGACAAGCCGGGGGTGGGGTGTTTTACAGGTATTCACAATTCTCTTATCTCCCAGTGTTCAATCCATCAAATATCTAGGGCAGAGTGGGAAAACGAAAGCAACCAACTCAAAAAAGCCCCACTACAAACCTTCAGCTGTCAAGTCTTGAAGGTCAAAACTGGCAGAGGCTGATGGTCTTTTCATTTATTTTTCCTGACGCCCGTCAATGGAAGCAATCGTGAGTAAAAGTTGTACCTGTCAGGAAAGGAATTGTCCTTTGTACTTAGTGGCAACCTTCACAGTTGAGGTACACTTTGACAACTACTTCCTGCGGCCCAGGGAGGATTATACATCTATCCCTGGGCATGGGCAAAACATTTTACCTTTTCATCATACACTCTTCTGTGATCTTGTACTAGGCTTTAAGTTTTAGATTCAGAGTTTATGCTTAAGAAGAGTCACAGCACAGAACTGCCTTAAATCAATCTGGTATTCACTCTTCCAACATTAAAGACCTACTATGTGCCAAGCACCATGCCATGAACTGCAGAGAACAAAAAGCACTAACTGAGGTCTCTACTTTCAAAGCTTACAGTTCAGTATTGTTTTTGTTAGGTGCCATAAAATCGATACTGACCCTGTGCACAACAGAATGAAACACTGCCTAGTCCTGTGCCATCCTCATAATTGTTGTCATGTTTGAACCCATGTCTGGCGCCACTGTGCCAATCCATCTCATTTTGGGGGGGTGAGTGGGAAATGGTCTTCCTATTTTATGCTGACCCTCCACTTTACCAAACATGATGTCCTTCTTCAGGGACTGGTTCCTCCTGATAACGTGTCCAAAGTATTAGAGATGAAGGCTCACCTTCCTGACTTTTAAGGAATAATTTCCTGGACTTCTTCCAACACAGACCTGTTTGTTCTTCTGGGAGTCCATGGTACCTTCAATATTCTCCTCCAACACCAGAAATCAAATGCATCAATTCTTTTAAGGTCTTTCTTATTCATTGATCAACTTTCATAAGCAAATGAGGCTATTGAAAACACAATGGCTTGGGCCAGGCACCTGTTAGTCATCAAACTGATATCTTTGATCTTGAGCACTTTAAAGAGTTTTTGTGCAGTAGTTTTGCCTGATGCAGTATGTCATTTGCACGAATATTGACAATGGCTCCACAATTCAGTATTACATGATCATAAGTATTGGATGAGTCTCTTTTAAGAAGAGTTTTTCCTCATTGGATAAGAACAGGCCCCAGAGAAAATGCAGAAAAGAATTTTAAATTCCCGTGGAATCTAGAGGTTCTGAACACCAAAACTCTTGCCCTGAGATAATCTTTAAACTTTAAGCCAAAAATACCCTCTGAAATCTTCTTAAAACCAAGCAATAGTTTAGCTTATCTAGTAAAGAATGTCTGCCTTGAGCATTGTGCTCTTTTAAGATCTCTCTATATGGGATCAAATTGGCAACAACAACTCTAAAGATCAGATAGAAACTTAAGAAGCAGTGAGTTTAGGTTAATGAAAGAGGGACAATTCAGAAAAGGAAATGTGAAAATGGCTGCATTGTTCGTAGTATGTAATTTATGTCACTAAGCTGAACATGTAGAAATTGTTGAAATTAGTGTCTATTCTCAACAATAGCAAAAATAAAATAAATTATATATATACAATAATAATATGCAAAAACAAGGTCCCAGATTCTTCAGAACCTGTCCTGATGCCAGAGTTCAACTTCAAGGCCCTTCTCTTGAAGGAATAGCATGAGCATTTAAAAAAAGGCACAAGATGAAGGGAACATCGAAGATCTGTATTCCCTTACAAACTTGCAAGATGACTTTGGATAAGTCACTGAAACTGAGATTCAGTTTACTCATATTTAAAATGAGGGTGATGATATGGATGACCTAAAATTGGACTGAAGATAAAGTTTGTTGGTGGATGCTGACACACCCAGCAAACTGAACACACACTCTACAGATATCTGATGATACATTAAGTGCCTGTAAGAGAATGAATAAGAGTGTCTTGGCTTAGCTGTTGATCTGGAACATAGATGAGACTCAAGCCATAACATTCTGAAGCACAAAGAGAATGGAAGAATGAATGGATCAGGGCAGATAAAAGGGTGGGTAGGCAGATGGGTGAGTGGGTACGTGGATAGATGGGTGGGTGGATGGTTAAATGGATGGATGTGTGGATGATTGAAATGAAAACTCCTTTTGCTTCTTAAAGGTCTGGCTTCTCTCAGTTCACTCTGTATTCTTCTTAACTCCCTGTGACTTTAAAAGCTGCAGTCCATTTGGAGAGTGTTATACAACAGAACGAAACACTGTCCGGTACTGTGGCATCCTCACAATTGTTGTTATGCTTGAACCCACTTCTGCTGCAGCTGTGCAAATCTATCTCATTGTTGGGGAGAGTGGGGGGTGTCTTCCTATTTTATGCTGACCCTTCACTTTACCAAGAGCAAAAAGCAGATGAGCTGTGGGGATCTCTACTAGTGGGCATAATCACACATATAGCTTGGACACACTCAGCTGCCCCAGCATGGGGTTTCACACAGAGGTTGGACGGCCTTGGTACTAGACTATCTACCTTGTCCATGTAGTCTGAGTGGGAGAAAAATGACACTATCTTGGTGTGACCCTGTGGGATAAAGGACAACAAGGTCGGTTTCAACCACAAGGTTGGTGGTTCAGACTCACCAGGTGCTCCTTGGAAACCCTATACAGGGATGCTATGCGGCGGAACCAACTCGACGGCACTTAACAACAACTACATCCTGCACCACTTCTCCAAAGTTTCATGTTTACTTTTATCTTTAGTATTTAGGTTATGGCTATACAAAGTTATTAGCTAATGTGATCAACCAATTCAGACTAAGGTGTTCACTATGATTCTCAATTTGTGATGCTTGTCACAGTCCCCACGGACTTTTCTCAAAAGGTACATGCTCATGCATGTATATATTCATGGTTATGAATCATACTGCTAAACCCCAAGGTCGGCAGTTCGAAACTATCAGCCATTCCAAGGGAGAAAGATGAGGCTTTCTGCTCCCGTAAAGATTTACAGCCTCAGAAACCCTGTACAGGGTCGCTATGGGTTGGAATCGACTCCATGGTACTTATCAGCAACTCAAAGGGACGACGAATATGGTAAATCCAGGTACTTTGGCACAGATATATTGGATCTGGTCCTTTGGAATCTGGCTTAGACATCACTGGTGGTCACTCTGAGAATGAGGGGATGTCAAGTCCCAAAGCTGGGCTCTGCTGATGCTCACTCTTCATACCCTGTGCAGCCTGGAGTGAGGCCAGGCCTAGCCAGTTAGAGTCTGTGTGTTAACAGCTTTGTATGTTATGTAACAGCAAACCCATGAGGTCGGACAACTGCTGCCATTTTTCAGAAAACAAAGTTGAGGCTCATAGAAATTCAGTGACTTGCCCAAGCTCACAAGGTGTGTGTATAATGTCCTAATTCTCAGGGTCACCCTGTGCTTAGAGAAACGGAAGTTGTGATTGCGCCTGTGCCAAGGTACCTGGGAAACATGCCCCTGACAAGCCTGGGTTGTGAGTAGTAAAAGTTTAAAAAATTATCTTGAAAGCCTTTGAATGGCACTCTCTTTTTAGTGTAAATCATCCACACATTAAAGCCCTTATGGTATATTTATTAGTGTGTTATTCAGACCAAGAGGGGAAAGAGAGAAACCGACACTCTGAATGACTTTGAAAGTGAGAAAAAGCTGAGCCTGAAATTAAATCATTGTGACACCGCTACTCGAGGGCATCCATTTCAATAAATGATCACCTTTTTTATTCCTGATCCCATTTATCATGCATGTAGGATGCCAGGAGAACTCTGGCTGTGGATACTGAATGCCACTGGCCTCTGAGTTCTCCACACTGGCCAGGCTCGCCTCATTGCCCTGGGCCTACCAAAGTTAAAACCCCTTCACAGCCTAGGAAAAGCTCTCAGATCTCTTTTCAGAAACAAATGCCTGGTGGCATCCTTCTACAGGTGCCCTGTTGCAGACTGTGTAAGCTTGGTCAGAGGTTCGAGGCCCTATAGGCCCGAGTGTAACAAATGAGGACACTGGCAGTCAATAGCAAATTGTTTTTCATCTTAGTGTTCAGTTATATTTATTAATTGCAGACAAGAAGCCCTTGATATACACAGACAAATGTAATATTTTCCTAAAAGCCCAGACTATAAAAGTTGCAAGGTCAAGCCTTTCTCCAAAGGATTAACTAAAAACATCTTAGCTACTTCACAGTTCTTTGTTCTACAGACAAAAAAGCCATCCTCCCTGAATCTCTCCCAAGTGTTAGCTATTCAGCCAAGTTCCTGAAAACCTGGCTCAGGAAGCCAAAGCAGCGGGACTCCGCCCAAGCTTTTGTCCTTACCTCTTACCTTTCCCCAACTGAGCTCAGGGGCTATAGATATGTAAATTGAGCCTGAGACACCAAGTTGCTGGCCTGGGATTCGAACCAGCGAAGTACGATGTAAAGTTACCTGAATGTCTGGAAAATTACTGATGTTAGCTGTACCTTGCCTAAGTCCCTCCCAGCTTGGTGTGAAGCTCCTCCCCTAAATAAAAGGAAGGCGCAGAACGAATCCAGGTGCATTATGACTGGCAAGGCATGCATTAAAGCATGCAGGAGGCACAGTCCAGACTTGCAACCATATTGCCTGTTTAGCTAAGATGTTTACTATGCAGGATATTACGGCCTTCGTGGCTGAGATGTTTGCAATGCAGGATCTGCCTGATGCCAGTCCAGCATTCACTCTGGTTTCGTAGTGTCTCTTTGTCTCTCTGTCTCTTTCTGTGTGTTCTTGCTATATCTTTACCACCGCCAGGTATCTCCTCCTCGTGAACCGAACCTCTATGTCGAGGCCAGTCCCTGACAGTGCCCCACCCTGAGACATCCATGGCTTAGTATGTTGGAATTTGCTCATCCAGGCTCTTTACAATGAATGCAATACAGAGCCCTGTGTTGTAGTGGTCAGTATGGGTACCCTCCTCTAAGGCATTGGTGGTTCAGTTATAGAATTTTGGTCTTCCATGTAGGAGACCCAGGTTCGATTCCCAGTCAATGCACTTAAGGTGCAGCTACCACACATCTATCAGTGGGGACTTGGGTGTTGCTATAATGCTGAACATGTTTCTGTGGTGCTTCCAGACTAAGACACACTAGGAATAAAGGCCTGGTAATCTACTTCTTCAAATCAACTCATGAAAACTCAGGCATCACAATGGGTCTATCTATAAGTGGTCATAGCGATGGTTCAGGACTGGGTATTGTTTCTTTCCATTGTACATGGGATTGCCATGAATCAGGAGGTGACTCAAAGGCACATAACACAACGGGTACTCTCCTGTTTACTAGTCTGTGAGAGTCCAAAGATGGTGGGAACAGGCTAGGAAGAAGAATCATTTCCTATGATCTCATTCCGGGATGGCATCCAGAGGTAGGAGTTGCTGATGTTGGGGGATGGGACCGGGGTATGAAAAGAGAGCAGGCAAAATTCTCTGTAGAAGCTGTGGGTGGCCCGTAACTGTGCTGTAAACCAGTGCTGACAACAGGACTGACACCATAGCTCCTGAAACCCACAAATCAATATCTCCTCTTAGTAAATGACTCTGGCACTTCTCCTGTTAGAATTGTTACTGGTTTTAAAGCTAGGATCTTTGGTAAGAACTGATGGGCCTAAACAAACCTGGCAGTCATGGTGACCCTGGAGGAAGGCTGTAGATATTAATCTGAGGGTGGTGAGGTTGGAGGGTTTTCCTAATGCAGTGCTCAGCTGGAGAGAGAAGTAAGCGTGGGGAGACTTGGCTCAGGAGTGCTAAGACAGAGACGGGCTTTGCACAAGTGTGCAGTTTGACTGTGTTCAGACCAGATCACATCATACCTCTGGCCTCTGTGGCTCCACCAAGAGGTTGATGGGAGGGGATTGAACTCAAGCTTCTTCTGGGTCTAGATGCTGAGTTCCCAGGGAAAGGAGAGATTTTGAGCTGAGGAGAATTGTATTTTTCTGCCACCTTCTGGAATGAACCTTGTTTGTGTTGTGAAGTGCCCCTGACAGCTTATCTTGGCTCAAGTCTGAGTATTACCAAATCCTTTAGACATAAAACATCTTTTCAAGTATTAGTAATTCAAATGACGAGCAACTTCTATCCCCTCAGGGCCTGATTCTTCCCTCACACACTGTGTAGCTCTGGTCACACATAATAAAGTCTCCAGACACTGCAGCTGCAGGAGAGAGCTGTGTACCCAGAGGAAGAAGGCCAGGTGATGAGAAAGGGACCCAGGGAATCTCTCGAAAGCTGCCTAAGGCCAAACACCACAGACCTCAAGCTTGTGTACAGTGCCTAGTAGGGCACTGCCTTCACACAGCCCACTGCTGCTGCTTTGGGTTTTCTAAAGTGTTGTTTTCTTTCAGTAGACTGGCAGTGTGGGGCAGTGGGGAATTTCTAGGCAGACCAGAAGCTGGACTGTCTGCCGACTGTGTCAGCCAGTGCTCTTATTTTACTATCAGTGGACCTCAACTGAAAGACATCTGTGGCAGCTACTATATTTCACTCCGTCTTTCTTACTGGACTGGACATTCCCTAAAAGCAGTGACCATATTGTCTTTCTTTAGTGGTGTATTTTCAGCACCTGAAAATGAGCCAGTAAAAACCCTATGGATCATGAGAGAGCACTGTCTGATAAGAGTGCTGGAGAATCAGCCCCCTAGATTGGAAGACACTCAAAAAACACAGTGACCACTCAAGATGGACTTGAGTCTAGCAACCATTGTGAGGATGCAGCAGGACTGGGCAGAGTGTACTGCTATTATTATACATGGGGATGCCAAGAGTCAGAGCCACTGGACTGCAACTAACAACTTTAGTCAGAGACACTTCATCTGCATTTGTTGAAGGAATGAATGAACTGAACAGGATCTAGCATTTATTACTTATCTACTGAAGGAGACCTGATGGTGCTGTGCGTTAAGCATTTGACTGCTAACCTCAAGGACAGAGGTTGAAACCCACTAGTCACTCCACTGGAGCAAGATGAGGCTGTATGTTCCCAGAAAGATTCATGGTTTTGGAAACCCCGAGGAGTTTTTTTCATAGTGCCCTAATAAGGTTGCGATGAGTCAGGATTGACTTGATGGCAGTGCAAACTACCATGGTCCAGGCACACTGTGAGTCATTTCCCTTGTGTCATTGTACAACTCAACATATTAAATAGTTATTATCATATTCTTTCAACTCTTGGGAACTCTATGACCTCTAATTTCTAGTTAAGATGTCCAAAGTCTGTTCACATCTGCAGTCAGCCAGGGAGAGGCTCTTTGGCTGACCTGAATTCTCTGCTACCTTGCCAGTGGCCATTTTGGCTGGATGATGAGCTGGCCAGACACTCAACTGTGTGTCCCCTGGGAAGCCACTGGCAAGGCCAAGCAAGCTCGGCAGACGTCGCTGCTCACGCTTTGAGATTCATTAGGGCTTACATGCTCTGCTGTGATCTTGGTGACGAGGAGGGGAGCAGCTGCTCTGATTCCCCTGCCTCCCAGCACTCCCAAACAAGCTTTTGGCTGCTCCGTTGACATGTGTGCCAGCAGGCACTGCACACTCATGACTCAGTGGTTTTCAGGGGACTTGGTGGTGTCTGCTTTGTCATTCCTTAGCCCACTCCTCTGACTCAGGCTCTCCCCAGCCATCTTTGTGATTACAACTTCCTCTCTTGTTACTACAAACATCGAGTGCTATTTTCCTAATCGCAGTCCCTAAACCACCAGCTTGGTTGGGTCTTGAGAAGAAGCCAGCCCCATTTATAATCATCACAGTCATCGCTACCAGGATGTCCTCAGAGCCCCACACTGCTGAAATCATTGCAGACATGAAAGGGAGTGAGCATTTGGAAAGTCAGTCTGCTGAGGATCTCAAAACCAAGGGGTTCTTGAGATGAGCATGACCTCATAATAACAGAGCAGATGAGCTTCAGTCCTTTGTGATCCCAAACTCTGAGCCAAGCAAAGCCATTTTGGATGTTAAATCGTGACCTACCACATTTGCGCCATGCTCAGAGTGTGCAAACCTTTCACACCATTTATTGTTCTGACTCTCACAACAACACTGGGCACTGTAGACACCATCACCCCCACTTTGCAGATAGGGAAACTGAGGCTTTTTGAGAGGACTAGGATTTGCCTGAAATCATAGAGCTCATTCTTGGTGGAGGGACTGGTCTTATATATTCATAGCATAGAGTGGAATTACCCCATAGGGTTTCTAGGAGATCTGGTAGCATAGTGGTTATGAATCGGGCTGCGAACCACAAGGGCAGCAGTTCGAAACTACCAGCTGCTCCAAGGGAGAAAGATGAGGCTTTCTGCTCCCGTAAAGAATTACAGTCTCAGAAACCCTGTTCAGGGTTGCTATGGGTCAGAACCGACTCGACGGCACTTAACAACAACATCTTTCTGGAAGCAGATTGCCATGTCTTTCTTCTACTGAGCAGCTGGTGGGTTTGAGCCACTGACTTTTTTATTAGCAGTTGAGCACTTACCCACTGAGTCACCAGGGCTCCTCTCTATGGTCCTAACAAACAGACAGTACTCAAGAAATGGCGTTCATTGAACTGATGATTGAAAAATGATGTACAACTCAAGTTCAGGGCTCCCAATTCCCAGTACAATGATCTTTCTGTGGCACAACCAGCCTACTTGAGCTCTTGTAAGCCACAGAAAAAAATAGGCTAGCTAGTCAGTGCCTGACCTTGGGCAAGGCATATGACCTCACTGAATTTCCTCTTCTGCAAAATGCAAGATAATAACAGCGCTGCTTCATTGTGTTGTTAGTAGTAAGGAAATGTACGTACAGGGAGCCTAGGACAGCCACAAAAGCTTATTAAATGTTGTTGAGTGCTGTTGAGTCAATTATGACTCATAGCAATCCTGAGGTTAGCAGCCCGATTTGTAACCACTACACTACCAGGAGTCCTGATATTAAATGTTAATGGTATCTTTTATGACTAAAGGTAGGGTTTACAATCTGAGAACCAAGGACAGTGATTGGCACAAAAGAGCCAAAGACTCAAAACATTTGCCTCCCAAACTGAGGAGTCCTGGTGTGGTGCTCTGCTTCAATGAACTGGGTGGGCCACAAGGTTGGTATGTACTGCAAGGTCGGTGGTTAAAATTCACCAGCTACTCCTCGGAAACTCTACACAGGGTTGCTATAGTCAGAACAGACTGGATGTCACTTAACAACAACAACTTAAACTGAAACTTCTCATGTGACTCAGCAAGTCTGAAGGGGTGAACTAGAAAAATTTCAAGGTTCTTTACCAGTTCTAAAGTACTCCATTTAATTCAGTGGTTCTCAGTGGGAGTGATTTTGACCCCATGGGGACATTGAGCAATGTTGGGTGACATTTTTGGCTGTCCCATCTAAGGTGGCTAAGTATAGACAAGCATGCTAGTTAGGATTATGCAAAGCACAGGTCACAGCATCCTCCCTGCCCCCCAGCAAAGAATTACCAGTCCAGGCGCTGAAATTGCAAAACCCAGATCCAATGCTACAGAAATACCCATAACTCTTGGATTTCTTGGGCAAGTGCCTGCTGTCCTACCGCTTGCTGAGATGGAGAGAGAGCAGAGGTCTTCCAGGCAGGAGAGCAATCTATTGATTGTCCCTTTTGCTGTCATTGTCCACCCTTGCCACATTGATCTTGTTGGAGGAGGGGACAGGCTGGCCTTGGCATTTTTCAATCTAGCAGTGAAATCTCTCCTGCTCTGTCAGGGCTTCAGGAGAACACCTCTGTGCCCAAGATGCACGGAGCCTGGGTTTGTGGGTTCAGGTCCCACTCCAAGCAAAGCTGCATGTTGCTGGATTTGCCTCAGCACCTCTGGCTCCCTTTCTCCTGCCTCAAGTCAGTTCTTCAGAGGACAGGCCAATTCCTCTGGTGATGGAGGAATTGTACCCTTGGAGGACAATTGGCCAGAGGTGTGCCCATGACTCTCATAGTCACACAGCCTAGCTGCCCACTCCATGAGGGCCTCAGTGTCCTAGTTTTTCTCACATGAGGATCAAGGCTGTTCTTGGCTCACTTGTCTTGAGACTCTAAAGGACCAAGATCACTTTTTTTTTGGCATGGAAGTTTCCTTTACCTTCTATGTTCTTTTTTCCAACCCTACCTTTTCCCCCTGAGTTCTTGCTATGAATTTCCTGGAAAGGGAGAGAACTGCCATCCAATTTGGACCACATTGCTACTTAATTCTTATCTCTGTCTCAGTTTTCTGATCTGTTAGAAGCTCACTTGATAATTGTGAGCACAGGGAAATAAAGGGGAAACATCTTGCAAACCATGCATGGCTACTCACAGGGAAGTGGACACTGGCCCTCAGGAGAGTGGGAATCTCTCTGACACTCTCCCTTTCACTCTTTGGAGAGTTTCAGCCTGAGCTTTAGGGAGACCCCACACTGTACTTCCTGGCACCACCATGGATGCCTGAAGGCTCAGCAAACAAGATCAACACTCTCTGCATCTGCCAGGCTTGCTGGACAGGAGGGAATGTTGAAAATATATGTCAGAATCAATAAACTCACATATCTGGGCAAAGCCAACACCAGTCCTGCCCATGCTTGGCAGCTGTACCAACTAGGCTTCTCATGGGAAAAGGAAGCTGTGCTGGAAGGATGTTGACCCCAAAGGACTGTTCACCCCAAATTGTGGGCAACCCAAAGATCTGACATTGCTGATTTTTGGTAAACACAGCAAGGTGAGCAGAGCAAGAGGCACTTGGCAGTCAGGCCCTCTCAGTCATTTCAGAGAGGCATTTCAGATGGAAGGTGATACAGATGAACGAAGGTCTGGGGGAAGCATCCTACTGATGCCAAGATTTCATTCCTTCTGGGATTGCAGTAGCTTGTAGTTAGTTTAAGTACAACTAAAGATAGATACAAGATGGGCTGGCACAGTGGCAGCAGCAATGGGCTTAAACTTAAGAACAATTGTGAGGATGACATAGGACTGGGCAGTGTTTCCTTATGTAGTAAATAAGGATGCTATGAGTTGGAACCAACTCAACAGCATCTAACAGCAACAAGAAGACAAATGGATCAGCAGGAAGAAATGTAGAGACAACGGCCAAGATATTACTGAAAGGCCCATACCTCAGCTTATCAAAGGCATGAAGGATGGGTCGCAGTCATTATTCAGGTAGGACCTCTCTGAAAGGTTATTTTTCTTACAAAAAAACTAGAACTGTAAGCTCTTTGTCCTATAAACATGCCACAGAGAAGGATCCCTCACCCTTGTCTATTACAGCTATCAGATCTGGTTGTCCTTAAAATTGATTCATGGGACCATACTGACACTTATGGAAGAGTAGGCACAAAGATTCCCTGCCTCAAATTTCCAATGTCACTACTCCTAGAGGTCTTATGGATCACTGAGTAAGCAAGTGACTCCAGAAAGCTAAAGGATTTCACTGATGTGGATATTGGTGTGTCTTCTGTGTTGTGTAAACCTAGGACCAACTTCTCTTCCAACAGCTACTAAATTGACACTGAGGTGGTATCCACTGATGAATTCTGCTTTTGAGTCCACGGTCCTATACAAGCTGCTCAAGTAGACACAAAGGGTTGTCCTTTCCCTTCCTGCCCAAATTCTGCTGGTAAAATCCAGTTTCCTACATATTACATTTCTGCCTTTAACATCCCCCTTGGCTGTTTCCTTTTTGGATCCACCTGGTCTTTAACACCCATTTATTAAATGTCCACTCACAGCTGGTCCTCTGCCCTCTGGAAAAACCGTGGTAAGAGAGACCCACAGATCAATGCCTGAGACATGACCCAGGGAATACCAGCAGTAATAGCTCAAGCTGGACCCAACCATTACAAAATCATTGTGAGTTTTAAGAAGACATCTCAGGTTCTGGAAATTTGCAGCTCAAAGTCAAATAATCTTTTATAAAATTGAGCTGGGGCCTAGGGAAGACTTACCCATGCTTTCCCAGACTGGGCACCAGGAGGATCTCTCGTCCAGCTTCGTTGTGGGGCAGCAGCTGGGCCACGTATCTCCCAGAGGGCTGCAGGTGCCTGTGCACAGAGACAGCCAGCGTGCAGTGCTCACTGCTGCTCCGCATCCACGGGCTGAGGATGGTGTGCTTGGAGTTTGCTGAGGTGTTGAGCAGAAGGAAGGAGCCTAGAGAGAGACAGGGAAAGTGAATCTGAATTTATGTCCAGACAGGAGGGCCAGTAGCAGTTTGTGGTAGGATTCAGAGACCCTAATATTACAGTTAGGGCTGCCTAAAGATAAATTGTCTCCCATTCTGTGCACAAACCTAACTCACTATTCCTGTTCTTACCTTTTCTTGGTAAAAAGCATAACTTAAGGCAGAAGGGTGGAGACTCGGGACATGGGCTTCATAATGAGGCATACCTTGGTTTTAACCTTGCTTGGTTCCACTGTCTTTGTGTCCCTGAATTTCTGGTACATCATCTATAAAATGGGAATATAATTCTCTCTTTCAAAGTGTGCTGGTGAAGATTGTAGGAGATAATGCATGAGAGCACTTCACAAAGTTTTTGGCAGAGGGGAAGCACCCTATAAATCAACAGTTGTTTGATGATACTGACAGTCTTCTCTATTAAAGTAGAGATGATACCGCATAGATTATTTACCAGCCAATAACTACAACTGACAAAGTCCCATGGGAAACATGGGAAGAATAGGAAGGATGACCTAAACCCCAAAGAGTGACCAGAGTCATAAACTCAAATTAGGCACTAAGATATTCCTATAGCTTTGCCTCCTGGTCTAGGAAATAGACAGAAGAGAGCCAATCCCTCCGTAAATGTGTTCCGTGGAGTTGGCGCATCAGTGCTGTTTTGTAAACATTGTTGTTGTTGTTAAGTACCATCGAGTTGGTTCTGACTCATAGTGATATTATATAGAGTTTCCAAGAAACAACTGGTGGGTTTGAATCACCAATCATTTAACAGGATTAAGCATACATGTAATATGTCTATTGTTCTTCTGCGTTGTCACGATGGTGCTGACCATAGAGGCCCCATGTACTACAGAATGTAACATTGGGAGATCTTGTGTCAGCCTCACAATTGTTGCTATGTTTAAACCCATTATTGCGGCTACTATGTTACTCTATCTCATTGAGAATCTTCCTCTTTTTTTGCTGACCTTCTACTTTAACCAACATGAAGCCCATCTCCAGGGACAGGTTCCTCCTGATGGCATGCAAAATGTATGTGAGAACAAGTCTCGCTCTCCTCCCTTCTAAGGAGCATTCTTGCTGTACTTCTTCCAAGACAGATGTATTTAATCTTCTGGAAGTTCACGGTATATTCAATATTGTTCACTGACACAATAATTCAGAGGCATCAACTCTTCTTCAATTTTCCTTATTCATTATCTAGCATGTGAGGCAATTGAAAATACCATGACTTCTTTCAGGAACACTTTGACCTGTTTGCTTTTTAACACTTTAAAGAGATCTTTTGCAGCAGATTTTTCCAGTGAAGTATTTTGTTTTATTTCTGGACTGCTGCTTCCTTCCCTGGGCAATGATTATGGATCCAAATAAAATGAATCCTTAACAAATTCTGTATTTTCTGCATGTATAATGGCATTGCTTATTGGGTCATTGTGAGTATTTCTTTTTACTTTACAATGAGTCATAATCCATACTGAAGGCTTTATCCTTAGTATCATAGTGGTCTTTATCATTAGTAAGTGCTTTAGCATTAGTAAGCACTTCAAGTCCTTTTCACTTGATGCAAGCAAAGTTTGATCATCTGCATATGTCAGGTTGTTAATGTGTCTTCTTTCAATCCTGATGCTGCATTCTTCTTCATTTTCAATTGTATGCTCAGCATACATATTGAATAAATATGGTGAAAAGATACAACCATGATACATACTTTGTTCTATTCAAATGACTGCTTCTTGGTCTTTGTACAGGTTCCACATGAAGATAATTAAATGCTCTGAAATTCCCATTCTTCACAATATTATCCATAATTTGTTATAATCTACACAGTTGAATACCTTTGCATAGTCATTAAAACACAGGTAAAGATTTTCTGGCATTCTCTGCTTTCAGCCAAGATCTATTTAATATCAGCAATGATATCCCACATTTCACATCCTCCTCTGAATCTGGCTTGAATTTCTAGCAGTTCCCCATTGATACACTATTATATCTGTTTAAAAATTATCTTCATCCAAATATTACTTGAGAATGATATACTAATGATACTGTTAGATACTTTTCACATTCTCTAGGATCTCCTTTCTTTTGAATGGGCACAAACATGGGTATCTTCCAGTTGCTTTGTCAGGTAGCCACCTTCCAAATTTCTTGGCGTAGACAAGTGAGTGCCATCAACTGCATCTGTTTGTGGAAACATTTCAGTGGGTATTTCATCAATCCCTGGATTCTAAATGCTTTCAGTCTGGCTTACACTTCTTCCTTTAATATCACTGGGTCTTGATTATATGCTGTCTCTTGAAATGACTGATCATAAACCGGTTCCCTTTGGTACAATGACTCTATGTATTCCTCCCATCTTTTTTTTTTATGCTTCCTGCATCATTCGATATTTTGCCCATAGAATCCTTCATTACTGTAGCTTGATTTTTATCCCCAGTCCTTTCAGCTCTACACCATGCAAACTAGGAAGGATACTTGGGGCATCTTGGGCCACTCTACAGGCCACATAGGCATATCCTGTACATACCACATTCAACTAACCTGAGACTCAATGTATATCTGCTGAACAATTCAGAATTCTCCAGGAATGTATGTTGACTCTATGTTCTCAAATATTTATGACTAGTTCAAATATTTATGAGAGTTGGGCAGTCTTGAGGGGATCATTTGTGTCACTTATTAGGTAGTGCTCAAGAGCATTGTTGTTGTTGTTGTGTGCTGTGGAGTCGGTTCTGACTCATAGTGACCCTGTACAGGGTTTCTGAGGCTGTAAATTTTTACGGGAGCAGAAAGCCTCATCTTGCTCCCACTGAATAGCTGGTAGTTTCAAACTGCCAACCTTAAGGTTAGCAGCCCAATTCATAACCACTATGCTCCCAGAGCCTGGGCTCTGCTTATTCTCTTACTAGTTGAGTGATCCTAGGCAAAACATTAACTTCCTTAGGTTTCAGTTTCTTTGCTTATGGATTGGGGTAGGAAAGGTTGACTGAATTCAATAATCTCTAAGATCTATTTCTGTTCTTTGAGTCTATGAATCACGTGAATTTGTAACTGGTATCCACAAACAAAACCCTACAAATCCCTCTGGTGCCATATCTGAGGCAGAGTCTTCCTCTGGGGCAAGCCAACCCTAATTCCAGTTGTTGTTGTTGTTAAGTGCTGTCGAGTAGATTCTGACCCATAGTCACCCTGTATAGGGTTTCCATGGAGCAGCTGGTGAGTTTGAACTACCGACCTTGCAATTCAAATGCCTTTGCAGTCTGATGCATTAGACCACAGCACCACACCAGGAATCCCTAATTCCAGTAGCATTGGCCAAATGACCTATAAGAACCCTATATTCATGAGCATTACTATTAACATAAAAGTACAGCACCATTTTATTGTTCCAGGCATTCCCTCGGATGCATTCATTTTACTTGCCACACTTCTGTATTGACGCTTCGGACCATTAGATACTACTTCCTTTGCAGAGAAGCATATTCCATCAAGATCCTTGATTTCCCCAGTGGAGAACAACTAATGGGTTCACAGCCTTCTTAAAGGACCCCTGACATTTCAAATTAGTCTCCTTTTGCTGATAACCCAATTTACCAAAATAAGCAAATGAACAGCAGCTTGCATAAAGATGAAAGAAGGAGAATTCCTACCAGAAGTAAATCATTTTCCAAGGAGATGATATTGTACCAGGAATTGAAGATGTACAACATTCTGTAAGTAGGTAAATGTGACTTATAATTAGTATCAGTGTGAGTTAGCCCAGTTCTGCTCTGGACATGGGAAGAAGTACTGGAAACTGAATCTTTTGTAGTTTGGGGGAAGTTGGCATAGTAATAGGCCTCTGAAAACTGCTGCACAGTTCTAGAAAAGCATCTATAGTACTATTTTACTTTGCTATGAAGAAAATGTTCATCTCATGGGCAAAATAGAAAAGAAAAGGAAGTAGAGTCAAAGTCTCAGGCTTGGAAAGGAGTTAAAGATCATCTGACAAAATCCCTTCACTTTTCTAGAAAAGCAGAATGGAGATCAGGATGAGAAAATGACTTGTCTAAGGTCTTTACTGCCATGTCAAGACCAGATTCCAGGTCTCTGGACTCCTAATTCAATACCCTTTTCCTTGCAACTTCTTCATGGAGTTGTTTAGCCTAAAATATGATCATTCTACCTCGTGGTCAGGTTGTATAGTTCAGGAATTAAGAAGGTGGAAGTAGGGGGGGAAAGAGAAAGATAGATATCAGACCAAATTGAATTATCTACTTGTTTCCTTACTCCTTCTTATCCTCATGTTTCATTTGTTGAATACCTATTTTGAGCAAACCTCTAAGTACTGACTCTATTCTGAGGACACAGAAGCAGATCTGGCTTCTAAGAACTCTAGGTCCAGCGGGGGTGAGGAGATGCCTTCTGCTAACTATAATATGAAGTAGTGGTGGTGGTCTTGTGCTGTGGGGTCATTTTCAACTCATAGAAACCCTGTGTAGGGTTTCCAAGGCTGTGAATCTTTATGGGAGCAGAAAGCCTCAACTTTCTTCAGCAGAGTGGCTGGTAGATTGTAACTGCTGACCTTGTAGTTAGCAGCCTAGCTTGTAATCCACCACACTACCAGGGATCCTTATAATACGCAGTTGTTTTTAAGTGTCATTGAGTCATTTACGATTCATAGTGACCCTGTATAGGGTTTCCAAGGAATGGCTGGTAAGTTTGAACCACTGATCGTGTAGTTCAAACCAACCTTGCAGTCCAGTGGTTATCTTACAGTGCCACACCAGAACTCTATAATATAAGCAGTGGAAGTTAACAAGTCATAAGACTTTTATAGGTAAAGCTCTTGAGAAAGTCTCAAGAGGGAGACATTTGGTACAGTTGTGACGGTTCATAAAGGAGATGACTTTTGACCCTGGTTCAAAAGGGAGGGGAAATGAGGATATTTGCAAACCCAGTCCTTCAGGCATAGGAGTGAATGAAGAGAGGGTAAAGGCCTAGAGCAGGGGTGGGAAACCATTCTTCTGCCAAAATGTATATCATCATTTGTGGGCCATACAAAATTATCAACTTAAAAATTAGCCTGCCATATTTGGTCAAACATTTCATTAACTCACCCCTACCCCTATGAGTTGGAAGGGCCTGGACAGCACTTAACAACAACAACAACAAATGTGATGGCTGTAACTGCAGTTGCCTTGGCAGTTACCAGATGATTTCATGGGACTTATATAGCCTGAGATTCTTGGTGTGGCATTGTGGGTTAATGAACTGGACTGCAAAGTTGTTTTTGAACTGCAAGATTGCTGGTTCAAGCTTACCAGCTGCTCCTCAGAAACCCTATACAGATCAAAGAGTCGGAGGTGACTCAATGGCACATAACAACAACATATAGCCTGAGGGCCAGATGTTCCCCATCCCTGGCCTAAAGGTAGAAATCAGTGAGTGGTAGAGTTTGGCTGTAAAGTGTCATGCAGATTTCCATTGAAGAGTGGAATGCATGAAGAGAAAACTGGGAAATAAGGAAGGCTGGCATGGTGGGTTACAGGATTAGACCACAAAAGCATTTAATTCCAGCCTAAATAGTATCAACTTTATTTTGTGGATAATGAGGCACCATGAAAAGTTTTTGAGCAGCATAATGATATCATCATTATGGTGGTGCTTCCAGAGATGAATCTGGAATGATGGGGGAATGGATGTCAAAATTGCATCCTACATAGCAGTACACACCAGGACAAGAATGTGACTATAAGCACCTATGAGGTTTGGGGAGTGTTACTATCTTAAACAAAGATGCCATGTTGGGGGACAGACTTTTGTACCCAACAGGGGTCTAATACTATTACTGTGTGTCTGTTCAGAGCAGGTGAGGACTCAATAACCATTTCTGTGGGTGGTGTCTTGCTCCAGACTCTTTGGGAACATGGTGTGTGGTTAGGAAGAAGCCAGCCCAATGTCCTGAGAAAGACAATTTTCATGCAGGGGAGCAGCAATTGTGCTCTGGTCTAAAATGTTCTTAAGTTGGTAGAAAATTAGAGTGAAATCTGCTTTTTTTTTTTTTAGCCTTTGTAGGAAAGAATGTAGGCAAAACAAAAAAGGTACCCCTCTTCTACTCAGAAAGATTACATGCATGTGCATACTTGCATGTGTGCCCCTGTGTGCATACACTCACAAATATGTGAAACTCAAGTTTCTAGCACAAAGGGAAAATCAGTGGATAGTGTTAGGCTACGGAGATGTCCCTGCCATCCTGGGTGTGGAAACTACATATAAATTCTGTCCTTGCAATTCAGTATCTCAATATGGGATTCTTTCCAAACTGACTGGAAGATGGATGATTTTTCCAGTTCTAATATGTGAGATGGTGTTTATATGAATTTTATTTTGTACAACTGGACTATCAATAAGAGACTGAGCTTAAAGTATTTTCACTCACAATGAAACACTATAGTTGAGAGCTATCGCTTCATCAGCGGTTTTTCTCTACCAAAAAGGCAGAAAACAAACAAACAACAACAAAAAAAAAATCCCACAAACATTTCATAAGCTTCTTGGGATATTGTCTGTATAAATCTTTTAAAGTCAGTGAGAAGTTATCTCTCCTCTCCCTGCTTTCTGTTTGCTGTTTATTTTTATTTATTTATTTTCAGAATAGCTTGGGGCTACATGAGGATTCCTTGGGTCCCTTCTAATTAAGAAGGATGGCCCAGCAGCAAACAGACCTTTCTCCAGTGTGAGCTGGGAGGGAGTTGGGAGGCAGATCAAAGAGTCCTGCCTATGAGGGGCTTGGATCACCAACACTGTGTTTTGCAGTGTCACATCAGGACTTTAAGTCTCAAATTATGGACCAGAAACTAACAAGCATGAACCTTGAGACGAGACACACACTTTCCTATCCAGACTGTTTCTATCTAGTTATGGATCTTTGACAAATGGTTTAAACTCTTTAAATCTTAGTTTGTCCAACTCTAAAATGGGTATGTTGTTGTTAACTGACCCCTGACACATGGTGAACTCATGCACAAGATTGGAGGGATCAGACTATTGTTATCTAGAGGGTTTACATTGTCTACCCTTCTTAGTCTGGAAGCTTTGCTGAAACCTGTGTATTATGGTGGAGTCCTGGTATGATGCTGTAAGTTAATGTGCTGGATTGCAGAGCTGGTAGTTGGTTTGAACAGCAAGGTTGGTGGTTCAAGCTCACCAGTCACTCCTTGGAAACCCTATACATGGTTGCTATGAGTCGGAAATGACTTGAATGCACTTAACAACAATAATAATTTGAGACTTGCTAGCTGAGATGAGCTGATTCAACAACAGCATGCATCATAGCAGTAGGCAAACCTCCACTGATGGACTAGTGGTGATTAAACATGCAGTGTATTTGTTGGGAGTCAAACCCAATCTTCCACATGGAAGGTGAGAATTCTACCAGTGAACTACCAGAGTCCTTTCAAATGGAGTTTGGAGTTTTTGTTGTTGTTAAGTGCCGGTGAAACAGTTCTGAATCACAGCCACCATGTGTGGGATTTCCAAGCAGTGGCTGGTGGGTTTGAACCACCAACTTTGTGGTTGGTAGTCCAGTTCTGATCCTACAGCACCACACTAGGGCAAGAAAATCTACACCACCAAACACATTGCTGTTGAGTTGATTCTGACTCACACTGACCCTATTTGACAGAATAGAACTGCCCCCTAGGGTTTCCAAGGTTGAAACCTTTATGGAAGCCAACTGCCACATCTTTCTTATATAGTATAGCTAGTGGGTTCAAACTACCAACCTTTTAGTTTACTAGCCAAGTGTTTACCATTACCTTACCAGGGCTCCTTAAATGGACATATTGTTGTTGTTTTTAAGTGCTGTCGAGTCAGTTCTGACTTATAATGATCCTGTATAGGGTTTCCGAGGAGTGACTGGTGGGTTTGAACTGCCAACCTTGTGGTTCACAGTCCAGTGCTGATCCTACAACACCTCACCAGGAGTCCATAGTCTACCTTATAAGAATGTGGTGAAGATTAAGTTAAACATGTATAAAGTGAGTAGCACAGTGCTTGGTCTGTAGTATCCAAGTGTCTAAGTAAAGGCTGATTTCCTTCCTTCCTTGAGGGGTGTCTGAGGCTGAAACTTCTTTTATCTGGCAATGAACTTGGAATTGGAAGAACTGAATCTGAGCCCTAGCTCTACCACTAGCAAATTTCCTTTGTTTGTAAAATGAAAGTGTTGGATAGCTTCTCTCTAAGGAGTCTTACAGCTTCAAACTGTCAGTAATTCTATCTGCCTGTCTAGAATATTATCAGTCTAAAGGAACCACATCAAGCTCCAAGCCCCCAAGTCCTAAAGACTTCTCCTAATTTATCTCTCCTGACAGTCTTAAACCAACTGTTTCAATCAATTGGCTAAATACTCTGTGAACTTTCCTGCTGAGAACTAAAATGCCATTCCCTGCCCTGCCCTTCCTTTCCCCAGATTTATACAAACACATCTCTGGCAAGGGCTCCTGTCCTAGCAGTGTTAGTAGCTTCTGTGCATGACTTTGCTATAAGGGGATACTGCCTCCAGATGCCTGCCAAGCACAATGCCTTCCACCTGGCAGGTACTTAAGGGTTTTAGAAATCAAAAATAACGTGTGTACACATGAAAAAAAATCACATAACTGATAATAATACTACAATTAAAGCAAAACTCAAATCCACTACCTATTGTGACCCTATATAGGGTTTTAGAGACTGTGAATCTTTATGGGAGCAAACAGTCTTATATTTCTCCTGTGAAGAGGCTGGTGGATTTGAACTGCTAACCTTTTGGTTAGTAGATCAACACCTAACTCTCTCTATATGTCCCACACTCCAGAAGCAACCTTTTAAAGGAGTTTTAATTTCTTTTGGTGGTTCCCATCACAATTCTAAATATGATGCCTGCAGTACAGTGGATTCTTTCATATGGCCCTTCTACCCACAGTTCTTGTAACTGCCACCAAACAACTTTCTCCTAATGAATATGGGTAAGAAAAGGTGGGAGAAGATGTTGATAGGATGATATGATTCAGTTGTGATTGTCAACGCACTTCGTTGTTGTAAAAGCTTGGAACTCTAAGGTGAGTTTAAAATAAGCCATCTCAGAAGCAGGAGGGGGGATCTTACTATCATCAAAGAAGTGCTGGGAATGGAATGCTTTTTTGGCCCCCAAGATCCCTGTAGGCATTTCTCAGCAACCCTAAATGAGCTTTGTAACACTGCTGGTGAAGGGCAGAGGTCCAAGGGTCCCAGGGCCAGAGAGAGGCCTGCTTATGTCCTGACTGGAAAAACTGTGCCCTGAGCATTGCTAACACTGAATTGTAACTTGCCAACTTCCCTAATAAACCCCATAATTGTGAGTATGATGTCTGAAATCTGTGCAGCCATTTGCAATGAGTTATTGAGTAAGGCTGAGTAGAGGATGCTGTGGGAAAGATGGTTTGATGTCATTATTTTTGGAATGCTCAGAGGTTTTCCATTGACTCAACAATAAGAAAGACGATTTAGCTCATTAGTAATAACTCCTTAAGATTCTCAATATGTCTCTTAGAACATTTTTTACTTCGTGTGTTGCTTATCTTTCTTACTTTACAAGATCTGTTTATTACTTGTTTCATCAACTGTAACACTTGACACTCTCCACTGTAAAATGAGGCTATTAGTCATCTTGTCTTCCCTGAACCTCTCTTCTCCTACATACACCTCCCTAGACAGTTGGGCTTTTCCTTTACATTGTTAAGGTGGTATGGGGATGATTAAGTCTTCTGTGGTTTGTTTACAGGTTAATGCTTAACACTGCAAATCAATAAACAGAGCTTTTGTAATGAAAACTGTATTTTTCTTTTTTTCAGTGCAGTGAAAGAGTATATTTATAACCTTCAATAACATGCCCCGTGCTGAGAAGGATTCGTCTCGTGTCAGGATCAAATAGAATTTATCTCTTTTATATTACCAATTGTCAAAATGATGGCACATTTTAATTTGTCTTATATTTGAACTAGGACTTTCTTGCACAGTTTGTTTATTCAGGAATTTCTCATTGCTTTTCTCTTCCACTTATTTAATATCTGCCTTCTTCATTGTACCAGTAACACTCATGTATACACCTTGAAAAATTGTATTCCCTTCTTGAACATGTTTTTCTTGGACCTCATTGACTTCCTGGTATAATTTGTACCAAAATACTCTCTGGACCTCTAGCACTTTCTGATAATTATCTTAGAATTCTAGGACCTTCTAGCAATTATCTTAGAGCTCCTTTTCATTGGACTCTTACCATCTTCAAGAACTGTCCTCTGGGAGAAATTTTTTAAATGGAACCTTCAAATAACTAAAATATATTTATTTTGTCTTTCCACTTGATAGATCGCTTTTCTAGCTAGAGATTTCTAGATTAACATATTTACCTCAGACAATCGAAAGACTAGCTTTGGTGTTTTCTATTATCAATGTTAATGAGGAAAAGTCTGATGGTAGTTTTATTTTTAACCTCTTTGTAATTCTGCTTTTTCTTTTCGGAAGTTTTTAACCCTGAAGTTCTGGAGTTTCATTAGAATGTGTCTGGATATGGGTCTTTCTAAAAAATTCACCTGTAGCATCTTCTAGGTTCTTTCTATCAGAAAACTCATGCCTCTTACATCTATGGTAAATCCTTTAAAAAAATTACTTGTTTAATAAAATTTACTCCTCCAGTGTTCTCAGTTTTGACTCTTTCTGAGACTATTAGAGCATTACTTTTTAAAATTAGACTCTGTTACCTGATTTAATTTTCTTTCCTCTGGAATTGACTTTTTATGTTGATCTTTCTTTTTCATCTGTTGAATGATCCTTGATTACCCTCTTATATTTATGAAGAAAGACTAGGAAGGCTGAGAGAAAGCTCTCTTAGCTGGACTTGCTCTTGTTGTCACTCTAATTGATGGCAAGCCATTTTGCATGTCCCTGCTCCTGGATGCCTGCTTGATGGATAACTCATTCTGAAAGTGAATATTTCCATTGGCAGCACTACTTCTCTCCATTCACTTGACTTGTTAAAGGAGAGGCCTCTTTATCTCTTCCCTACGATTGAAAAAGGAGTCCTTAGTTGATGCAAACAGCTAAGTGCTAGGCTGCCAACAGAAAGTTTGAGGGTTCAAACACACCCAGAGGTGTTGTGGTGATTTTCTTCCATTCATGGTCACAGTCATGAAAACCTTATGGAACACAGTTCTACTCTGCATACATAGGGTTATCATGAGTTAGAAGGCACTCAATGGCTACTGGTTTTTGCTCTTTGTTTTAAATGGTTAAGCATTCTGCTACCTTTTTCTCTGGCAAACAGAGATCAAGACCATTTAGATCTTTAGGTAAGCACAGAGACGTGTTTACTTTTCCTCCTCACTTTCATGCTTCTGTATAGGTGATCTCTTTTCTGCACATTCTGTGGCATTCTCCTGGGCAATTGGGCTCCTTACACTGCTGTAAGCTCCTCCTGAAAAGTGGCTGTGAGCACTTTATTTCCTCCATCAACCTTGTCATCTTCTTTTTATCTTTACAAACTGCTTGTGGCTCTCCTTCTGTTCTGTTTGCTGTTCTTTCTTTTAATCTTTTATTATTACTTTAGTAACATCTCAGGGAAGAAAAAGACAAATGTGTGCTTGATCCACAATCTTGTAACAGAAGCCTCTTAATCATACTCTTTGAGTCAGAACATGACTAAAATAGATACACAGATTTCTATCTCAATAAACCAAAGATGATGCTGGCATCACTAGCTAATGATCTAATTGTAGTCAACTGTTAAACCATTATTATACACTATTACTCATTCACTTTATCATGATGCCACTCACGTTTGGTGGAATCTGAGGAACAGCAGAAACTTAAGGATAGAGATGTGAAGAGAAGATACACTGAGGTGGATTATAGCCTCACACACACACATGCCACTAGATACAAAATCTGTAAATGTGTTGCCATTTCCCAGAGTGTCCTCAAGAGCACCAACCTTACAAAGTGTTAGTAGTTAGGTATTATAAGAAAGCATTCTGTGATCAAATAACTTTAATAATTCCTAGCTTTAACAAAAAATAAACAGACTCCTTTACTGAAGAATTTCTCAAAAGCTTAACACGCCAACATGACTTCCGACTCTTCAAGAGTAGAAAATGAAATGAAGCATTTCTCACATCCCATTGATCATCGTACATCCTCTTGTCATTGTATAGAATACACCATCAAGCATATTTTGGAAACCCTACTCTATTTCTGCTACAGAGAGCAACTGCAGAAAGTAAGCAAGCAAGAAAGAAAATCATGAAAGAACTGAAGGCAAAGCAAAGTAGAGTGTATCTAAATCTATATCTTATAATATTTTCTGTTTTTCTGACTTTAGGGCTGTCCTCTCATCAAGATCTGAACTCTTTTTGGCAGATAACTTCATTTTACTTGGATCTACAATTAACACTCATGGAAGCACCAGTCAAGAAATCGAAGGATGTATTGCATTAGGCAACTCTGCTGCAAAAGACCTCTTTAAAGTGTACAAGAGCAAAGATATGTAAGTTTGAGGATTAAGGTGCACCTGACCCAAGCCTTGGTGTTTTCAAATGCCTCACATGCATGTAAAAGCTGGGCAGTGAATAAGAAAAACCTTAGAAGAATTGATGCATTTGAATTATGGTGTTGGAAAAGAATATTAAAAACAGTTCCATGGACTGCCAAAAGAACAAACAAATCTGTGTTGGAAGAAGTACAGTCAGAATTTTCCTTAGAAACCAGGATGGTGAGACTTTGTCTCTCATACTTGGAACATTTTATTAGGAGAGACCAGTTCCTATATTAAGACATCATGCTTGGTAAAGTGGAGGGTCAGTGAAAAAGAGAAAAACACACACAGTAGCAGCAGCAGTGGACTTAAGCATAACAACAATTGTGAAGATGGCACAGGACCAGGCATTGTTTCTTTCTGTTGTGCATAGGTTGGAAACACCCCATTGATACCTAACAACAACAACAACTGGATAGAGAATGTGAAAAGTTGTTTTAATCCCATATCCACCCTTAATTTGCAGCATGACCTTGGACAAGTCCTTTATTTCTTTGTTTCTTGGGTCTTCCTAATACAACAGAGGATTAAACTATGTGGCCATCATGCTTGTTTCCAGCTCTGACATTCTGACAGTCTAATATGAATTGCAGCATTTTGAAATCTCCTTAGGTTTGGTAGACCAGGGCAATAACTCAGAGGGGCTTGATAGCCATAGGTTTGCATTGGCTGATGTTCCAAAGTAGATCACCCGCCTTATTTCCTAGCTCAATTCAATCAGGGAGCTCTGGTGACACCTGCTTACCATCATACCAACATGCACATTTCCATTAATGGACAGTCACCTTATATGTAAATGGCATAAGAGGTGTACTGTGGGAATTGAATCAGGGTCTCCCACTTGGAAGGCAAGAATTTTACCACAGAGCCATCATGGCCCACATAATGAGAATGCTCAAAGAATACCACACAGGGTTGAATGGGATCCTTTAGGAAAAAGAGATGATTTCAAAAAAATCCATGGAAAATTCACTGTCTTTTCATTTCAGTTGGCCATGAACTTGTTAAAGCTACCATGTACTAAACTTCAAAAAGATAGAGAGATTCTTGCAAATCATTGGATCTAGTCCTTTCACCTTGAGGATTAGGAAACTCAGTCCAGTGGGGTAAAGGATTTTCCTGAGCTCTGTAGTGGCAGCTGATCTGTGTTAGGAACCAGCTCCTTAAATTGAAGCCCTGTGCACTTTCATTCTCTAACTCTGCCTTGACATCAATACACTTGGTCCCCGACTTACAACATATCACATTATGATGAAGCACACTTACACATTTGATTTTTCAAATGTTTATCTTAGTAATATGTTGTATGTATTTTGCTGATATTATCTTTCTCAGATGTTCACTTGCAGATACTCAGATTTATGATTTACTGATCAAAACAGTGCTGGATTCATGAACATGTTGTTTTTATTCTTGGGTGCCATTGTATCAGTACCAACTCATAGCTCCATTTTGCAAAACAGAACAAAACACTTCCCAGTGCTGCACCAACCTCACAATTGTTGCTATGCTTGAGCCCATTGATGCTGCCACGGTGCTGATCATCTCATTGTGGGTTTTCCTTTTTTAAACTGATCCTCCACTCTACCAAGCATGATGCCATTCACTGATAATGTCTGAAGTATGAGAGACAAAGTTTGGTCATATTGGCTTCTAAGGAGCACTCTGGCTGTACTTCTTCCAACACAGATTTGTTAGTTCTTTTGGCAGTCCATGGTACTTTTAATATTCCCCTCCAACATCATAAATCAAATACATTAACTCTTCTATGATCTTCCTTATTCACTGTCCAACTTTCACATGCATATGAGGCTAATGGAATTACCATGGCCTGGGTCAGGCACACCTTAGTCCTCAAACTGACATCTTTGCTCTGTAACATTCTCTATCCAGTTGTTGTTGTTGTTAGGTACCAATGGGGTGTTTCCAACCCTATGCACAACCCTATGTGTAACAAATTTACTTAATGCAATATGTTGTTTGATTTCTTGACTGTTGCGTCCATGAGTATTGATGGTTAATCTGAGCAAAATGAATTCTTTAGCAACTTCAATCTTTTCTGCGTTTATCTTGATGTTATTTATTGGTCTACTTGTTAAGGTTTTTGTTGTCTTTACATTGAAGTGCAACCCATACCAAAGGTGTTCATCTTTGTCAATAAGTATGTTCATAAAAATACTGACAAGAAAGGCAATAATAATGAAAACAAAGGGAAAATGAGGTATTTGACTTATGTCATAAACGACTTATGATGGAATCATTGGAATAGAGCTCTGTCATAAATCAGAAACTACATGTATTTGAGATTAGTTCTGCTATCCTCCACTGCCAGGACTTAAATGCATTACTTTTCTGTATCTTCATTTAAAAGTACTTTGAAGAGAAATGGTATCAGTTTTTTAGATCAAATGATTAGAAAAACCAAGTGTGTTCATTTATGGAGGGACAAGAGGAAAAAGGAATTGATTTTTCTTGATAGTATTACTAAGCCTAGCATGATGGATTTCATTTTAGCCTGAAAGTAGTAGTGCAATTCTGTTTGGCAGGGTCCTGTAAACCAAAAATGCAAAGAAATTCGCTCCACAACAAAAACCCTCTTGCTCACATTCCAAAGTCACAAGCAAAATTCCATAGACGATATTTATATTTGCTTATGTGTGGCAACAATAGTGAGGTTGGCCCCGGATCTTGCAGTGTTTTGTTATGCTGTGCATAGGGTC
>NW_006408534.1:8651966-8667639 GCF_000296735.1 Chrysochloris asiatica | reverse complement strand
AAGTTGGTTCTGACCCATAGCAACCCTGAACAGGGTTTTTGAGGCTGTACATCTTTACGGGAGAAGAAAGCCTCATCTTTCTCCTGTGGAGCAGCTGGTAGTTTTGAACTGTTGACCTTGCAGTTATGAAAGAGATTAAATAGGCAAGTAGAGTTCAGAGAAATCTACTACCACCAAGAAAGAAGAGTCAAGATTGAAGTGTGTCCTTTGGACCTGGGGTCCTGGCACTATCTGAGTCTTAGACCCAGGGAAAGATTGATTCTGAGACGCATGGGGATCAACAAATGGGGGTCAACCTACAGATGCTGAAGGGACACGAGGACCTTAGTTCACAGCTGACTCTGAATTTGAACTTCTTGCTTTTTAAACTACGAGAATAAATTTCTGTTTGTTAAAGCTATCCACTACCCACTTGTGGTCCTTTTGTTACAGTGGTACTAGATAACTAAGACACAGCCCACTGCTTAACCCATAGCACCACCATGGTTCCTCAAGATATGATGGGGGTGGGAAAAAAAAACAAACAAAAAAAATCACTTGCCACTGAGATAATTCCGACTCATAATGATCCCATGTGTTTAAGAGTAGAACTGTTCTCTGTAGGTTGTCAAATGTTGTCATCTTTCAGAAGTGGATATAGCTTTATAGATGTAGATATACCTGCTTATAAATCCCTGACCTTTTTTGGGGAGTCATGAGCATTATTGTTGTTGTTTTTTTTAATAACCAATGGGTTTTATTTTTTTTTAAAAAAAGTCAATAATCTCTACATACCTGTTGTGTGTATTGGTGTGTCAGCAAAAAAAAAAAAAAAAAGATAATAAAAGTCAAAGCAAGTAAATAGAAGGAAACAGAAGCTAAAATGCTGAGAAACCAGTTTTTCCACTCAGAGCTCATTTTGGTAATCCTCAAGGAAAATAGAAAAGCACTTGGCCTGACAAGAGGGAGAATAGAGGAACCAAATAACAACTAAACAATTGATTTAAGCTGATGTGAAGTGGAAAGCAGGAGAGAGAAAAGTATCTGCTGCAAGAGATAGAGAAAGGAAGGAGTTAGAGGACCAAATGGTTTCAGAGCAACAAAACCAACTTTGGAAAGAAAGAATCACAAAATCAAATTTTCCCTTTTCTACTTATGTCCTTAGCTCTGGAATCAGATTGTTCAATTTTTGTTTTAAATCCCAGAATTGTCAGGGTATAAAAATCTTTCATGTTATGTTTTACATTTTTGCTACGAGCTAGTAGGTTTTATTACGTTTTTTGTGCATTTCATTGATTTTTTTTTTTTAATTAAAATTTTGAAAAAGTAATTTTTTTTGCCCATTTCATTGTGGGAGCCTCACAGGCTTCTAGCCTCAATAACTTCTGATGTTCCATGTGCTGAGGCCCTCAGATGTCTCATTGCTTAAGAAGGAGTGTGACTCATGGGCTATTGACAACCAATAGGAAAGCCACAGAGTAGTTGGCCCAGCCACACAATTGAGATGCAAGGAAAGGCTGACAATCCACAAGTCACACACGTGCTGCCTGGGAGAGTCTGGGGGCACTAAGATACCACTGTTCCATCAAATTCTTTATACTTGAGAGGATTAAGGTCACAGGCTGGAATGGGAAGTCTGAGAGGCCTGCTTGATGTAGGTTGGGCAAGGCAAGATGGTTTCTAAGTGACCTTCCCACTTCTTGCTTACATTCCCACTTCCATACATTCTGCACATAGCAGCCAGAACCATCTTCTTAAACATAATTTAGCTTGTTGCTCCCTGTCTTAAACTCTTCAGTGGCTTTCCACAACCACAAATTAAAATCAGAATCCCTTGCTATGTCCATAAGGAAGACCCAATGGAATCTGACTCGTGACAGATACTATAGATTGGTTCGTTCAACTCCCCAACCAACTTTCTTCTCTCTTACCTCTAGCCTTTACTGAGACATGAAAAATTTAAATGTGTTGATTTAAATTGCAGATCAGAGTAACCATGTGACATAGATCTGGCCGAAGAAATGGAACAGAATTGTATTGATAAGTTCTGATCCATAGTGATGCTATGTACAACAGAATGAAATACTGCCTGGTCCTGTGCCATCCTCATGACTGCTGCTATGCTTGAGCTCATGGCTGCTGCACTGTGTTGGGGGTTGTCATGTGTACCCCTAGTCCTTCTTCTTAGGAGTCTGAAGAATCGGTCTCACTGAGTCGCTGATTCTCAATTACACATGTACAACAAGCCTTCACTCAAAAGCAGTTTAATGCAAAGTTGAAAGTTCACTTCAAAGAGAGAAGAGGGTCTAGTTCCATGGATGGAGAAAACTCTGTGGGATTGGGGTGTGCTAGCCTATAAGACTATGGAGTTTCCTCCTCCAAGAGTGAGCTAACACATGTAGATTAGGGGGAGTGGTATGCTAATTTTTCTCTTGTATGTTCATCTGTATTTCCCCATGGTGCCAGGGAGAAGAGGGACATAGACTTCTGAGACTTTTTGATACCCCCTTTCTGGTTTAATGTTATAGCTGGATTTGTCATCATGATTTCCATGGTGATTATAAACTGTCATGGTGCCAAGGGGTGTGATTTTTAGTATTATAACAAGGTAAAGGATGATCTAAAGGCGCAGATACCCCTAGTACCCTTGTGTAGGTATGGGTGGGACTTTTGTGGTTAGGTGCTCAGCTATTTCGGCTGGTCTGAATGTGTCTCCTGCTTCTCCTGATCCCTGCCTAGTAGGGGAGGACTCAGGGCAAAAGGATGGTTACTAAGCCAGTGTAGGAGAAGCCCAGGGGTCCTAACCTGTCCCTGACAGGAATCTATCTCTCTCTTTTTTACTGGTCTTCCACTTCATTAAGCATGTCCTCGAGGGACTGGACCCTCTTGATAAAATGTCCAAAGTATGAGAGATAAAATGGGATTATCTTGGCTTCTAAGGAATATTCTGGCTGTTATGAATCCAGCTGAAATTTCATGGTCAGCAGTTCGAAACTACCAGCTGTTCCGTGGGAGAAAGATGAGGCTTTCTGCTCATGTAAAGATTTACAGCCTAAGAAACCCTGTACAAGGTCGCTATTAGTCAGAACCAACTCCACGGCACATAACAACAACAATTACTTCTTCCAACACAGATTTGTTTGTTCTTATGAAGTTCATGGTACTTTTAATATTATTCTCTAACACCATAATTCAAATGCATCAATTCTTCTACAGTCTTTTTATACACTGTTCAACTTTCACATGCAGATGAGGTTATTGAAAATACCATAACTTGGGTAAGGTATACTTTAGTCCTCAAATTGACATCTTTGCTCTTTAACATTTTAAAGAGGTCTGGTGCAGCATATTTGCCTAATGCAACAAATACATCATTTGATTTCTTGACTGCTGTTTACATGAGTGTTGATGGTGGATCCAAGCAAAACGACATCTCTGACAACTGCAATCTTTTCTCCATTTATCACAATGTCATTTTTATTTTCTTTATATTGAGGTGCAACCCATACCAAAAGCTGTAATCTTTTATTTTCATCAGTAAGTACATTAAGTCCTCTATGCTTTCTGTAAACAAGGTTGTATCATCTGCATATCACAGATTGTTAATGACTCTTCCCCCAATCCTGGTGTCACATTCTTCTTCATATAATCTAGTTTCTCAGATTATTTGCTCAGCACACAGATTGAATAATTATGGTAAAAGAACACATCCCTGGAGCATACCTTTCCTGATTTTAAACCATTCAGTGTACCCTCCCTCTGTTTGAATGACTGCCTCTTGGTCTATGTACAGGTTCCACATGAACACAATTAACATGTTAAGAATTGGAATACCCATTCTTTGCAATGTTATTCATAGTTTGTCATGATCCACACAGTTGAAAGGCTTTGTGTAGTTAATAAAGCACAGGCAAATATCTTTCTGGTATTCTCTGCTTTCAGCCAGGATCCATCTGATGCCAGCAATGATATTCCTCATTTCACATCCTTGTCTGAACCCCACTTTCCCGTATGTTGTTGCCATTTTTGAATTATCATTAGCAAAATTTAGTTGCATGTGAAATTAATGATATTTTCTGATGATTTCTGCATTCTGTTGGGTTATCCCTCTTTGGGGTGGGCACAAATATGGATGGATCTCTTTCAATCAGTTGGCCAGGTAGGAAAGGGAAGTTTTCCTAAAGTTCCCATTAGATGTCAGATAGGCAGTAAATAAATTTTAGTATGCTGTTGTTATTGTTGTTAGGTGTTGTCGAGTCAGTTCCGACTCTTAACGACCGATGTACAACAAAATGAAACACTGCCTGATCCTGCAGTATCCTCAAAATGGTAACGATATTTGAGCCCATTGTTACTGCCAGTGCATCAATCTATCTTGTTGAGGATCTTCTTCTTTTTCATTAACTCTCTTTCAAAAAGATGTCCTTCCCCAGGAACTGGTCCCTCCTGACAACATGTTCAAAGTATCTTAGAAAAAGCATTCTTATTTCTACAGAACATCCCAGCTATACTTCTTCCAACACAGATTTGTTTGCTCTTCTGGCAATCCATGGTATATTTTTGCCAAAAATAAAAAAATTGGGGGTCAACACTATAACTCAAATGCATCAAATGTTCTCTGTTCTTCTTTATTCATTGTCCAGCTTTCTCATGCACATGAGGCATGTCCCACATATCCCATGGGGAACACTTATACTGATTTTTTTGTTGTTGTTGCTGTTTATCTGACATTCACATTTAATTGGGTATCTTATTTTATTCAGAAACTCAACATACTGGGTGTTTTAGGAAAATTTCCCTTCTCTACAAATTCCTTTTATTCAGGATGGACGCATGGGCATAATGGCTGGAGGTGTGGTAGATGTTTTGTGATCGGTAAGGAACAGGATAAGCATGTGAACTAAAAGGTAGAGTTGAGTCACTAATGGCATTGCTGGACATCTGTACCAGTGCTCAACAGCCTGTCTCTGTCTGGCCTTCTTGCTCTGGAAAAACAAGGCAAAACTCCCAAGATCCTAACCTAAGTCACTGTAGATAGGCCTTTTGGTTTTTGTGGCTGAAACCTATGCTTGTCTCATGTTCCTTGTATCTCTAGTATCCAATACAACACTTGGGACAGTGTTTCTTCTAAACATTTACTGAATAGATAAATAAATGGTATTTTACAAAAACAACAACAAATCAAGCAGCAAATTCACATCGCCTCCTAGTATCATATCCAAAATAGTACCATCTTTCTCATTTATATCGGGAAAGACTATTTTTGTCCCTTTTGAAGGGTTCTTTCTTTGAAATACACATAGAAAAAAAATCAATTTTTTAAATGCCTGGAAGTTTGGACTCTTAAGATCAGAATCTTTCAAATTGTGGTTTTCAAACTATTAGGAGGCCATGAAATCCATTTAGTGGGTCATGACCAACATTAAATAAAAAGGAGCAGCAGCAGAAAGAAGAAGAAATAGAGTAAAAATTTTAAATCTCAGCATTGACTTCTGTTTTTGTGGTGGGGAAGATAATGAGTGCTGATGCATATATATGCTCACACATGCACACTTTTATGCCTGATGTCATGATGGAAAATGCATTTTCCTAGTGTGGCACTGTGGGCTAATGCATCAGACTACAAAGTCGTTTGAACTGCAAGGTCGATGGTTCAAGCTTACCAGCTTCTCCTTGGAAACCCTATATAGACAGGGTCGCTATGGGTTGGAATCGACTTAAAGGCACTGAACAACAACAAAATAGTAAATTACAGAGTCCTGGTGTGGTGCTGTGGGTTAATGTGAAGGACAGCAATGTTGGTTTGAACTGCAAGGTTAGCGGTTCAAGCACACCAGTCACTCCTCAGAAACCCTATACAGGGTTCAGCATGGGTCAAAACTGACTTGATGGCACTTAACAACAACAATCCCAGCACCAAATAGGAGTCCTTTGTGGCCCTGTGGGTTATAATGTGTGGGATTGCTGGACTGCAAAGTCAGTTTGAACTGAAAGATTGGCAGTTCAAGCTCACCAGCTGATCCTGGGAAACCCTGTACAGGGTCACTATGAGTTGGAACAGACTCAAAGGCACTTAACAATAACAAACAACATAGTAAATTTAAAATGACAAATTGAAAGCCAAGCTCAAGATGAGTATTATCAAATTCCAGATGTCTATATGTGGAAATTATATGGACTTCTGGTTTGGCGCAGTAGGATCAGCACTGGACTGTGAACCACAAGGTTGGCAGTTCAAACCTACCAGTTGCTCCTTGGAAGCCCTATACAGAGTCACTATAAGTCAGAATTGACTTAACAGCACTTAATGACAATAACAACATATATGGAAATTACACTGGTCCAATTCTTGTTCTAGAGCCATTTATCATTAACTGGGTGACTTTGGGAGGTGACATAATCTATTTGGAGACATTTTATGATTTATAAAGCTCTTTCATACCAACAATCTTAGAAGAACCTGGTAGAATTGATGTTCTCTCCAAGTGTAGCTATATGGCTAACATGACAGTCACTAGTCACATGTGACTATGGAGCATTGAAAAGTGGCTGGTGAGAATGAGACACTGAATAGTTTCTTTTATTTAATTTTCATCTATTTAAAGTTAAAAACTGATACTTCATTCAGTTATTGGAAGAATGTGTTTGGGATAACTTGGGTATGTAAAACTATCTTTTTGCAACTATGAACTTTGTGAAAACAGATCAAGTATTTCAGAGGAAAATTTAGCTTCCCAACTGAAATGTACCATAAGTGTAGATTACAAAAACAACTGAAGTTGAAAGTCTTTGTACAGGAAAAAAGAATATATACTATCTCATTAATAATGTTTTATATTTATTATATGTTGAAGTGATAATGTGTATTATTGGGTTAAGCGAGTTATGTTATTTAAATTAATTTCATCTGTTTCTTTCTACCTCTTTAGTGGCATTTAAAGAAAATAAACAATTACATTTTGGGCTGAGGTTATATTTGTACTGGATGGCAAGACTCTCAGGATTAAATGTCTTGCATCAAACCACAGGATGAGTAAGTGCTTCCATCCCTGATACAAGCCAGGTCATTTGACTCCAAATCCATGGTTCTTTCCATGGAACTACGACACGCCGCAGCTCACTGGGACTCACTGCTCTTATCTATAAAAGCCCTGAATGAAATAGAAGATAATAGTAATGAAGTTGTTGTATTTTGACTCATAGTGACTTTGTATGTAGTTTCTGAGGAGCAAGTAGGTTTGAATTACTTACCTTGTGGTTAGCATTCCAGTGCTTATTCTACAGCGCCACACCAGGCCCTAATACTAATGATGTTGTCAAGTCAGTTCCACTCATAGCAACTCTGAATAGGATTTCTGAGAATCATCTGGTGAGTTTGACCCACCAACATTTTAGTTCACAGCTTAATGTTTATTGTACATATCAGGAGCCCAATACTAGTAATAAGGATGGCTAATGTTTATGTCTTCAAAGGAACCCCAGTGCCACAGCAGTTAAACACTCAGCTGCTGTCCTAAATGTTGGTGGTTTGAACCCACAAGTTGCATCATAGGAGAAAGATGTGGCAGTCTACTTCCATAAAGATTGTTGGTGTTAAGTGCTGTCGAGTTGGTTCTGACTCATAGCAATCCTATATAGGGTTTCCAAGGAGTAGCTAGTGGGTTTGAACTGTCGACCTTGTGGTTAACAGTCTAGCATTGTTCCTACAGCACCACACCAGGATTCTGCCATAAAGATGACTAGCTTGTAAATCCTATGGGGTAGTTCTACTCGTCACCCTGAATGAGTTAAACCAATTTGATGGCAATGGGTATTATATTGTGGATATTATGCAAACATTATACAAAGTTTACCTCATTTGATTTTCCAGCAACCAACAAATATAGTATTATTATATCTACTTTTTTGCTGAGGAAACTGAGGCTCAGAATTATCAATTAATTTTCCGGTGAGTGGTTATAATATCAGTTCAAGGTGGTGACCCAGAGTCCAGGAACCCACATAGGAACCTGGACAGTTGGGGCCATTTTTTAAACTTTCACACTTACAAAAGACTTACAAAAGCCGTCGGACTCTGTTTGGGAAGGTACCATATAGCTTTCTTTCTTAGAGTCCTGTTAGCTTCATTTCCTTGGGAAAATAATGTCTGCTGATCTTGCTGCCGATTCTAACATTATTAAACAGAAATACCCAATCTCCACAGTCTTTGAATATATAGATATGGTTCAAGAAGGTGACTTTGTATCTGAAATACTTCCAGCCAGAAAATTGAAATATGGGCTTCATTACTATGTGTGCTTATTTAAAGATCTGCTTACAGTGTGAGACTTCATTTCAATAACAGTTTTCAAATATATGGGCAAATTCTACTTTAAGGGGGAATATATATATATATATACTGCTCCATGGGAGAAAGATGAGGCTTTCTACTCCCGTAAAGATTTACACCCTCGGAAACCCTATACAGGGTCGCAACCGACTCGATGGCACATAACAACAACAACAACATATATATAGAGAGATATATATATATACACTCTACATGTGATTATTACATAAAATTTAGGGGAAAAAACAGCAAGAGAAAAATTTATCTATTGTCTCACGACTCAACCTTCCTTGTTGTCTTTGTTTTAGGTTCTTCCACATATGTTTTTTTGGTAAGTGTTGTCAAGTTGTGTCCAACTCATAGCGACCCTGTAAAGGGTTTCTGAGAAGCAGTTGATGGGTCTGAACCACCAACTTTGTGGTTCTGAGTTCGGTGCTTATCCTATAACACCACACCATAGACAGAGGTTTATTGTTTGTTGTTTTTATTTTTTAATTCCACTAACTGTATTTTCCCCCTTGCTTTTTTACTTAACATATCATAGGCATGTCCCATGTTTTTAGAAGCTTTTCTAACATTTTTATAAATACTTGTATAATATTCCAACGAGTAGATTTGCTGTATTTCAAATACTTCTTTAGAAAATTAACTTACTTCCAATTTTTTTGGCTTTTGTATATAAAGCTGTTCTCCTGTTCATAAGAAATTACAGTCTTTCTGGATAATAGTCCACCAACATATATCAAAAACTTTACATTAGGCAAACATATATTTTGACCCAATAATTTCAGGAATTTACTCTAAAGAAATATATATACATTCACCAGCTGCTCCCTAGAAACCCTATATAGGGTCACTATGCGTCGGGACTGACTCAATGTCACTTAACAACAACAATATTGATGAGTAGCCCTGGAGGCATGATAGGAGAAGTACTGGATTGCTAACCAAACTCTCCAGCCACTTTGTGAAAAGAGCATGAGGCTTTCTGCTTCTATAAAGATTTACAGCCTCAGAAACCCTGTACAGGGTTGCTATGAGTCAGAATCTAATTTGGTTTGGTTCGATACACATACACGCACATATACACAGTCCTGGTGTGGCACTGTGAGTTAATGCTCTGGGCTGCAAAGTTGGTTTGAACTGTAAGGTGGTTCAAGCTCACCAGCTGCTCCTTGGAAACCCTATACAGGGTTGCTTGGGTTGGAATCAACTCGATGGCACTTAACAACAACAACAATATATGTTTGTGCAGAAAGACTTTTATGCAAAATGTTTGAGCATGATTTATGTGAGCAAATATTTAGACATGGCAAATGTCCAGCAGTAGGAAATAGGTTATGTAAAATATGATTTATATATGTGAGGAAGTACTTTAGGAAGCCATTAAAAATATTGTCTCAAAGAAAAGGTGAGAATTATTAAATATTAGTAAGAATAACAATGGTTTCTGTAATTGAGTACCAGAGTTTGTAATTATATATATATATTCAGGATCTAACTTAATCCTTAACAATTCTATGTGTTTGATACTATTATTATCAATTCCCTTTGTACAGATGAGAGGGTTAGGGCCACATAATGAACTGAAACACAACCACAAATATTCTGCATTTAGGCCTTGACTCCTTCACCACTGGGGTAGACTAAGCAAGAGTTCCAGTGATATGAATGTTGTGATTCCTGGAACCTGTGAATACGCTACTTTATACAACAAAAGGGACTTTGCAGAGGAGATTAAGTGAAGGATCCTGAGATGGGATACTATCCTGCATTATCTGGTGGGCTCCAGGTAACCATGATTGTCTTCATAAGAGGGAGGTCGAGGAGTCAGGGTTAGAGAAAGATGGGATGAGACAGAGGTCGCAGTGCTAGAGGTTCTAGAACCTGGAAAAGGTAAGAACTTAGGTTCTTCCCTGCCCCTTCAGAAGGGGCTTTGCGTACTCATTTTAGGCTTCTAACTTCAAGAAGTTGTTGAGTGCTATCGTGTTGGTTCTGACTAATAGCAACCTGTATAGGGTTTCTGAGGAGCGACTGGTGAGTTTGAACTTCCAACCTTGTGGTCCATCAAGTGCTTTACCCTACAGCACCACACCAGGATTCCAAGATAATAAATCTGTGTTGTTTTAAGCCACAGATTCTGTGGTAATTTGTTACAGGAGCAATAGGAAACTGATACAACCACCATGCTGTACAAATACCTAGACTGTTTACAATCTATCATTAGATGGGAAAAGCTTACATAAAGGCATTATAAAACAGATTATATAATGTGACCCCAATTTAGTAAAATATAATAAATACAGGAATTGTTGTTAAGTACCCATCAAGTTGGTTTCGATTCATAGTGACCCTGTATGAGTTTCCAAGGAGTACCTGGTTAGCTTGAACTTCCAACCTTGTGGTCCAGTGCATTATCCCACAGCACCACTCCATATAACTGTCTTGGTGGTGGTTGTTGGTAAAGTGCCGTCGAGTTGGTTCTGACTCATAGCAACCCTGTAAAGGGTTTCCAAGGAGTAGCCGGTGAGCTTGAACTGCCTATCCTACAGTTCAAACTGACCTTGCAGTCCAGCACATTAACCCACAGCACCACACGAGGACTCCAAACACATGAATAAAATATAGAAAAGAAAAAAAAAAAACACTCTTGAGCATATTCACCAGAATGCTAAATGAGTAGGTCTGGATAGTAGAATATTTTTCTTTATACATTTTTGAATTTTCCCACATAGCTATTATTTTTGACATTTGAAAAATACACCACAGCGACTTTTATGCAGGATTAAAAGACAAAAATAAAAACAAAAAACATATCTTAAGCCTGGCCCTGGCCCCACTCTCTCATGCAGTTCCATTCCTTGTGAACTCCATGGCTTTTCCCAGACTGTACATTTTGCCCTCCTTCGCCTCCCATTTCTCATTACTCTACTTCATCCCGCTAAATTCAGCTTACCCTTTAATACTCAGCTCAGGATCACTTCTCCAAAGATACCATCCTAATCCTTCATTCGAGCTACGTTCGTAACCCTGCATTTGGCACACACTACGTGTGGTCAACATTACTACCAGCCTTACCATATTCTGTGTCCTCCACAGAGTCTCTTGGGAGTGAAAACAACTGCTAACTGAGAGGTTGGAGGTTTGAGTCTGCATACAGCTTCTTCGAAAGATAAGATCTAGCAATCTACTTCTGAAAAATCAGCCTTTGAAAACCCAGTTTTACTTTGATCTATTCAGAGTTGTCATGAATTGGAATCAATTCGATAGCAACTGGGTTTTAGCCCCTGGGTGGTACAAATAGTTAACATGCTTGCCTGCTAAATGAAAAGTTGGCCAATTGAGTCCACACAGAGGCCCTCAGATGCAAGGCCTGGTGATTGCTTTGGAAGACACACAGATGGCACTTCTACTCAGATTCACGTAGAGTCAAAATGGGAAGAATCAACTTAAAGGCAACTAGTTTACTGGTAGTCTCCTCAACAGTACATGAAAACTCCTTGAGACAGGTAACTTTTGTCATTTGCATGTACCCAATGCTAAAATATAGAAGGAGCTCAGTATTTGTTTAGCACAACGGAACCTTTGATTTATATTAACGAATTGCTTTCCAACACAGTTTTCTACTTTGTTGATCAGTGACTCATATAGCAATAGTACCTGTTTCCCCTCACCCTTGCCAGAACTGGGAATTATAATATTTGTTGTTTGATTTGCATTTATTTAATTACTAGTGAGGTTGAATCATTTCCCATGTGTTCTTTAATTGCTTGTTTCTTCTCTTTGGAGCATTGTCTATTCATTTCTTTTGTTTACCTATCTACTGGAAGCTTAGGGTTTTCGTCAAAGACGAAAGACTTGTAAGAACTCTGAAACTAGCCTATTAACCCTTTGTCTATTATATTTGCTATGAGAAATGATTCCCATTTGTTCTTTGCCATTTAATTTTGTTTTTAATGTAAAAATTTGGAGCAATTTCGTACAATCAAATTTTATATAGTTTACCAATTTGCCTTTTTATGCTTATGAACTTGAGTGTGCTATAATGACTTTCCATAGTACTACTTTCAATAATTTTGGTAAGTATAATCACTTTAAAGGTACATGGTCTGCTTTATGGGCCTTTGGTTGGAAACTTTAAGCATAATTATATTCATAGAAATCATTATGTTAAAAGAAAAAGAAACACCAAAAACCTAAGTAAAGAGTCGCTGAATTTGTATTGTAAATTGAGCTCTCTTTAGCATTTCCTTAGCTAGTTAATCAAACTAGAGAGAGAGAAAGGGCCTAAATTTCAAGTGAGATCTAAAGTGCAAAACAATAGTCCAGGCCTGGAGAGAAAGTTTGGAAAAGAACTTGCATTATCATTATTCTTTAGAGCATATTGTCCATGGGTGGGTTTCATTAAGTCTTGGCAAGCACTGCCTTTTAAACTTGGATTACTTGTCAGTGTTTAAAAGTTCAGAGACATCAACCATGTGAACACCCAACTACCCAGCTGATATAGGGGGGGAATAGAGGAGGTCTGGCAATGCTGGAACAGTCTTTTGGTAGTGATGATTGGCTGGAGTTAAGTAGCTCTTATTCTCTTAGAGGGACTTCTCCACAGACCCCACCATTCCTTAGTGCCCCATTGCTGAGGCGGAGCACCAACGGCCGTGTATCATTTCACTGTTGACCTACCTCCTCATTTACTTTGCTTTCTGATCTGCTGTAGACATTTTAGTTCCAGATATTAAGCTGTGCTCCTGGAGTTTGCTAATGGAGCTCTGGGAGTGTAGTAGTTACGAATTGGGCTGCTAATCTCACGGTCATCAGTTCGAAACTACCAGCTGTTCCGCGGGAGAAAGATGAGGCTTTCTGCTCCTGTGAAGATTTACAGCCTTGGAAACCCTGTGCAGGATCCCTATGAGTTGGAACTGACTCCACGGCACATAACAACAAGTGGAGTTTGCTGCTGGACAATCTCATGGATCATGGAGCTATAAAGATTCAATTAAAGCCAGTTGTTCTGTATTGGGAACAGTGAACCTGTATTTGATTTGTCCATTTTTTGTAAGTGGAAATTGGTGCCTTCTCCCATCACTACCTACCACCTCTCACTCCTCTCCCTTCCTTTGATTTGGACCTAGTACATATGGTTTATATTGGTTTCAATTCAGAAGCTTCACAGCTAAAGTCCTGTTAAAGGAGCTGATAGAAACATAATTGCCATTGTGAAAGCCTACATGTAATTACTATCTTGTATCCTGTGTCCTAATGGATACAGGTTGTTGTTCTTTGTTGCCATCAAGTCTGCCTGCTTCCTCATGTGCAACAGGGATTGGATCTTTTTTTTTTTTTCACTGTAGGATTTTCAGAAGTAGATCACTAAGTCTTTCTTCTTAGGTGATTATTCCTCTTTAGAATCACAGCAACATAACAGTCTCCACTTACAGGTAAATGGTAGCTACACATGAGGCACACTGGCCGGGAATCAAACCCTGGTCTCTCCCATGGAATGCAAGCACTCTACCACTAAACAGAGGTAAATGAATAGAGACAGATTCTCAATTTCCCTGAGAAGCAATAATGTGTTGAGTTTGAAACATCAGAAAACAAAGCCCCCACAAAGATCAGTCAATCATTTAAGATTAAAGAAAAAGGAAAGGCTAACTATTAAGTTTATATAAATCATATCTTTAAAAATTAGTTGTTCACACTATAAAAGGAATAAGCTTAGGTATAAAAGAAACTCTTTATACTGATAGAATTTCCTAGGTTTCTCAAGGCTTGTTTCTGGGCCTCAAGGGACCTGAGTTGGCCTCCATTCGGAGTTTATAAATTTAGGCTATGTTGGCTATGGAATCCGGCTGCAGGTTAATACACTGGACTGCAAGGTTAGTTTGAACAGCAAGATTCTTTATAAGCTTAGGTATAAAGCAACCGTCCCCAGAGACAGGATAAAGGGTCCTGACATAGGAGAGGCTGGGTTTGGGGTTGATAGTAGCTGTATGCCCACTGAGTGAGAAGATAGCCAGAACTGGCTCAAAGCTGACCTTGATATCAGGGTTCCGTGCCTATGATGTCTAAGAGGAACCTGGTACAGCCTAGTGCTTCCACCCAGAGTGGTCACTGCCTAGGATGTGGGTGTCTGGCTGCAAGGACCAAATCCTGCCTAGCCTTTACTTGCTGTGTGACTTTAATGCTGGATAAGGCACATATACCTTCTAAGGCTCAGCTCTACAATCTGTAATGTAAAGAGGGTAATGGGATCCTCAATAAAGTAGTGGTGACGATTCATAGAAGAAACCCATGGAAAAGTGCTTAGCAGACTATCTGGCACTTAGAAAGCACTCAGTAACTATTCACTCTCATTATTATTGTCATCACAGCCATTACAACTGCAAACAAGACAATCCTGAGTTATTGTGTTGTACTCAAGACAGTTTGCAATGATGAGGATACAAGAAAGGTAGCAAGGACAAATTATCAAGGTCATAGTCACTATAGAGGGGGTTGAGAAGATGTAGATAACAAAGAGGGACTAGAAAGGAGCCACTGTAATTTTATAGGCCCACACTTATTTCTTATTTAAATACAAAAGTTGTTTTCAAAAAGTCTTAGATTTTTCTGGTGATTTCAGTAATGCCAAGAGAACTATGCAGGTTTCATTTCAACTTGGAAGGGACATTCTGTTTAGGGTTTTCTGATCAATATTCTACCTGCACAGGTTGATACTGATAGCATTTCCTAAGTCTCTCAAGGCTTCTTTCTGGGCCTCAAGGGATCTAACTGTACTGGCCTTTATTTGGAGTTTATACATTTAGACTGTTTAGTCTATGGAGTACTGGTGTAGCACTGCAGGAAAATGCACTAGACCACAAGGTCAGTTTGAACCACAAGGTTGATGGTTCAAACCCACCAGCTGCTTCTCAGAAACCCTAGATAGGATCACTATGAGTCAGAACAGACTCGACAGCACTTAACAACAACAACAACAGTCTATGGTATAAGCTGTAAATATCTCTCCTTCACACAATTTGTAGTAGATTGCATTTCTATACCTTTCTTTCTTTTTTCCTTTTAATAGTAACTGGTTAAATCAAAAATATCTTTACAAATGCTTCGGTTTTGCTATCTTACTCTCTTCTACAATATTTCATAATCATGTGATCTATTCCATGTATAAGAACACAGCAAATATATGATGATAAGTCAAAAACTAATGCTGAGAACAAACAAGATGGCGGATCGGGTGGACATATAGCAGAGAGCTCCGCCAACAACAACACAGAATACCTGACCAAGCAGGCTCAGGGGGATGATCCCAGAACTCTGAACCACATGTAAAGGAATACTTAGAAGGTTGGAAGGCTCACAGCT
>NW_006408534.1:8631956-8648123 GCF_000296735.1 Chrysochloris asiatica | reverse complement strand
AGTTGGTTTGAACCACAAGATCGATGGTTCAAGCTCGCCAGTCGCTCAATGGAAACCCTATTCAGGGTTGCTATGGGTTGAAACCAACTCGATAGCACTTAACAGCAACAATAACAATTTATGCCATGGTGGTGGTTATGGGCCATTGGGTCAGTTCCGACTCATTACAAACCCTGTATAAATCTTTATAGGAGCAGAAAGTCTCATCTTTCTCCTGTGGAACTGCTGGTAGTTTCACACTAGTCGACCTTGAAGTTAGCAGCCCAACTCCTAATCACTACGCTATCAGATCTCCTTGATTTATGCCATGGTAAAACAATTCTGAGGTCAGGGCTAATACAAAATTCTAAACAAAACTCAAATAGACATCTTAAATCATTAAAGCTTGGCAACAAATTTATGGGAATGTTTTCTTACATAAAACAACAAGTTTTGGATGGATCAAGCATTTTAAGAAATGTCAGGAAGACCTCAAAGATGAGTCGAGATAGGCAAGACCATCAACTCTAATGAATGAACTGTGGCTGAGGTCCAGAAATCATTTGAAGGAGACTGTAGAATTACCACTGATGTAATAGCTACTGAAGTTGAGATTGCACATATTTCAGCGGTTTTTGTTTTAAGTGAACATCTTGGCCTCAGTAAGCTTTTGTTATATGGGTTCCAAAAGCATTGTACAAAGATTAGCTAGCTCAAAGAACAAATCTTTCCATCATTCTTTAAGCACGACTGAAGCCAATGAAGACTATTTTATGGAATGAATCATAACTGGAGAACAGTATTGGATTTACCAATATGATCCAGAGAGTTCTACCATTCCAATCAAAACAGTGACTTCCAAACAGATCAAATTAGTGGCTTCCAAGGAGATCTGTATCTGGACCAAGAGGCAGTTGTTCGAACAGAATATGGGAACACTGAATGGTTTAAAATTAAGAAAGGTGTGTAACAAAGGTTATATTATTCTTTCATTAATTCAATCTGTATGCTGAGCAAATAATCTGAGAAACTGGGTTATATGAAGAAAAATTTTGCATCAAGATTGGAGGAAGACTCTTAACAACCAGCAATATGCAGATGATACAACCTTGCTTGCTGAAAGTGAAGAGGACTTAAAACATTTACTGATGAAGATCAAAGAGCACAGCCTTCAGTATGGATTACATCTCAATGTAAAGAAAACAAAAGTCCTCACCACTGGATCAATAAACAACATTCTGATCAACGGAGAAATCCTTGAAGTTGTCAAGGATTTTGTTCTTCTTGGATCAAGTCTCAACACTCACGGAAGCAACAGTCAAGAAATCAAATGACGTATTGCATTAGGAAAATCTGCTACACATGCCTTTTTAAAGCATTGAAGAGCAAAAGTGTCAGCTTGAGGACTAAGGTGCACCTGACCCAAGCCATGGTATTTTCAATAACTTCATATGCATGTGAAAACTGGACAGTGAATAAGGAAGACTGTAGAAGAATTGATGCTTTTGAGTTATGGTGTTGGAGGAGAATATTGAAAGTGCCATGGACTGCCAAAAGGACCAATAGATCCATTTTGGAGGAAGTGCAGTCAGAGTGCTCCTTGGAGGCCAAGATGGCCAAACTTCGTTTCTCATACTTTGGCCATATTGTCAGGAGGGATCAGTCTCTGCAGAAGGATATCATGTTTGGTAAGGTGGAGGGTCAGAGAAAAAGAGGAAGACCCCCAGCGAGATGGATTGGCCATGTGGCAGCATCAATGAGCTCAAGCATGGCAACAGTAGTGAGGTTGGCGCAGGATCGGGCAGTGTTTTGTTCTGCTATGCATAAGGTCTCTATGAGCTGGTACTGACTTGATGGCACCTAACAACAACAACAACAACAACAAGGATATCTGCTGGACCAGTTAAATTCAGGAAGAAGAGGTCAACTCAGAAGGTTATAGAGTCTGCTTTTTGGAATTCTAACAGGGTATCTTGGTAGATTTTCTCAAAGGACACAGGAAAATCATGGGGGCTTATTATGAGGAAGTTTTAAGAAAATGGAAAATTGTATTGATAAGATAAAGGCCAGGAAATTTGCTCACAGGAACTTTTCCCATGACAATGCAATGCTCATTCTTCTAGGGTAGCAAGGACTGTTCTATGAGAATTTCATTGGGAAACCTTACCCTATCCATCCTACAGCCCTGCTCTTGCCCCTTCAGACTTCTTGTTCACAAAACACAAAGAACATGCCAATAGAGCACAATTTGAGTTGCCAGAAGATGCCAAAACTGCTGTTTTGAAATGGTCTGAATCAAAGAGCACAGAATTCTTTGGGGAAGAGTTAGAGAGTTGGAAACACTGTCTTCAGAAGTGTATAGACCTAGATGAGGGCTATGTCAAGAAGGAATAGCTTCACATTTTGGTATATATAAGTTTCTGTGATTTTACAGCAATACTTTTTAAAATTTACTTTCATATTTGCTTTCTAAGTACTATAAGTGTTCTAGACAGTTAGATAAAAAAACTGACTGATGGGTGTCTTTAAAAAGAAACAAAGAGAAAGAAAATGGAAAAAGAAAATAAAACAAAAAAGAGATGAATTAAGCGTAACCCTGAAATTGAATCTTAGTCCTTAAATTCTATATATAAATTTCCTAGAGCTGATCATCAAATAACCTATTTGGAAATAACTATGGCATATTGAAAGGGCTTGGTTCTCAGTAATCAAAGGTTCATGAAAAATCCAGGTGTTTGCTACCTAACCATGTATGCTGACAGTCTCTTGGAAGACTGCTTTTGAAGTAATTCCAATTTAATCCTTGGAGTTCAGGACTCAGAACTTGCTGATCCAAATCCTGGGGTTTTTTACAAAAGAGATATGAATGTTTCCACATTCATAACGGGTAGCAAGAGGAGTTCAGCATCTTGGTTTGTTAGTTCATTGTATTTGGGGAGAAAGTTTGCAGGGCAAATTAGGTTCCCATTTAGCTATTTCTACACTGTGGGCTAATGCCCCGGACTGCAAAGTCATTTGAAGTGTAAGGTTGGTGGTTCAAACTCACTAGCCACTCCTCTGTAGGATAAACACCGAACTGCACAAGCTCAGCAGTTTGAGCCTATCAGTCACTTTATGGAAGAAAGATGAGGCATTTTGCTTTCAAAAAGATTTACAGCCTTGAAAACCCTATACAGCAAGTCTATGAGTCAGTCCCAGTCCTGGTATGGCACTGTAGGATTAGCACTGAACCGCAAGGTTGGTGTTTCAAACTCACCAGCCACTCCTCAGAAACCCTATACAGCATTGCTGTGAGTCAAAACCAACTGGACAGCATTTAACAACAAAAATAGATACTGTTCAATGACATTGGTTACATTTTCACAATGAGTTAGCAGTCTCATTATTTCCATTTTAGTTGTTCTATTTTCATTAATCTAGCTTCCCTGCTTCCTTCCTTACATTGCTTTAGGGTAAATATTGACTACTTGATCTCATATACTTATTTACAGGAGCAAAGTATTAATAAATGATACTCTTTTTTTGTATGAACCAATCTATTCTTTGAAAGATAACTTCTAGAAGTGGGTTCAGTTCTAAATTTAAGGGATATGTCAGGAAAGTAGTCTTGTTGATCATGGAGTTTGGGAACTTCTAGTCTCTACCAGTCTGGTAAGTCTGACTTTTTGTTGTTGCTGTTGTTCAGAAATTTGAGGTTTATTTCTGGAAAATGTTACAATACTTCAGATCACTCATGGAATCCAAGAACTTTAGTTGTAGAAAAGGCACTTGAAATTAGAAATTTCTGATCCCACACTGACACACTCCTGCTCATCTTAGGGCTGGTCCTTGGCTAAACACCTCCACTCTGCTTTCCTCTGGAGTTCTAGGTTTTTGCCTACAGGGTGAAGCCCAAACTCTTTAGCTTGTTCTCAAAGGCTCTTTACATCTCCTTAGTCTCAGAGTCTGTCACTTCTCTCAGTAGCCTATTGCCAAGGTTATGGTACTTTGTCTTGCCATCAGGTCTTTGCCTTTACCATCCCTCTGCCTTTTCTTTACTTTCAAGGCCTATTCAAGGGGCCCCTACTCTGGAATGCCTTTTCCAACTTCCTCATGAAAAGTTGGACTTATTCTCCTTCCCTACATCCATTAATTCATGTATAATACTTTATAAAATTTAGTGATTATGACTGTATGTCTATGTCTGTGTCTTCAGCTAGTCTATGTTCTTCTTGAAGGCATAAACCATGATTCATTCATCTCTGTTTTCCCAGCATTTAGCCGAATCTTGACATATTACAGGCAGTCAAGTTCTCTTTTTAGCTGACATGCATCTAGCACCTGACACACCTTGAAGGGTTCAGAGAGGTCTATCCAGGTATTAAGATGAGGAGAATTCCAAAAACGTTGTTGACTGGGTTTTGCTATCTGGAATACTATAGATAACCCACGACTGAACTTAAACAGCCTTTCCAGAAATCTGTAGTGAAGGGGGTCTCCATATAGTGATCTTGGGAGTATCACTCTGTAGGTAGTTTTGGAGACTCAGAATTGCATCCAAGGTTATTTAGTGATTAAGGATTCAAAGGACCAAGAGACCAAGCACCTTGTGTTCATGAATAACTGAGTAGGAATTATACAATAGGGAGTAGTTTGTTAGCCTCAAACTACTGTCTAACAGAGGCCTGCTGTCTGACTGAGGCAGCACTGACAAGTAATAGAGACATCCAAAATGATGACACAATTTTAATATGATCAGCTCTCTAATCTTCATTGTCTCTCCACACTCATAATATGTGCCATCAACCCTTAATGAGATTCTATATCTTCATTTTGGGGGTATAGTTCTGTTAATTTATCACCTTCAGTCCCATGAGAAATGTATTGCAGCAAGCCATGGATAAATTATTGTAAAACATATTTATTTAGCAAAATCTAATTACTGCAACATTCAGTAAAGGAAAATGAATAAATCATAAATGAAGGATAATGAGGGTAGAGTGGGTGTGCATGTGTGTATATGTATGTATGTATGTATGTATGTGTGTGCATATATATGTCTGCTTGTCCACAAAACGAATTCTCCTAACATGATTTGGGATTCCAGAAAAGATGTCTGGGCAGAGACACTTTTGACCTATGCTGTTTAATACAAGGATAAGTCAAAAAGCACTGCTACCAGGAATCCAGTACATGCACGGGGTTTTTCCAAACAAAACTTGTCTTTGCAGACAAGTTCTTCCCAGTAATAGACTTGTCTTGGGGTGCTGTCAAAAAGGAGGTGCAACTAAAACAGTAACTTCCAAGGAGATGTGCTAGTTCAGTTACATTGAAGGCAGAGAGGTTAACTCAGGTTACAATGACTGATTTGTTTTTTAATTCTAATTATGATGACTGGTTTTGTTTTGGTTTTTTTTTAAAATTCTAATGGGGTAAACTTAATAGATTTTTCTCAAAGGACATTGAATAATCATTGGGGTTTAGTATGAAGCAGTTTTAAGAAAATTGAAAACTGCATTAATGATACAAAGACCAGGAAAGTTGTACTGAAGAATTTCCGCCCACCCCCCCCCACCATAACAACAATGCAGCTGCCCATTATTTGAGGGTGGCATGGGCTATCCTCAGAGAATTTCATTGGAAACCCTTACCCCATCCACCTTACAAACCTGACTTCTTTGTTCCTCAAACTCAAAGAACATGTCAAAAGAATAAAGCGTGAGTCCCTTGAGGATGACCAAACTGCTATTGTGGTGTGGTATGGCTCTTTTAAGGACATGTTAGAGAGGTAGAAATAATACCTTTAGAGTGAAGACAGCTTCTCATTGGTATATTATTTAATGATATTTTTGTTTCTATGCTCTTGTAGCACTTCTTTTGGCTCACCTTTGTACAGGAGCAACTAATGTCATTAGAGATTTGTTGTTGTTGTCAAGTGCCATTGAGTCGATTCCGACCCATAGTGACCCTGTATAGGGTTTCCAAGGAGCAGCTGGTGAGCTTGAACCACCGACCTTGCAGTTCAAACAGCTTTGCAGTCTGACACATTAACCCACAGTGCCACACCAGGACTCCAGCGATGTGTTAGAAGTGTACAATACACACAAGATTTTAAAGAATTTTGTCTTTTAAATGTAAGATTGTCTTGTTATTTGGAAAACAGTTTGGTATCAGTTGAAAATCATGGAATTGTTCAGCTAAAACTAGTGATTTTATGGTATGTAAATTATACCTCAATAGCTCATTAACACTTTTTGTATTAATTACATGTTGAAATGATAGTATTTTGAATATACTGGGTTAAATAAAACATCAAAATTAATTTCACCTGCTTCTTCATGCTTTTTAAATGTGGCAACTTTGTTGTTAAGTGCTATTGATTCACTTCTGACTCATAGTGACTCTCTATAGGGTTTTTGACGAGGGATTGTGGGTTTGAACAGCCAAACTTGTGGTTAACCATTCAGTGCTTATCCAATAGTACCATGCCAGGACTCCTAGAAAGTTTTAAGTTACATATGTAGCTCACATTATACATCTATTGGACAGTACAGCTTTAGAAGGTCCCATGATGCCAACTAAATAATCCCTATACCTCCATTCAGTTTCAGAGACTAGGATTCCCTCTTCTCATTCACAGCCTGCCCCATAGAGGAAAGAATGCTTTTATCCTCCAAGAGACTCTAAACGAGTGGGAAATTGTCCAGACCGCACTTAGTAAGTCACTGCCTATAAAACAGTACCTGGTAATTGGGAGAGGGCTATTGGGCTGGATATTGAGGAAGTTTCCTGGCTCTTTGTCCACTGAGGCATGTTTATGTAAGGGGAACCAAGTTCAATGTCCACAGAGCATTTATCATTCAGCTCTCAAGTTGGATCATGTTTGTTACATGTACATGCTAGCATATCCTTTACAACTCTCATCACCAATGTTATCTATGAAACTAATACAAGCTCCTAAAATCTGTCAGAGCATCAAAGGACAAATGCTCCTAGTTTACTGAGACAGAACTAAATTCATGTCTAAATGCAATATCATGCAGCATGGTCAGTGGGTAAAGATTAGTGGCTACAGATGAGGGAAAGAGTTATTATCACTTCCTCTCCTCTTTCGGGTCCAATGGTGCCCATCCCAGGAGTCTCATTAAAATAAAACAAAACAATAACAACAACAACAACAGTTGCTGTCAAGTTGACCTGATACATAGTGACTCCATGTGGGTCAGAAGAGAAATGGGCTTCATGGGGTTTTCCATGGCTGAGTTTTTATAAGTAGATTGTTAAGTCTTTCTTCTGTGGTACCACAACCACCATTTTGGTTAGTAGATGAGCACCATTAGCCATTTGCAGCACCATTAAGAGTACCTGGGAAAAATTTCTTGGAAATGGTAGCTTTTAAAATATGAGGACAGCTGGCCCTTTCTTCAGCTATTTTGATGTAACTAGGCTGGGATGGGTGTCTGTTGTTATTGTTAAGTGCCATTGAGTCAGTTCCAACTCATAAAGACCCTGGATAGTGTATCCGAGGATTGGTGGGTAGGGTTGAACCTCTAACCTTGAGGTTCAAGCCATCCTTGTGGTCCAGTGCTTTATCTTACAGTGTCACAGCAGGACTCTTGGAATGGGTGTCTAGGTAACGCTATTTTGAAAGGGTCTCAAAGTGATTCTCATGTAAGTCTGGGCAAGAAGCACTCAATAATGATGTTTGGATTAATAAGAATGAGGAAGAAGAAGAGGCAAGTAAAGCAAAACCATCAGGTCTAAATAACCCAGTGAACTGTGCCATCTTCCTCCCAGTCAATGTCCCCTTGCTCTTCCTGGTGTCAGCCAGTTTCTGCTAGACACCTTAGCGGGTGGTAGCTGACTGTAGCTTATGAGACAGTTCCTTTTGCATTAGGAGCTTTCATTGCTTCTCAGACCTGCCACTCACTAGCTACCACTTATGGGACTTAGTCCTACCATCTGAATGAGACAGAATAAGCAGCGTGTCCCACACAATGATCGTTTCACCATTTGAAAACAATTACTAGGACCTCCTGGCTCTGTCTTTTCTATGCAGTACGGTTTCCATTCCTTGAACTGTTCACTACACACTTTCTTTCCAGGCTTGTAGCCATTGCTCAGCACCAGCATGTCCATTTCCCATTTAAAATGTGGAGCCCCCCCACATGCTCATCCTCCAGATGGTGTCTGCCTAGGGCCGAGTCCAGCAGGACAATTACATGCCTTGATAAGGCTATTACACTCCAAGCAATGCAACCATCACACTGCATTGGCTCAATAGCAGAACAATTGGAAAGAGGAGTGGAAAGAAGGGAAAAAAAAATGAGGAAGCTAAATTCCTGAAATATTTCATCTGTAAAATTTAAACGTCTGAGTATGGCACTTCACAAAATACTCACCCGGGTGAATGTAGACTCAATTTACTAGAATGGAGGGATTGATGGCAGAAACAGGAATTCTCATTGTTCCAACTTCTTTCTTACCTATTATTAGCCTTCCATCAAGTGCTCCAGCGACAAAAGTATGGGGATAATGGCAAAATGACAATGCACAGCTTAGCAGATCTGAAAGGGTTAGATCCATCCTATTCGGGAATTCTAATTGGTCCCAGAGATTCATATGCCCTGCCTGGAGAGGCCATTTGAGTTCCAGGCTGTGAATTTAAGCTGGGTTTTACATTGATTTGTTCCCTAAATTTTGGCCTTCCAGAGAGCAGCAGCCATGTTCAACTCCACTCTGCTGGCTTCAGACACAGATGGTGTATGTATCCAATAAATATTCGTAGATCTATTTTCTTCTCAGCCAACTTAATTATCCACACCTCCCTTAAGAAACAACTCATTTCAAATTCAATGTAGGTATATTGACTACTCCCTCTGTGCTGGATACCTGGGAAGATTGTCTTTATATACCCCATTTGTTGCAATGGGGTAAGCTGGATTGCAAAATGGAGAAGACACACCTATTCAAAAAAGATCTCTGGACTCCAGGAGGACAGAGAGCTTCAATATGAGTGGGGGAGGATTGAGGGGCATACCAGATAACTCAGGGATGTCTGGGCTTCCTACCTAATTTTGAGGCTATGCACATAGACACACACACACACAAATGTCCATTTTCAAAATGTAAGCCATCCTGCCTCACACTGATGCTGCTCACGTGAATCTTGCTGCTGCTTCCTACCACCAAATCAGCATATTACTGTAGACAGGCAAGGCAGAGGCTAAAAGAGACATGGGGAAAGGAAAGACTGTTGATGATTTTGTGGAGACTCTCAATGAGCCTCTGACTGTCATCCACATCAGCCCAGCTCCCATGAGGATAATCTTTTTGCACCGCATGAAACAACCATACCAACTATGGATCTCAAAGGTTCTTCTCTAAGGGTGACAGATACTTTATTTCCTTATCAAAATGAAAAAAGAGTCTAATCAACCGAGGAGCGTCTCCTTCTTTTGAGGTAGACACCATGATATGGATACCCCAAAAGTGAGTGCACAGATAGTGCCTGGTCCTGTGGCTGGTGCAGAGGCTCTCCCCAACTTCCCATTCTTAGTAAGGACGCCTTTTATGAATGAATCCTGCCCCACCCAAAATACACGTTGGAATCTTAACTCCTATACCTATGCTCTGTTACTGTGATATAGACAAAGAGTGGGTTAGGCACAGAGAAGCCACTGTGCATGGGAGAAGATCCTTGAGGAGCTCCAAGAAGAAGACTACAGAAGCTGAGACAAGGTTTCTCCCCCAGAGCAGACAGACACAGAGAAAACCATCCCCTAGAGCTAGAACCCTGAATTGGAACTTCTAATCTCCTAAACTGTAGGGAATAAAGCTCTATTCATTAAAAAGCACTCACCACTGGTGTTTGTGTCACAGGGGCACTGAGAAACTGAGACCAGGTGGCACTACTACACCGTCTCCTAGTACCTAAGTGTTCAGGGAAGGTGCCTCACATTGTCTTGGACAGCCTGTCCCAGCATATGCTATTCTTCTTTTTCCACAAAGGTATCCGTGGAGATAATAAAAAGCACCCAGGTTTGCAGTGTCCTGGGATGGCCAAGCTCAGAGGAATGACTGAAATCATCCAGCATGAAGACGCAGAGGTCCCAAGAAGGGATATGTTGCCTAGGCTTCCACTCTGAGTAGAAGGCTGCACCAAATCTTCTTATCTCTGGGTTGTGGCTTTATTTTTCAGTGTGTTTGGGTTGCTATACGTAGTTTCTCCGTGGTTATTTTGTAAGGTTTGATCTGAGAGGAACCCTATGCCTTCTTGCTTTATTACAGAGAGACCAGGGCAGGGAGTTCTGCCTTCTGAGGGTTGAATGATTGAAAACTTTGTACTTTGGTTTACTTTCTCTACAACCCTGACTATGGTATTTGTAAGCATCCTCTGAGTTCTTCCCAGGAAAATAGAAACGAGGTGCTGTGTATGTGGAGACAGCAAGGCGACTGAGGAAAGACAGAACAACATCACAATCTATCCAATGAAATTAACAAATAGCAGAGTAAATTTCCCAGAAACCTGATTTGCAGTATGTATATGGTGTGCATATGTGTGTAGTGTATATAGTATGGAGTATACTGTGCATGTTTGTGCAGTGTGCATGTGAGTAGTGTTGTGTATGTCTGTGCATGGTGTAGTACATATATGTTGAATATGCTGTGTATGTGTATGTAATGAGTATGTATGTCGTGTATGATGTATGTAGTGATTATGTGTGGTGTGTGTGGCATTATATATCTGTGTTGAGTATGCTGTGTATATGTGTGATGTGTATGTGTTATAATGAGTATATGTGTGATGTGTATGGGTGTGGTATGGTGTGAGTAGCATGTTGTGTTTGTGTGGCGCATGTTGTGGATTGGTGTGGTGTGTATGTATGTGTGTGGGGTATGGTGTATAAATATATGGAGTAGGCTGTCTATAAGGAGCTCTGGTAGTGTAGTGGTTACAAATCGGGCTGCTAACCTCAAGGTTGACAGTTCGAAACTACCAGCGGTTCTGCGGGAGAAAGATGAGGCAGTCTGCTCGGAAACCGTTTGTAGGGTCACTATGAGTCTGAACTGACTCCATGGTACTTAACAACAATAACAATGCTGTCTATGTACATGGTAGGGGTGTGTGTGTGCAGTATATGTATGTGCAGTATATGTATATTGTGTGTATATGTGTAGTGAGGTGTCTGTGTATGTGGTGTGCCATGTATACATGTGGAGTATGCTGTGGATGTGTGTGTGGTGTATATGCATGTGTGTGTGTGGTTTATGTCTGTTTGGTGTACACATGTGTGGAGCATGTTGTTTATGTATGTGGAGTATCCACTACCCTGTTGATACAACAGTCTGTAGGTACAGGATGGACCTGGGGATTGGAGGCAAGAGGGGTACAGTACAATTCTCCCTTGTTTCCTTAACCTCCTGGTAACCACAGCAAGCCCAGTCTCTGCCCTGGCCAACACAACAGCCCATGATACTCTCTCCTCCACCACCTTTACTTCACCTGGGTTAGGCACTGGGAGGTTCCCCTGCCCCCAGCTTCTGGTGGCACATGAACCTGCCCTGAATTTTGCTATACACACAGTGAACAGAGAACTATATTCATACTTCAAGTAGCTATCACATCCACCAGAAGACAGGCGATGGGTACCTGAAAACACAATCATCAACTAAATATAAATATAACAACACTACAATGTCTCAATGTAAAGAAAAACAAAAATTCTCACCACTGGACCAACAAACAACATTCTTATCAATGGAGAAAAGATTGAAGTTGTCAAGGACTTCATTCATCTTGGATAAACTATCAACACTCACGAAAGCAACAGTCAAGAAATCGAAGGACGTATTGCCTTAGAAAAATCTTCTGCACAAGACTTTTTAAAGTGTTGAAGAGCATAGATGTCAACTTAAGGACTAAGGTGCACCTGGTCCAAGCTATGGTATTTTCAATAACCTCATATGAACGTGAAAGTTGGACAGTGAATAAGGAGACTGTAGAAGAATTGATGCTTTTGAGTTATGGTGTTGTAGGAGAATATTTAAAGTGCCATGGGCTGCCAAAAGGACCAACAGATCTGTGTTGGAAGAGAAGTGCAGCCAGAGTGCTCCTTGTAGGCCAAGATAGCCAAACTTCATCTCTCATACTTGGGACATATTGTCAGGAGGGACCAGTCTTTGCAGAACGATATCATGTTTTGTAAGGTGAAGGGTCAGAGAAAAAGAGTACGATCCCCAACGAGATGGACTGGGCAAGTGGCAGCATCAATGGACTCAAGCGTGGCAACAGTAGTGAGGTTGGCCCAGGATCGGGCAGTGTTTCGTTCTCCTGTGCATAAGGTCACTATTGGTCAGTACTGACTCGATGGCACCTAGCAACAACAATAACAATGTCTCAAAGAAAACAGGCATTTTCAGTTTACATGAGGAAATGAGACAGATTACCTCAAACAAGTAACCTAAGATACAGAGTCAGAAAATATGATACCAAGAGTGATACCAGAACTACTTGAAACAGAATTTAAATGAACAACATTTAAGTGCCATCAATGGATCGAAAGAAAGGTCAGTTAGAGCTGGGAAAACACAGAACAACTTTAGATGAATTCAGGAAAGCACAACAAGAACGAACCAACAAAAGAAATGAAAAATTGAAAACCATAGAGAAACAGCAGTCAGAAAGCCAGAAGATTGAGACTAAGACTTCAGAAATATATAATACACTGAAAGGGCAAAGAAGTAGAATTGAATCAATGAAAGGCTGAATTAACTGAGCTTGAAGAAAAATCTCTCAATATTCATCTCCTAGAGAAACAATCAGAAAAAAAAAAATCTGAAAGAAACTTAAGATTCATGTGGAACGCTAGCAAGGGGGATAATTTAACGTGTGGCTGGAGTTACAGAACAGGAAGACACACACACAAAAGATAAAACATACAGAAAATTGGCCAACAGTTGTTGGAAGAAAACTTCCCTGACATCATAAAAGATGAGAAGAAAGCCATTCAAATAGGTAAATTAATCCCAAACAGGATAGATCTCAAAAGAAAATCACCAAGACATAGTAAATCAAACTTTTCAAAACCAAAGACAAGTAAAGAATCCTGAGAACAGCTCAGGGAAAACAAAAAGTTACCAACAAAAGAGAACTAATAAGACTAAATCCTGAGTTCTCAGCAGGAACCATACAGGCAAGAAGAGAATGGAAGATATATATAAAACTCTGAAAGAAAAAAAAAACACCAAAAAACAAGAACAAGTAAGAATCACAGACCCAGCAAAATTGTGCATTAAATATGACAGCAAAATTAGGACATTTTCAAATGAACAGATATTAAAAGATTTTACAAATCCCAATCAATCTTATAAAAAATACTAAAGGGAGTTCAACAACAGACAAAACACCTGTGAGTAACCAACATGACAATATCACCCACAACTCAAACCGGATATAGAAGTATTCGAGTAAAATAAACCCATTAACCCTGAATATAGGGAACCAGAGATACCAGTTTGCAACACAAACAACAACAACAACAACAGCAAAACCCATAAAGTAGAAAGAGGGAATAAGGTAGTTGTAGAATTTCCAAATAAAGATGAAATCAAGTAGATTTCAAGAAAAAAAAAGTAAAATAAATAAATCTAACTGTAACCCTAAAACTAGGCCTACCCTTGTCCTAGCCCAACCCTACTCCTAACACTAATCCTACTCTAACCCTAATCCTAGTCAGCACAGTGGCTGTGTAGGATAAGCACTGGACTGTGAATCACAAGGCCGATTGTTTGAGACCACCAGTCACTCTGCTGGAGAAAAATGTGGCTTTAAGTTCCCACAAGTCTTTACAGCCTTGGAAATCCCACACAGGGACGTTATGAGTCAGAACTGACTCAAGGACACTTAAGAACAACATTAACCCTAACTCCTCACTCCTACCTGCTACCCCACCCCCCACACGCCCAAGAGAGAGGTCCAAATTTGCACAGGTTAAATGATGGCCACAGCATTTGAGAGGAGGATTCCAGGTAAACTAAGCCACCTGCTGGCAAGGACTTTAAGGATACTCTGGCAAGGAAACTTGTTTTATTCTCACAGGTATAAGTAAGGAGATACCTGAATTGTCCCTGGGTGGTACAAATGGCCAAGTGCTCAGCTGCTACTGGAAGATTTGAATCCACCTACAGATACTTTGTAGCATAGCAGTTACGAATTAGGCTGCTAACCTCAGGGTCAACAGTTTGAAACTACCAATGGTTTCATAGGAGAAAGATGAGGCTTTCTGCTCCTGTAAAGATTTACAGCCTCGGAAACTCTGTACAGGGTCGCTATGAGTCGGAACCGACTCCATGGCACATAACCACTAACAACAGATACCTTAATAGCCCTAGTGGCGCTGTGGATTAAGCATTGGGCTGTTAATTGAAAGGTTGGTGAATCAAACCTACCCGCCACTTCACTGGAGAAAGATGAGGTTAACTGCTCTGGTAAGATTTACCATCTTGGAACCCTATATTGGGCCAGTAAAGGTTACACCTGACTCAAGGGCAGTGGTTTTAGGTTTTTGGTTTGTTTTTTTTTTAGCTTGAAAAAGAGGTCTAGTGATCTATTTCCCACCATCGGAAATCCTATGAAGCACAGTTCTACTTTGTTACACCAAGGGTTGACATGAGTTGAAATTGACTCAACAATGGATTTTACTTGTTCTGCCTAAATGGTGATGTGATAGACCCTCAAAAGCACTTCGCCTTTCTTCTTGGGAAGGGTTTTTCTGTCTTCAGGCCTACCATCCATGGAGCCTTCCAGAGAAGGTAGAAGAGTGACCCTTTCCCGGAGCTCCAGATTTGCAGACCAGTTATAACTGTGGGTGTTTAGTAGACTACACTTTGAGGACAGCAGTACAGCCCAACAACTCGTGACTGTTATTGGAAAAAAAAAATGGAAAATAACCATAATAATAATCACAGTTTCCACTTACTGATCAACTACTCTAAGCCAAGCATGGAACTAGATGAGAGACCAATGCATGCCACAACTTGGACAGCAATGTGAATGGAGCCCTCTGGGGTTGAGGTTACTCGCCATGCTTATTGAATCCTTACATTAATACCTGAGGTGTACCCTGTTTTTACAGATGACAAAACTGAGGCAAGGAAGGTCGATATTCAAAGACACTAAGAACTGAGATTTGAACTTGCGTTTCATAAGCATATAGCTCCGTATTGGCTGGTGAGCATGAAGGACACAGAACTACAGGAAGATATATATGTGATGAGGATCCAAAAAGTTGGTGGGAAAATTCCAATATCTTTTCATTCAATTTGTCCACGAACTCTGGTGTGTGTGTGTGTGTGTGTGTGTATACAGAGATAGAACCCTGGTTGCACAATGGTTAAGCAATTGGCAACTAAGTTAAGGTTGGTGTTTCAACGTCACCCACTGGCTGGTTCTGCAGGAAAAAGGCCTGGTGATCTGCTTTTGTAAAGACAATAGTCACTATGAGTCAAAAACCGACTCTCTGACACGAATTCTACTCAAGTTATTCCAGAATATAGACAAGGATGGACATGACCCAAATTCATTTTATGAGACCAAAACCATGCAACAAAATGACTAAAAAAGAAAATTATAGATCAATGTCCTCAATGAAACCCTAGCCAATAAACTCCAACAACATATAAAAAATAATACATCATGACAAAGCAGGATTCATACCAGGGATGATTCAATATTAGAAAAACAATCAACATAATTTACTACATAAATAAAATAAAGGAAGAAAAAAAAAAACAAAAAACACCTGCACATGATCATATCAATAAATGCAGAAAAGGCATTTGACAAAATTCAATACCCATTCCTGATAAAAACATTCAACAAAATAGATAGAAGGAAAACTCTCAACATAATTAAGGACATATATACAAAACCTATAGCCAACATTACTCTCGATGGAGAGAAAATGAAACCACTCACCTTGTGAAAAGGTACCAGGCAAGGATGCCTTTATTAGCACTCTTATTCAATATGGTACTGGAAATCTTAGCTAGAGCTATAAGGCAAGAGAGGGAAGTTAATGACATCCAAATTGGGAAAGAAGAAGTAAGACTCTCTCTTTTTGCAGATGATGTTGTTGTTGTTGTTGTTGTCAGGTGCCATCGAGTCGGAACCGACTCATAGCGACCCCATGCACAGCAGAACGAAAC
>NW_006408534.1:8610101-8622146 GCF_000296735.1 Chrysochloris asiatica | reverse complement strand
CAAGGAAGGGGCTTTAAGATAAAATTGTTCTCTGGGTGACCAAAGGCAGTAAACACCAGATAACACAACTTATCTTCTGTATTCTCACAGCACTATGGGCACAACAGAGACTCACATCTTTGTTGATGGCTTAATTACCTCTGGCTTATTGATACACTGAGTACACATTACCAGGGCTTTGCCAAGAGCCAACGAGCAAGCAGGACCTGCTGACATTTCCTATACCATGTCTCTCCTCCATGTTTTCCATGCTCTTAGCACCTGTCCCATGCCTGACACAGAGTAGGGCTTTTGTCTGTCCTCTCGGTCTATCAGGAGTAACATGAGGACTCAGAGCAGACTCCACAAACTAACAAGAGCAGCATTTGGAAAACTCACCAGTTGTCATTTAGCTCACTCCAATTCAGGGAGACCCCACATGTGTCAGAGGGGACCTGTGTGCTCCACAAGGATTTTAGGGGCTGTTTTTTTTTTTCCCCAAAGTAGATTGTGAGGCCATTTTTTTTCTTTTTTTCCAAAGTACATCTAGGTAGACTCAAACCACCAACCTTTGGATACCAACTCTGTGTTAACTGCTTGCATCACCCAGTGACTCTGAAAGACTCTTACAGGCAAAGATTTCTTCATCTAGAAGCTTAACAACCACACAAAGTCATTAACTTAGTGCTACACTTGAAAAGAAAAGTTAAGAAAACTTCATGTGGTTCTTTTTTTTTTTTTCCCCCATGGGACACCATTCTACATACTCACTGAAGTTGCTCTAAAAACAAGTCTAGCCAGGTTTCTACTCTCAAAGTGAAGTCGGAAAGATGAAGCAATTATCTGGAGAGTTCAGGTAAAATGTCAGCTTTCTTCTGAATCCCCTTTCTAGTCTAAATCCTATTCCATTTCTGAGAAAGCATTTTCCTGATTCATTCTGTTACGTTTTCTCAATTCCTAGTTTAGTTTCAGAGGGCAGGCTTAGCCTATTAGCGCTAAATGCTAGGCTTGGGGATGTGCACACCTCGTGCCATCTCTTAGAGGAATATTTTACCATGAAAAATGGGCTTTAATAACAGAACGTTGAGATAGACGGCAGAGAGATGATTTACTAACGTATATTTTGTGACATATTAAATTGCAGACAGTTTGGGTGAGACTCTGAGTCTTAAACGAAGCTTCCAATATCTACAACAGCACAGAGCCAAAGAAACCACAGAAAGACAAACAAAAGCACAGAAACCTCCATAATTCAGTGGAAGCAGCAGGGCCAAAGCCACGGTCCTCCCCACCCTTCCTCCAAAATGACACCGCCACAGGTTTGTGCCTAGCTGAGAAGCACTGAACTGAAAAAGTGGTTAATTAATGAAAAACTTAAAATGCAGCAATGAAATTACCTTTCCCAGTGACTGACAAAGGCAGTATAAATAATTCAGTTTCTCCCACAGTTGATTGAACAAAGTGCCTTTCCTCTTTTGTCAAGAGCACAGAGACATTATTCTCTACGGCCACACTTAGTAGATGCTACAAGTGTCACCACCCAAGTCTAGCCAGAAGAAGAAGGTCAGACTGAGAAGTCTTTTGGGGCAGTAATTGCAAATGGGTAGTATGCTTTGCAGGTGGGTGGCTCCAAAACAGGGCAGTCTTTCCATATAATGGTTCTGCAGCACCTTAGTCCCTGGGTACTCCAGCCACTCCAGAAGGGAAGAGTCTTGAGGTAGAATTATCTACCTTATCTCCCCTGTGAGCAATGCCCACTGATCCCACAGTCTCCGAAGTGAAGGAAGAAAGAGACAGTATGGCACTGTGGGTTAATGTGCTAGATTGCACAGGCAGTTTGAATCACAAGGTCAGTGGTTTAAGCTCACAAGCTGCTCCTCGGAAACCCTATACAGGGCTGCTATGGGTCCAAACAAATTCAGTGGCACTTAACAACATACCTAAGGTTAGCACAGTGTCTCTGTAGGATAAGCACTGGACTTTGAACCCCAAGTTTGCGGTTCAGGCCCACAGTCACTCCACAGCAGAAAGATGAAGCTTTCTGCTCCTGCAAAGATTTGCAGCCTCTTCATACAGGGCCTCTATGAATCAGAACTGACTCTAGGGCATTTAATAACAACAACAACACATACCTGTAGTACTAACCCCATTTGAGAATAGGACTTTCCTTGATACATTAATGAAGTCATATTCATTATGTAATTAGTTTGGAGATATAAAAGAAACAGATTAGGCACAGCAGCAATGAAGTCGGAAGACAGATACCATTCCACATGAAAATCGCAAAAGAACCAAGGAACAGAAGCTTAAAAAAGAGAGACATTTCATCAGAGCTAACAGAGAAAGTAAACTTTCTACTAAAGTCAGCTCCCTGGTTTCAGACTTCTAGCCTCCTAAACTGAGAAAATACATTTCTAACTGGACCTTCACCATTTGTCATTGCTGGACAGTTGTTATTGTTGTTGTTAAGTGCCGTTGAGTCAATTCCAACCCATAGCGTCCCTGTATAGGGTTTCCAAAGAGCAGCTGGTAAGCTTGAACCACCGACCTTGCAGTTCAAACGACTTTGCAGTCTGACACATGAGCCCAGCACCACACCATGACTTCATTGCTGGACAGTGGAATATGTTTACAGCAGTGGCACCTGGTCACATTGACAACTGTGTGCAGGTTGCACTGGGGACCAATATTGTACTCTAAAGTTATACTGGGCTCCTCTACTTCATGCCATTGGGAGAAACTGAAGTCTTTCACACCCTAGCCTAGGCTCTCTTCCCACCTAATGACAAAGGCCAGAGACTGAGCTTCTGGAGACCTGCCAGCTACTAGGACCCTTGGCAAACTCTTTGGGTAGGCAAAGCATTAATTTGTTGTTCATTGTCCACCTTTCACCTGAATATTAAGTGATTGAAAATACCATGGCTTGAGTCAGGCTCACCTTAGTCCTCAAACTGATATCTTTGCTCTTGAACACTTTAAAAAGGTCTTGTGCAGCAGATTGGCTTCACGCAATACATCATTTGACTTCTTGACCGCTGCTTCCATGAGTGTTTATTGTGGATCCAAGTAAAGTGAAGTGTTTGACAACTACAATCTTATCTCTATTTATCATGTTATTATTGGTCCAGTTATGAAGATTTTTGTTTTCTTCTGTAATTCATACAGAAGGCTGTGATCTTTGATCTTCATCAGAAAGTATTTTAAGTCTTCTTTGCTTTCAACAAGCAAGGTTGTATCATCTGCATATCACAGGCTATTAATGAGTCTTTCTCTAATGCTGATGCCAGCTTCTTTTGCATATAATACAGTTTCTCTGATTATTTGCTCAGCATAGAGTTTGAATATATAGGTGAAAGAATACAACCCTGACACATATCTTTCCTGATTTAAAACCATTTGGTGTTCACTTGTTCTCTTCGAAGACTGTCTTTTGGTCTGTGTACAGGTTTCTCAGGAACATAATCAAGCATTCTGGAATAATTATTCTTCATAATATAATCCATAGCTTGTCATGATTCACACATTCAAAAACCTTTCCATAGTCAATAAAGCACAAGAAAACATCGTTGTTGTATTCTCTGCTTTCAGTCAAGAACCATTTGACATAAGCAATGTGCTTTAAACTGTGAGGATATCATCCAATATGTGAGGCTTCTTATCCTATCTCCATGAATGTTGCAGTTTTCCTTTCATTCATTCTTTCACAGATGTTGTTGTTGTCAGGTGCCATCGAGTTGGAACTGACTCATAGCGACCCCATGCACAGCAGAACAAAACAATGTCCAATCCTGGGCCAATCTCACTACTGCTGTCACACTTGACACCATCAGTGATGTGACCTGGCTGATCCATCTTGTTGGGGGTCTTCCTCTTTGTCTCTGACCCTCCATCTTACCCAGCATGACATCCTTCTCCAACGATTGTTTCCTCCGGACAATATGTCCAAAGTACGAGAGACGAAGCTTAGCCATCCTGGCCTCCAAGGAGCACTCTGGCTGCACTTCTTCCAAAATAGATCTATTGGTTCTTTTGGCAGTCCATGGCACTTTTAGTATTCTCCTCCAACACCACAACTCAAAGGCATCAATTCTTCTACGATCTTCCTTATTCACTGTCCAGCTTTCACATCCATATTAGGTTATTGAAAATACCATGGCTTGGGTCAAGCGCACCCAAGCTGACATCTTTGCTCTTCAATGCTTTAAAAAGGCATGTGCAGCAGATAGACTAAATTACTTCACTATTGAATTTACACCCTGAAAATGCCATATATGTGATCCTTCTAGTTGTCCACATTGTTATCTTTCTTAAAGAACTCCCCCAGCCCACTTTTTTTTTCTTTTCGCTGTGTAGATCCCAGTATTTGTCTAGTGTTACTTCCTTTCCACCTGAAGAACTCTCTTAAGTAATACATGTACAGAAAGTCTCCTAGTAAGAAATTTCTAGAGTCTTTACTTAATTTGGGAATATCTTAATCTCACCCTTATTAAAAAATATATGTTTTTTCTTTTCTGCTGTCTCCCAATCACCCAAGTTAACATATATCTACCCTCTAGCCAGTGGGTATCTACGTATCTACTCTCCCTCCCCTCTCATCCCTTTGTGATTGACTAATTTCACTCAGCATAATGTCCTTCAGGTCCATGCATGTTATGAGGTGTTTCCACAGATTCATTGTTAGTCTTCAGTGTTGCGTAGTATTGCACTGTGCGTATATACCAACGTTTGTTTATTCATTCTTCCATTAATGGGACTTCTGGCTGTCTCCATCTTTTTTCTGTTTCTAATACTGCTGCCATGAGCAAAGGTGTACATATATCTATTTGTATCTTAGCTGTTATTTCTTGAGGATATATACCACATAGAGGAATGCTGGGTCATAGGGTATTGCTATTAGCAATTTTTTGAAGTATCACCACACTAGTTTCTATAGTGGTTGTACTATTTTGCAGTTCCACCAGTAGTATATGAGGGTGCCAGTCTCTCCAGACCCTCTCCAGCATTTGTTTTCTATTTTTTTGAACTTTACTTTTAATGTCTGGGTGAGATGATACCTTGCTGGTGTTTTAATCTGCATTCTCATTTATTCTTAGAGCATGAACTTGGAAATCAAATACCTGGTGTTTTATAATCATATCAGCAACAACAATTATGAATGACACAAATTGGGGCCTTAGCATACCAGGCACTGTTCTAGGTTCTTACATGTATTAAACCACTTAGTACCATCTCTATTCATTAATCATGGGGTAATATACTCACTCAGCCTCACTTACTAAACCTCACTTTCCTTGTCTATAAAATGGGATTGATACTGAAGTGCATCTCATAGAGATTAGCAGGAATAATACATGGAAAATACCTAATACATGGGTTTGAAACATATTACAGGCTCAATACATGTGACTTCCCTTCCCTTTACTTCTTCAAATGAGGTAGAGGATGTGGAGACAATAAGAAATCATAGAAGTTCCCATCACAAAACTCAGATGACCAAGAGAGCACAGCAAGTCTCCTGGAAGCACTACAGAACCCACCCATCACCTAATGTTAGCATCCTTCCTCTGCATCTGTGCTAGGAACTTAAGGAAATATCCTCACAGGTCAAGAAATGGACCAGACCTGAAGGAATCTTATACCTAATGGGGGAGTATCCCAACACATTCAAACAATTAACAAATCTCTTTAACAGCAAAGATTCTGCATAGAGAGTTTATCCTTCATCCCTAAGGGAGGCTACTTAGGATTATTTATTTCTCATTAGGCTCCCTGGGGTCTGCTAAGAGATGCACAATTAAGCTCCTTATATCAAGGAAACAACTATTAAAACCTAGGATTCTAACAGATTTCTCAAAAGAAAGAGAAGACAAACAACTTAGAGTGATAGATGATCAAGATCTGACAGATACAGTAGACCTGGAAGATGATATTTAGGAAAACCATTGCTATATGCATATACAGTCATCTATGTATATGAAATTAGCTTATTATTATTATTATTATTATTTTTAGGATCTCTCTCTCTCCTTTCATTTTGGAGCTTGGTGAGTTTTCCAGGTAGGGTTGATGTAGCACAAGAATATAAAAATTCTGGGAGTACTGTGTGCAAAAAGGAAAACATCTGAACAGAAAGCGTACTCTCTGGTTGAAAGAGATCATGAGGGCCACTCCATTCAAACCATAGAGTCTCAATGTGAACAAGCTCAAAGGCTGAGCCCTCTGGGAAACCTCTTTCAATGAACTTGGTAAACTTCAACTTGAGGGTTAGGATCTACAGAACCCCTGACAAGCATATCAAACAACAACAAAACAAGCAAACCCAGTGGCATCAAGTCGATCCCAACTCGTAGTGACCTTATAAGTCAGAGTGGAGCTGTTCCACAGGGGTTTAGAGACTGTGAATCTTTATGAGAAGAAACAACTTCATCTTTCTCCAGCAGAATGGCTGATGGGCTTGAACCACCAAACTCAACACTTAACCCACTGCACCTCCAGGGCCCCTGACAAGCACAGCTTCTCTCTTTCAAGATTATTCACTCTCTCTACAGTAATGCTGGCCAGTCAGGAATGTAGATGATGACAGACTCCCTGGCATAGGGCAGTGAGCAGATGGTGAATATTTCATCTGGTGAGGGCCCATCCACAAAGAAAAACTTATATTTACCTGTTTCTGAGAGAAGAATATAATACAGTTTTCTCACTGGTCTATTAAACTGGAAACAGGAAACATAATTTGTTCCCCAAATAATTACCCAACATAATAAAAAATCTTCTGCTCCATAATATGGATAATTGTGAAGCAGATACTTAAAGGAGAGGAGGAGGAGAAAGAGAATTAGAGAAGAATAAAATCGAAACACAGAGCTTGGTCCTCAGCATACAGATCAGAACAGGAAAGAACAGGACACATGCTTATCTTCTCCCTGACAGAAAGAGTGAAATAAATAGCTGTATCAGCAGGGACTGTGAACTGTAAGGTTGGTGGTTCAAACCCACCAGCCATTACTCGAAAACACTATACAGGGTTGCTATGAGTTGTAACCAACTCAACAGCATTTAGCAACAACAGCATAGAGGAGCCTGGAGAGAGAATCTCAGAGACAAATACCCAGTGACCTACAGAGAGGGCACAGCCACGAACAAAGGTGGCTTAAAAAGAAGACACAGCAAAAGAGAAAGACCAGCTGAAAGAAGTACTAGATCTGCCAGATGGAGTGATAAAAAGACCAAGAACCAGTGCAGAAATCCTTTCATGATCACTTTCACATGGCACTGCAGGATAAGAACTGTACTACTAACCATGAGGTCAGTGGTTCAAACCAACCAGTTGCTCCTTGGAAACCCCATACAGGGTCACTCTGCGCAAGAATGGACAAGAACATTTAACAACAACATTTTATGCTGCAAAATGAGTATAGTCACATTACATTTTAAAGAAGCCAGGCCTGTTTTCAGAGTCACATGTCTAAATTGTGCTACTTTATCTCTGCAGATGTCATTGGAAATCGTTTGACTTGGTTCAGCCTAAGTACATATGGGAATTTCTTTTCTTGGAAATTGCCATGTGAGATAGATTCGATGAAAGGCATCTTGATGGAGTACACAGAAGTTTTAGCCCATTCAGAGAGGAAATTGGCCACTATTTATATGAAAAAAAAAAAAAAAAGTCACACTTTGGAACTAAACCTAAACTTTTAGGCACACACACCAGGCCCTAGGAGAGTTGGCTGCACCCTCATTGGAGGGACTTTGATCTCACTCCCGAACAGACATCTCAGGTCCTAGCCATTCTGAACAGCTCAGTTCCTGAGCATGCCTCACATCTTCATACCACTGGGCCTTTGCACATACACTTCATACCTGGTACACCCTTTCCAACCTTCCTTGGCACTGAATCTCTGTATCCCTACTATGTCCTCAGAGCATTCCATATTTCTTTTCCATATCACCATAGTTAATAAAATAATATTTAAAATCTATGAACCCTTCTTAATTATAAACTCCTTGAGGCTAAGAATCATGCCACTCTATGCAAACTTCTGTGAACTATTTCTTCCTGGGAAGGTGTCTCATCTTGATGTTGTTTGCCTCTTCTCTGCCTTCTCACAACAGCCAAGGATCTCTTCGTAACGGTCTAGGACTCTCTGGTGAGTCATTGTCTCACCTACTTTGGACATGTTATCAGAAGGGACCAGTCCCTAGCAAAGTACATAACGCTTTGGTAAAGTGGAGGATCAGCAAAAAAGAGGAAACTCTCCAATTAGATGAATTGACATGGTGGCAACAGCAATGGGCTCAAATGTAACAATTGTGAGGCTGATGCAGAATCAGACAGTATTTCCTTTTGTTGTCCTTGGGTTTCAATGACTCAGAACTGACTCCACAGCATATCACAGCAGGAGTCTCTAAGAGGAAGTGTTCTGCAGTGTCTCTCTAAGAACCAGGACTCCAACATGTCACTGCCCTTCTCAGACCCTTGCTCTGAGCTCATCATTCTGTCTTTCCTTAGTTCCAAAGAGGTTATTATAAAAGGAACCCAATCTCGGGGTTGTGCCTAGGAGAGGCTGCAAGCAGTTAGCATGCTTGACTGCTAATTGAGAGGTTGGAAGTTCTAGTCTACTAGCGGTACCTTAGAAAAAAGGCCTAGAAATCTATGAATTTAAAAAAAAAAATCAGTCACTGGAAACAGTATGGAGCACAGCTCTAGATATGTGGGGCCACCATATGTTGGAACAGACTCAATATTTGTTTGTTTTTCTTTTGTTGGTTAATCTTCTCCAGGTAAGCTTAGGGGAAGATAGTGTAATTTCCTGGCTTCCTTTTGTCCTGAGGACCCTTCTGGTCCTCTCTCCCTTACATGTAAACAAGCTACTGGGCTCCCCAAGGATAGGGCTATGTCTGACCTCATGGCGCCTAGCTGCATAATAAATGCCTGATGGCTGATTAGCTGTTGCTTGATGCAATTTCATGATACAGTTGAGTTATGTATTGGTTTAGTCACTCAGAAATTAATTACTCAATGCATATGTGGTACCTTATAGGACAGAGAAGAACAGCTCCATAGGGTTTCCAAGCTTGTAAATCTTTATATGAGCAGACTGCCAAACTCTTCTCCCAGAGTGGCTGGTGGGTTCAAACCAACTACCTTTGATTAAGCAACTGAGCGCTTAATCACTACATGACCAGGGGTCCTTCTGTGGTGTCAGGAACTGACCTAGACCAGACATCAATAAGTATGACCTATGGACCAAATATGGTTCACAGGTAAAATAACATTGTATTGGCACACAGTCATGTCCAATTATATATTTACTTTCTATGGGTCTTTTCATGCAACAATAGCAGAATTGAGTATTTTCCAAAAGAGACTGTATGGTCCACAAATAAGAAATTAATATCTAGTTCTTTATTTTTAAAAGTCTGCTGACCCTTGATCTAGACTCTGTGACTAGAACAATGCACATGACAACATCTTGACCCATGACACTTACAAAGAAGAATGAGACAGGCAATAAACAAATGCAGTAATAATTGCTATGGAGAGAAAGAACACTGTAAGGAAGAAGAAGTTGATGGGGCTGACGAGCTGATCTTTGGGCAGAGACCTGGAGGAAGTCAAGGAAGTAATGGGCATATGAAGGAAAGGATTTCTGACAGTGGGAACAGCAAATGCAAAGGCCCCTTAGGGAGTGTCCTTAGCCAGAAGTTCCCATCTGAACCATGGCAAGGAGGTCATTGACATCGGAGCAGAGCATGTAAGCTCCATCGTCAATGTTCTTGTTTGGAGATGGAGTGCTACACTGTGGTTAGAACGTGGCTCTGGGGTAACCAGACAGCTGTGCTAGGTGGTTTGTTCTTGATACCTTTAAAGCAGGGGCCCGGTACCCCTTCTCTGTCCACCAGAATCAATATGAGGGCTTTTTCTACACTGTAGTATGAACAAGAGTTAAGTATCACTAAGATGAGCCTCCACTTGTCTACCTCTGTTGGTGTTCTGTTTTTGATTTTAAGCCCCTGTGGGCTGGCTACCATTTATCTTGATTTTTCTAGGACAGCTTTGATTTCATATGTTTGGTCCCATTGGCCCCATAAACCACTGAAGTGTCCCAGAAAGCTTTATGTTTCAGTTCTGAAAGCATATCTACCTGACTACTTCTCTGTGCCCTTTGCAGACCCTTGTTAATGAAGATTTGTTGAGAAAAGCCTGACCACTGGGTATGTGGGTGGAACAGGCAAAGTTCCCTAGGATGGTTTTGAGGCCAGGGGTTCCTGAAGGCCAAGGATCCTGTGATGTTGCTGGTGAAGAGAAATGGCCATGCTGAAATCTTCTCTCAGCTACTGCTGAGGTACTCAGGGGGTGCCAGATGGGCATGCATTTGATCTTCAGGAAGATGGGGGCATGGCATTGACCCTCACAGCCTTTTCCTAGAAGAAAGCCTTCAAAATGAAAATGAGCTTCCTTCAGTGCCCTTTGATGCCTGACATGCAAACAGAGCATGTGAGAAACACAGCACGCAAAAATCGTGTGTCCAATTATGAATGTACACTCTTCTTCAAAGCCTTCTGAGGATTCCAGTAGGCACGACCATCGACATTCCAGCAGCCAACACAATTCCATTCCCTATTACGATACCCTTCTGAGAGCCTCTCCAAATCAAAATGCATTTCTGATTGTGTCAACTTTGTTTGTAGATGAACTTTGATTTATGAAGTAGCCACTCCAAGTGAAGATTTTCATAGAACTCAATTAAGCTAAATTGATTGTGGCTGGTTATGAGATAAGGCTGGGGTGTGGTGGGGTCGGGGGAGGGATGTGAGGGACCACCAGAGGATACGTGCAATGTAAAAATCACTCTTGAGGACTTCCGGTGCTTCCCGGACCAGGCAACTCAGATAGGGCAGGCTCCTGGGAAAAGGGGCGGAATCGCACATAGGAAAACTCTGTCTAGCAGACAGACAGCCTATGAGCAAACATAAGATCTTATATTTCAACATTCTGAACTCATTTTTTTGAAAGATCAAATTGCTGAGGAATTACAGGCATTTTTGAGCTTTTGCCTGCCTGCCTGCACGCAGCTCCCGCTCCCCACGCCCACGCCGGTGAGTGCCTCTGCCCCCTACGGAACTTGGAGTGCAGGGCTAGAGTAACCCCATTTAGAAGGATGCATTTACAAAGAAAAGGAAGCATAAACTGGCAAAGCCGAACAAATAGAGAGGGATATCGGCATGGATATCAAGAAATTCGGGGTACTCACGGTACAGAGAGACTGACAGAGGCATTTTTTACGTCATCAGATACACGCCCACTGAGGCCAAGGCATGCCCCGAGGCCCAACCCGCCCACAGGCTGGTCACAAACGCCCAGGCCCAACCAAGGCCCAAATCGCCTACCTGCCATGAGGCCCAGGCAGCCCACAGCCCGGTCGCCGCTGAGGTCCAGGGCCCTCAAAGCCCAACCCACCGCGTAGCCCGGTCCCTGAGGCCCAGGGCCCCTGAGACCCAAACTGCCCTCAGCCCAGTCCCCGAGGCACAGCCCCCCCCCCGAGGCCCAATTCGCACAACCCGCCCACTGAGGCCCAAGCCGCCCGATGCCCAGCTGCTGATACCCAGCCCCCCTGAGGCCCAAACCTCCCTCCTGAGGCCCAAACTACCCACCCGCAGCCCAACCCTCATGCAGCCTGGTTGCTGACGCCCAGGCCCCCAGAGAACCAAACCACCCGCCCTAGGCTCAACCTACCCGACTGAGGCCCAAATGGCCCACCACCAAGGCCCAGGCCCAACTGGCCCAAAAAAGTTACTCTGAGTTAAGCAATAAGAAGAGGGAAAAAGGGAGAACACATCCTGATCACATCTTCCTGGAGGTAATGAGAAAACATAAAAAATTACCAAAATACATAATTAATTATTAGGGCCACAGATAAACATTAAACATGTCCAAGAAGCAAAAGCAGATGACCTTATCGGCACATGGCCAGAAAAAAGATAAAATATCTGAGACAAATGAACCAGAAGTAGACCTTCTCTCCATGCTGGAAGGAAGGCAGGCCTTGGAGATACCTGAGAAAG